>NC_089275.1:515000-887493 GCF_963678975.1 Dysidea avara
CTTCAAAGATTCGATATATCTTTTTACAAGTAGAAGGAATTTTAAGGAATAAAAGTATAAACAAGGGAATAGCTAAAAAGTTGTGAAAGAAGGAAGGTTAGCTAATACTGCAGATATACTGGTTGACATTTAATCTTCATTAAACTTCAGTCTATACCCATGACTGCACTAGGGATTAAATATACACTAGTCTATATCTGCAGATATAGGTCACCTTCCTTGTTTCACCACTTTTTAATAGCTGTTCCCTTGTTTCACAACTTTTTTCTTCAATCCAAGCCAGCTTAAAATTTATAATTTTTCTTTTTTCCTGTATTTATAACATAATTCACTGTATTAATCCAGTCACTATGGAAAATACAGGCAATAAGTAAACACAGCCACAGGGAAGCTGCATCACGCTATTGCAAATCGACACCTTGCATTGTCAGCGGAAAGAAATGGAACACAAAATAAGTCCATGATGTGTGTATTGTACATACTGCGGTTGGCAAAAAGGCATGCACACCTCTCGAAGGGTTTGGCTGAAGACGTTTTCAGGCTTGGCTGTGCCTGGTTTAACCAATGTTACCAAGCTATCATGAAAGAAATTGTAGCTGGTTTTAGGGTGATATTTTTCACTGGAAAAGCCCAGTTCTTCATGATCCCTAATATACAGTACTACCATCCTGTATGATATTACAGGAAAGTGGTTCAGGTTCTAAACATCATTTATAGTGTATTAGATGTTAATCAAATTCCACTATTTGTTTTGAGGTAGATATCGTGGCCATGGCAGAATGAAAATGTGAATACTGCATTTGGTAGACTTGGGTCCATGGTGAGAAGATTTCAGAAGGATAAAAACCTACTTGAGAAATATGATGATAGTTGAACAGGGAATAGTTGGGAGATCACTAAGGACAAGTCTAAACAGGCTTATCACCTGGCAATAACACCAGCCAAAAATCACATAATATTGTGTATGATACTTCAGCTGCTATAATGCAAAGTGGAGAGAGAGAATTTAAATGAATTTCTTCACAGAAGTCCTGCTATATGCGTATTACCATATTTTTATAGTATCTTGTTTGCCATGCAAGTGTCATAGCTACTAACATTTGTACAAGCATTTTGCAAATTGGTTGATACCCAAAAAGATGTAAGTAACACGTATGATGATTCCTCTGGTTTAAAGATTCTCATGATTCAGGTAATTTTCCTTTTTAACTTGAAAAGTACACCACTCCTTGTAGCTCCTGTATATTGTTTTTCAGTCACCATATGCCTGTTATGTAGGTTAGCCCCTACTGAACTTTTATACACATTATTTCACTGGCTACATCGCATATATCCCTTTGACTAAAACAGATACATAGCTAACCTTTAATACAGTAGGTAAACAGCCTTTATGCATTGAGTGAAGGTTTATTTCTGTAGCTCAAAGCCTGTTTGCTCACGTCGCTGTTGGAAAGCTGTACAAACACGCAAACAAGCAGACACGCAGTTTTTGACAAACCAATTACAGGAAACCATGTGCGTGCCTACTGTGGGGGTGCTCTTGGGTTAAAAATGAATAGCGAATAGCATAAATGGAGAGGGGTAGTGAATGAAGTGTCAAAGATCTGGAGTTCATCTGAAAATGTGATCCAGTCTGGGAAAACTAGTCTTATCGTCTATAAAAGTATCAAGAAATGGTTTTAAGTATTCAGTGTGCTGTAGCTCACCAATGGTTGAAACTATGAGTACCAAATTTTCACATGTTTTACTTATCTTCCAGAACATCCATCGTACAAGTAGCCAACAGCTATGTTTCCCGCCATTTGAGATAGATTTTAAACTGAGGTTAACTGTATCAGGCTAGCTCTAAAGGGGTGGGAGGCAGGGGCCAGAGGAAGGCTAGGGGTTATTTAAAAAATTAAAGAGGAAGGTGCAGGGATGGATTAGGTCAAGTTATGGGGCATTCAGATATCAAAACTGGCTGAAATGAAAAGACATTTGTAGCAAAAGTCTTTATTCAACACCACAGAGCTACACAGGTCATCCCTGTGGTGGCCAGAACTCTGTTAAGGCCCCAGACCACTTGTACGGATCGCCACTGTGCTTGGGAAAAGCAAGCCAGTAAAAACTGAAGTTGGCTGGTATAGATGATGAAATTTGATAGTTTATTCATGTAGCTTTGTGTTCTTGGTGAAAAATCAAATCTGCTGCCATGGGCGATAAGACTGTTTTTCCCAGACTAGTCACATACGTATAACCATAACGCTGGATAGAAGTAAATTGATTTAGGATAGCATATGGCATCACAGCACAAGCATAGACTAATTATGTATCAGTTCCAAAGCCACATTCCTTTAGATATGTGTTCTAGTCAACTGAAAGTAACAAAACGGCACTTTTGATCCACCTGCAGCTCTCCATAGCATAGACTATCAATGTTCTTAATCACATGATATTACAACATTCAAGGTCTCACAAGTGTGAAGTAAGCTGTTACTTCAGCTTTGTGTGATGTAGGCATTTCAAGTCACGCACCCTGTCATACATGTTGAATGAATTGCATATTATCTAACAAGTACACATCATGGTAGTAGTGTTTAGTAGGGCTCCTCCTAAAATAAATGGTACCCGTGTGCACCAAAATACCACTGTTAAACCATCATAGAACAACCTTTATGGAATAGTCTTAATTAGGGTCATTCCATGCCAAATCACCAAAGAATCGTAAGGTCACCTCTCGGGCTTTATGAAACTTGGTGTGTTTGGAGTACCTATGGTACTTATCACCCACACCAATTTTTGGCTCCATACACCGCATAGTTTCAGATTTATGACCACAAATATTTTGAATATTTCATGAAAAATTGGCATATTAATCAACCCACCAATGGCACCAAGATCTACTATGCTGCTCATGAGTTTATCATCATTTCAAATTGAGTATACAACTTCTATATAGTAGTGTAGCATTTTCATCTAAAGTGAACTGGTGCTATTACTTTTTAACAGCTAAACTTCAAAATGTTTTAGTTTAACAACAGCTGACAGTTTTTGAAGTTTTGAAAATAACATTATGGGGGTTGCACAGTGGAAAAATAAAATGTAGGGTAGCTTGATAGCCAGGACTCTTGTTAATACCAAAAGAATTAACAATTAATTTAATGGTGCACATGCATGCACTCATACCTCTGGACAGACACTTTATGAGTTTTCTTATACGAACTATTTATCATATGGTTCCATAGAATCAAGACTGCTTGTACTGTCTTCAAAGTGTGCACAGTACTGAAATACATTTAAAATGCCGTAGTAAAATTCACACACGTATTGTAATATGTACAAAGTAAAACCCTGGAGCCAAAATAACATTATGAGATCAGTGCTGATGTGTGTACTTCATTAAAATAATGAGCTAGTGCCATAGTTCTCAAGCTGTCCACATTACAGAGTGGCTACATTATATTATGTAGTGTGGCTTTGGTGTATTGTACTACTGTGATGGTAAATTAAGAGGATAACTAATGGATACATGGTGGTGTCCATGTTTGATAATGACTATGTTTGCTTTGCTATAGTCAGGACAAGCTTAAGGTGGGACAGTGGGACTATATGGCAAATCAGACTAAAATGGAAATAAACTGGAGCACAAAGGTGGTCTTTAAATACAGGTAGTCACTAATACAAGTTGCACTACTGGAAAGTTGGCATGGCCTTATTAGGAGTGGTTATTAGAGGTGTAGATTCCCATGCAGCAATAATAGACACAAAATTCCACTACATACCACAACACATTTAATTATATCACTTGAACCCATTGTGGCCCCACCAAAAAAAATTTTATCAATAGACCATGACCCAATATGTATTCACTAGAAAATTCAAAGAATTTGAAGCAGCACTTTTTGAAATATTAAGGATTGAAGCTTTTATTTGAGCCTAATTAAGTGCACATCCCATAATTTATGGGCCACTTGAAAGGTCAATCAAAACTCTTCAATCACTGAAAAATTCATTTAAAAATACTAAGACAGTGATGAGCTACAGTTTATTTTGTACCATGAGACAGACCAATTTTTCATGAAATATTCAAAATATTTGTGGTCATAAATCAGAAACTATGCGGTGTATGAGACTAAAAATTGATGAACACCAGGTGTACTACAAACACACCAAGTTTCATCAAAACCTGAGTGGTGACCTTGTGATTCCTTGGTGATTTGACATGGAATGACCCGTTAGTGACATCAATTCAGCATTTAAAACAAGAAAATGCAGACAACTGGAGATTGAATTTAAAAATACTTGAAACCCAATTTTGGTCCCCTTGCCTACCCACATGCCTGCCTGACTGCATGCAGTTACAAGAATAGAGACCAAACGAGGTCACTATTTCACTCTACAGTAGCAAACTCACAAGTGGCATGTGTTTCCTCTGGTTCCGACAAGTGTTTGCCTCCTACTACAATTCGCCTTTCTTTTATGTTCTAGACCACTTTACAAGAAGCCATGGAATGTTAATTGGATAATATATTGGCAGTCTGGTGTATTATGGCAGGTTGGATTGTCTTCTAGAAAAACAAGTTAAAGGAAAAATTTGAAATTTTAAGTTCGATTAGGGATCATAAAAAAAAAAGTAAGGAAACAAGGGAGATCGCCTACACCTGCAGATACACTAGTGAACTTTTAATCTCTAATCCAGTCTATACCCCAAGACCAAGACTGAATTAGGGATTAAATGTTCACTAGTATATCTGCAGGTGTAGGCGATCTCCCTTGTTTCCTTACTTTTTTTTCTATGATCCCTAATCGAATTTCAAATTTCAAATTTTCCTTTAACTTCTTTGCTTACTTTTTTGTAACATTATTAAGACTGGTGAACCCACACATACCACATCAAAAGAAAGGATGGCACCTTAATTAATGTTTTCATCTGAGAGCGTGCCCCAGCTATCAAACTGCTTCGAAAGTGCAGTGGCCAATATGCTTCGCTTTCAGCTGTGTTCGGTCCAATCCACAGTGCTACAGATGAAAAACAGTAGAAGAAGTGCCTCTGCAACAATCCAGTCACCTCGAAAACATGACGATTCACGCGCCCCCGACTATCAATTACTGCCTCAAAAGTGCAGCGGCCATTACTCTTCGCTTTCAGCTATGTTCAGCCCGTTACACAGTATTACAAGCAAAGAACAGTGTTAGAATCATCTCTGCAATCAGTCTGTTCACCACGGAAGATACGGACAATTCCCGTTTACAAACGTACTGTAGGGAAGCCATGCATCACGCTACCGCGAATCGACAGTTTAGGCTGTCAGCAAAAAAAATGGGACACAAAGGAGGACAAGGGTAAGTCCATGATGCATGCACTGTACGTACAGCAGTATGCCAAAAGGCACGTCTCGGGACGAAGCGACGTCGAACAGTGAAAAATTAAGCCCATAGCCTTAGCCGTTATCGAGTTACCCTTGCCTGAAGGCAGGGCAGGCAGGCAGGCAGGCAGGCAGTTAGTCAGTATAAAATTCCATTGAATAATTTTTTATTTTAAATTTCGTAACTATTTATTGCAAGCCTACTGAAGGCACTTTTGGGCTTGGTTATACCTAACCAATACTGCCAAGGTGCCAGGATGGAGTTGTGAAGCTAGTTTTTGGGTGAATTTTTTGGCTAGGAAAACCCAATTCTTCATGATCCCTAACATACAGTACTACCATACTGTATGATGCTATTATTTCACCTATGCTTTGCCACAAGTCTAACTACTGTAGTTTCATTAATACAGTTATGGTCTAGAGATAACTGATAAGGTCAATCAGAGCTTTGCTCATGATTTCTATGGGTGTATTTAGTGACGATGATTCGTAGCACAGTAATAAAGTGTAGGTTATTGTTATTATTATTCTAGGCCAGGGGCAAATACAGCTAAGTATAATCACCAATGGGACAACCTACTAATGGGGCATGTACAAACAGTGCATGGCCAACACAGTGTGTGCAGATCATGTAGAAAAAGATGCACAGGAAATGATACATATGCATATGTACACAGTCAAGGGAGTTTAACTGGCATCAGAACACCACAATACTAAAACACAACCTACACAAAAACCAAGTTAAGTTAGCTATATTGAAAGTTTATATTGTAAGTGTGATGTGTCTCTGAAAATGACTCAGCAATGAAGTGAGCCTATGCAGAACAAGGGACATGGTGATGGCTCAATTAACAATTGATCCCAATCAAGCCAATATGGCACAACAGACTCTATTGTAACTAGAGGCCACTGGTGATGTGCCAGTATATCAGCGGTGTGGCATTGGCACTAGTTGGCACAGTGATCACAGTCTATAATATTATGCATACAGCCATGCACAACATACAGGAGATAGTTACACATTGTTGTATATGCAGCAATACATCTTCTTGTTTATTACAGACTCACAGTAGCGTAGTAAGCCAGGTCGAAAATAATTCCAGCTGCTAGCAAGCCAGATGAAGGATGAAGATGTATAATACAACTACAAGTACAGTGGAACGTGTCTATAATGGTCACCTTGGGACCAAATATATCTGGCCTTTATATACAGGTGGCTGTTATAGAGAAAACCTGCATAAGGTGGTCAGCAGCATTTTAGTGGCTATGACTGTTATAAATGAATAATTATTATTAAGAGGCTCGCGCCAACTGCAATACAGTCTGAATATTTAGTACAGAAAGGGTAAGGTGAGTCTATGAATGTTGCTTATAGCTATTGAATACGCTTAAGCAATAAAACCTGATTGATTATATAGTATTCATTGAAAGGCAGGAAGTGTGATAATTGCGCATTAATTGAAACGGTGCCGTGGTACCAGGAAATTGGCTTAACAAGCCATCATAAAAGGTAACGACCACTATACGAAGGAGAAAGTTATGTATACAGTGATTCATAGGCAAATTGTTGGTTGGCCGTTATACGTGTTAGAGTAGTGGTGGTAGTTATGAGACACTTAACTTCAAAGCATTGCTATTACCTTAAACTGTAACCCTGGTATTTCACAATACTAATAGGGAAAGGTATGCTCATAAACTATATTATCCTAAAATTTCAAAAATTTTCATACCATTTGGTGGTCTGTTTAATCATTTTTCTGGAACACTGTAGGTGTGTGTATTATGAGACATATGGGGGTATTATGAGACGCTGTGCTTGCAAGTTGACTATTTCGTATTTGATCATGGTAAATTTCATATGTAAGAGGTAGCAGGGACACTGTAGACAGTCAAAGTAGATTAGTTGACTTAGTACATGCGCTTCACATCTTCGTACTCTTTACTGCATAGTGAGTGGTACAAAGACAATCATTGACAGTCCTCCATTATGATATAGCAAATTTTAGGAGCTATATTATTCCCTAATTAGTATTGTGGTTGACTTATAATCACTATTTGTGATGATCTGAATAGGTACTATCTCTTTACTCCTGAATCTGCAGGATTTAACCCACTACAATTGTTTTAAGCTATGTGACCCATATTACCCCCTGTCCCATAATACCAGCCTCTACTCTATACAGGTGACCGCTTAATGCAGACCACAATGCATAGTCTCGCGTGGCCAGACCGCTTTTTCTCCGTCACGGCGCTTATCGATTAGAGATTATAAGCGCCTACTCCGAAATAGGGTCTGGTCCAGAATCAATACGTAAACTCGTTTTCACACCCCAAGCAAGAGCTCGGGGTGTTTAATCAACTTTCGTCATAAAACGTATACTTCCTTTTAAATTTCAAGCCACGTACACACTGGAAATGCCATGAACGATAGCCGGTGGAGTTGATGAGAGACACTGAGGCTGATTAAAAAGGTCACGGATCGATTCCTTGTGAAAACGAAAAGGCTAAAGGCGAACTGAGCAAGGAATCAACCCGTGTTCTTTTTAGCCTTAGAAAACCAGCCTCAGTGTTTCTCATCGACTCTACCGGCTATCGTTCATGACATTTCCAGTGCGTACGTGGCTTGAAAATTAAAAGGAAGTATACGTTTTATGACGTAAGTTGATTAAACACCCCGAGCTCTTGCTTGGGGTGTGAAAACGAGTTTACGTATTGATTCTGGACCAGACCCTATTTCGGAGTAGGCGCTTATAATCTCTAATCGATAAGCGCCGTGACGAAGAAAAATCGGTCTGGCCACGCGAGCATACATTTGTATGGGAAAATATTTGGGACCTCGTGACCATGGCTGTTATGCAGAGGTGACTGCTTAATCCAGGTGACTGTAACACAGGTTCCACTGTATTACATTTAATACCTTGTTGTTCACGAGTGCATCAGCTAGTTGTTTAAATTATGAGCAAATCAGCTGGTATCCCAGCTGGGCATCAGCTGGTTGTTCACTGGAGCACATGTCCTGCATACAAAATACACAGTTACAAACATATAAACTTACTTGTAATCTTGTTGTTTACGTGTAAAGTGGCCTCTGGCTCTCTTGCTATCACTTCCACTTCGTGGGCATTTAGTAATCTTCTCCTTCACACAATCTGTAATTAAGCAAAGGTGTGGTGCTGGGCGTTATATAGAATACATGTACGGTAAAGTCATCGGCACAAACAGGCGTACTTATTATACGGTTGTGCCTTCATTCACAGGCGAATCTATCTCCGCTTAGTTCATGTCTCTAGGACTTGTAGTTTTCTCAAACATTACTTATTTATTTATTCATTCATTCATTCATTATTTATTACATAATTTTAACCGTATTATGTATTATTCTTAGTACTTGGTTGTATAAAGAGACCTAGTACAAGGATCGAGGTTTTTAAAGCACATAGATCCAAGGGTGTGGTCTCTAATTAACTTTGACAATGGTGGCATTTTACATGGGCAATAGCTACGTAGGTGGAGTCATTGTGGGATTGGATTATGAGTCATTCAATGTTAAAATAAGTGTGAAAGACTGAACATGTTTTTGTCAAAGATCTGGAGAAATCAAAGCTCACACCTTATTGTAACATTGAAGTCCTTCATGGCTTAATAGAGGATGCAAATTAAACAATTTTTTTTCCATGATATGTCTAGAACTGTCCATTCATCATAACAAACGTAGCTGCAACACTAGATTCTACCTCCCACAATAAAAATTTTCTAGGCATGCTTATAAAATGAATGAAGTGGGTAAACTGCTGTTGGCCAGGGTGACTGCTTGCCTTTAGCTGGCTATTAGCCATGCAGCAATATGCTTGTAAGAGCATGGCACATTAATGATTGAATGTGAGATTTGTAATGGAGGTCTTTCTGCTAGCAGGTTTCTAACCATTTAAAAACCTGGTGGATTTAAAGACTTCATTATCTTCCAAAGATCAAAGCATATTATGTATACTATTATTTAATACTGCTTTGTTACCCTGCTATAGCATTCAAGGGCACTCAAATTCTGCTTTACAATTCCAAGATGAACCACTGAACACATACACTGTAACTGTAGTATGATCATAATGGCCTTGCCAATCAGTACTCATTATATGCTAATGTGCGCAATATACATTAAATTTTATCAAAACTCATTGCGTAAGGTAAAATACTGTACAGCTACTTGATGGTTCGTTTAAAATGACCACAACACACTACTGAGTTGAAATTGTGAAAAGAGAACGGCTTTGCAAATTACGTAGTATTCACCACAGAACAAGCAAAACACTACACAGAAATTCTACCCTACCACTTTCCCCATCCACACACAAAAGAAAAAATTGGTCCAATCTGTGCAAGTCTAGTGGTCAAAGTCATCTTCTTCATGCAAAGAAACCATACCAAGTATTATTGATCCTTCTCTTGAATAAGCATATGTAAACCACATGAAATGTTTATACTACAGCAATAGGATGTAGAACAAGGACACTTTAAAAATTCTCAACATGTCTTTGGTAAAAGGGACCGTTGAGGACTGGTACTAGAGACAGTCTTTACAACAAGGACAAATTCCCAACAAGTCCTAGGATAAAAAAGGATCATTGCTAGAGAGTGTTTATAACAAGGACACTTAAGGAATTCCTAACACGTCCTAGGGTAAAAGGACAATTGGGGAACGGGACTAGAGAAAGTCTTTACAACAAGGACACTTAAAGAATTCCCAACACATCCCAGGATAAAAGGACCATTGGGGACTGGGACTAGAGAAAGTCTTTACAACTAGGACACTTAAAGAATTCCCAACACATCCCAGGATAAAAGGACCATTGGGGACTGGGACTAGAGAGGGTCTTTACAGCAAGGACACTTAAAGAATTCCCAACATGTCCTAGGATAAAAAGGACCATTGGGGACTGGGACTAGAGAGGGTCTTTACAACAAGGACACTTAAGGAATTCCCAACATGTCCTAGGATAAAAAGGACCATTGGGGACTGGGACTAGAGAGGGTCTTTACAACAAGGACACTTAAGGAATTCCCAACATGTCCTAGGATAAAAAGGACCATTGGGGACTAGGACTAGAGAGGGTCTTTACAACATGGACACTTAAGGAATTCCCAACATGTCCTAGGATAAAAAGGACCATTGGGGACTGGGACTAGAGAGGGTCTTTATAACAAGGACACTTAAGGAATTCCCAACATGTCCTAGGATAAAAAGGACCATTGGGGACTAGGACTAGAGAGGGTCTTTACAACAAGGACACTTAAGGAATTCCCAACATGTCCTAGGATAAAAAGGACCATTGGGGACTGGGACTAGAAAGAGTCTTTATAACAAGGACACTTAAGGAATTTACAGGGACTACTTGGACTTGGGAAATAATAGATGGACAACACCAGGACTGTCTTGGGATGTCCTTTAGTGTCCCAGGTCTTGCAGGGACTACATATACTTGGTCTTGGGACAGTATAGGTGATTATAGGTTGGGATGACATTCGTTCTCTGATAGGACAGAAAGGTCTTACTTGGGACATTCTGTAATATCATAGGACAAAGGGATTTGTCCGGGCAATCCTAGACATTTATGCCATCACGCCAACATCTCTACCATAAACTACATCATTATGGTATCCAGGGCAACACTTTGGAATGGTTGAAAGATTTTCTTACTGGAAGACGACAACAGGTATTAGTTAATGGTGAGCAAAGTGACGTAACTCAAGTGAAATCAGGAGTTCCACAAGGAACCGTTCTTGCTCATATGCTTCATAAATGATTTACCAAAAAACATACTATCGACAGTAAGATTATATGCAGATGACGTCATTCTGTACACCCCTATTAACTCAAAAGAAGACTGTTACCAACTTCAGAAAGATCTAACTATTTTGGAAAGATGGGCAAATAAATGGAAAATGACATTTAACGTTAAGAAACGTGAATTCATCAGAATAACATACAAGAAAAAGCCTATAGTTTACCATTACACTTTGTATGACACTGTTGTGCAGGAGGTGACGCACACCAAGTACCTATAGGTCTTACTATTGACTCGAAGCTATCCTGGTCTGAACACATTAGACAAATAACTAACAAAGCTAACAGTATCAAAGGATTTTTACAACGTAACTTTCATAGCTGCCCAATCTCGGTCAAAGTGAGTTGTTACAAGTCACTTATTAAACCAATCCTAGAGTATGTCTGTGTGGTCTGGGACCCTTATACACAAAAGGATATCTTAGCTATTAAATCAGTTCAAAGATGGTGTGCGAGGTTTGTGTACAATAATTATTCTTCATATGCAAGTGTCACAAATATGTTGCAAAATTTGAATTGGTCACCTCTGGCTCACTGTAGAAACAGGCTGAAAGTGATCACAATGTTTAAGATCATGTACCAATTAATAGATATACCGACTGATACCATACTCATACCAGCTCCATCTAACTATTCTCTGTGAGGTCATTCAATGAGGCTGTTACAGCCAAACACAAGAGTAAACTCATACCTTAACTCATTCTTCCCTTCAAGTATAAAGATTTGGAATAATTTACCCAACGACCTCCTCATCACCTGTTCAAGTTTAGACTAATTTAAAGCGAGGCTAGCTGAACATCAATTAATCACATACTTAAGTTTGCTGATTTATTATCTGTGTTTGTATATACTCTTTGTAAGAGGTTTTACACAGTAAACAATAATTATACAACCAAGTAGTAAGAATAATACGAAACGCGGTTAAAATTACGTCATAAATAAATAAATAAATAATTAATAATTAATGTTTGAGAAAACTACGAGGCCTAGAGACATGAACTAACCGGGGATAGATTCGCCTGTGAATGAAGGCACAAACGTATAATCGTCGCTCCTGTTCGTGCTGATGACTTGACCATACGCGTAATTCTATATAACGCCCAGTACCACACCCTTGCTTAATTATTTACAGATTGCGCGGAGGAGAAGATTAGCGATGCCCGTGCAGGAGAGCCAGAAGCCACTTGTGTAAACAAGAAGATTACAAGTAAGTTTTTATGTTTGCAACATCTCAAGTCTCCATGCCAGCTGCCAGTGGATTCATTCGCGTAAATAAACAATACAAGAATGAAACATTAAAACATATGCCACGCTCTTTACAATACAAGTACATATAAAATACAAGTAAACAATCTTGTCTTGTGCAGCTGGCATGGCGAACTTCCTTTGTGTTGGTGTCAGGCAATTCAATACGTGCTTAATCTTTTTTGCCTTCACCTGGCGTAGCTACTAGGCTCTGGCTGGCTTGGCTGTCTTCCTTTATCTGGTTCATCTGGCTTGCATACTCCTACAGCATTGTGTAGCTATCTCCTGAAAGTTGTGTATGCATAACTATAGTGTGTCACCCATCACTGTGCCATTGCTACATCACTGATGAACCTTACTTAGCTCTAGTTGATGTTGATATACAGTGCTGTATATTGGCTAATAATTTTTATCTGGTGATGTTGCCTATAATGTATTGCTGCATACAATACTGCAATAATGTATAGTTCTCTCCTGTATGTTTTGTATACATATACTTTGTACACATCACTGTGCCATTTATACCACACCAATGATGCACTGGCACTTAGCTACTGGTGGCCTTTAGTTACGATGCCACTATTGTGTTATATCTGTCACTACTGTGACATATTAAGATGATTTGGGGATCATGCCTTCACCACCTAATAGCCTCACTGGGGGGCTGTCACATTGGTGTATGTACTTGGTTGTATGTGATGCGGTCCTAGTAATAATAATAATAATAATAATAACTTACTGACTGACTGACTGACTAATTAACTAACTCACTAACCCACTAACTAACTGACTGACTGACTGACTGACTGATTGACTGACTAACTAACTGACTGACTGACTAACTAACTAACTAACTAACTGACTGACTGACTAACTCACTAACTAACTAACTAATTAACTAACTAACTAACTGACTAACTGACTGACTGACTGACTGACTGACTGACTGACTGACTAACTCACTGACTGACTGACTGACTGACTGACTGACTGACTGACTGACTGACTGACTGACTGACTGACTGACTGACTGACTGACTAACTGATGCCTTCAGTCAAGCATAATTTGACAATGGATAAGGCCACAGGTTTGATTTTTTCACTGTTCGACATCGCTTCATCCCAAGACGTGCCTTTTCACCAACCACACTATGTATAACACATGTATCATGGACTTACCTTTGTCCTTCTTTGTGTCCCATTTCTTTTCGTTGACAACGCAAGGTGTCAATTTGTGATAGCGCAATATGGCTTCTGTCATGCTTTTCACCCGCTTTTTCTGTAGCAACTGGATTCATTGCAGAGAAGTTTCTTGTACTGTTCTTCATTTGTAACAGTGTGTAATGAGCAGAGCATAGCTACAAATGAAGCACAATGGCCACCTCACTATTCAGTATGTAACTGATTATTGGGGCACGCGTTCAAATGCAAAATTATTTTATGGAATGCCTGGAGCCATTCTTTATTTTAATGTGGATTCAATAGTCATAACTGTGTTGTTAAAAAAAGTAAACAAACAGGTAGGAACTTTTAGACTCTATTTAGGCTGTTTTGGATGGGTATTAAATCCACCTGGTTTTCTAATATACTCCATGCCTTTAAGGCACAACATAACATATGCTCAAAATCTAGGTTTATCCAATCACTATGCATTTTTCATGTGCAGTGATGTAATGAGGGCACTTAATTTTGTCATGTGAACATGCGTAGTTGCCATGGTGTTCGTATTATTGCAAGAAAACCAGCCGCTTTTGCCGAGCCTACAGCAGAAACAGCTGCGGATGAGATAAGTAATCTGAGTGTAATGTGAAATAGAGTCTAAAGCAGTTATACGGGCACAATGTGGAGTCTATGAACTTATAAACCCTCAAGCCCTTAGTAGCGCCCTCGCTTCGTTCATGCGCTACAGCCCGGGCCTTCGGGTTTATAAATTTCATAGACTCCACATTGTACCCATATAACTATTATTAAGCTGGATTAGGGATCAAAAAACAAAAAACCAGGGAAACAAGGGAACAGTTGAAAGTTGTGAAAAGATATACTAGTGGACATCTAATCCTTAATTCAGTCATGGTTATAGACTGAAGAGTAGGGATTAGATGTCCACTAGTATAACTTTTCACAACTTTCAACTGTTCCCTTGTTTCCCTGGTTTTTTGTTCTTTGATCACTAATCCAGCTTAAAATTCCTAATTTTTCCTTCTACTTGTGAGTTTAAACAACACACACTACATCACACAAGACAGACATACCTTACTCTCCAACATTTTAATAATCTCGTCAGTTTGATAAACTGATTGACTAAATGGTACAAAACTACACCAAACACATGTCATCACACAAATTCATCCAATCAGAACACTCCACCTGATGATCTCCTCGGGGTCTTGTTCCCCCACTGGTGATAGGCTCCATTCAGACAGGTGACCACGGCAACTACTGAACATGTTACCTAGCAATAACACCATTGCTTTTGCTAAACACATCTAGGTACACACCCACCTTCCTCGTCAAATGCTCACATCAAACACTTCTGGGGCTTCATCAAGTAGTAGTTCTCTTGTTGTCGTGACAATCTCAATACAATGAAAAACACATCACATCTCAACACTAAACCGGTGTCTATGACAACCAACAAACAATACCATATATAGTTAAACATGTCAATTCTAAAATTTCATAACCTGTGGCGGCCAATTCATATACAAATGAATAATGGAGGGCTTTAATACAGTATGTCATTGATATGTACTGTATAGTCTCTTGAGCAAAGGGGCTACCACAAAACAGAAATAAGTTTGCAGGAAGAGAATTCTACCATGAAGATGTACAAGAACACAAACACGATAGTATCATACTGAGTAGAGATGTAACTAAAGAAACAAGGGGTGTGACTTAACAAGCCATTCTGTTAAATTCTACTGATCAAAGGAGTTCTAAAATTACATGTATCATTAATACTAGCAGAGACTACACTACAGTACAGTACAGTCCCTTGGGTAGAAGTGATATGGTACAATATTATATTAACACTGCACACCATTAGTTAGTTATAGCCTTTTCATCATCTTCAAAGCAATAAGCAGTAGCAAGTGAACTACACCTCCTATCCAACCAGTGATGTCAATTGTACAGGTGGACATGTGTATATGACCAGATTTTACAAAATCACATGTCAGGCAAATCAACAAACACCACCAGTGCATAGATACAATACCAGTGTGATGGTTTTGACTATCAGCATTACTCAAACTACTTGAGGCTGGTTTTAACAGACATCTTTTCTGTGTGGTGGTGCATGAGCTCAAATGGCGGTTCCTGGCCTTGTGAAACACATGGCTTTACAGGAATCAGTGGTATACTAGTGGATGACATAATACAGTTGGCCAAATATGTTGTGTTACTTCATATCAGCCACCAAGAACCCATTACAACCCTGTAATCTCTTGTTTGGACTTCGATTGTGGTATTCCTCCATTTTGAAGCCAATCTCTTGCCTACTCCACAACCTCTTTGTGAGCACTCGTGATATTATTCTTATCTAACTGCTCACATTTTTTGGCAGGAAACTCTACAAGCAGCTAACAGGTACTGGAAGTGGTCTGAAGGGTAATAAAGTGATGCATCTCTTGCCTAAATTTCATACATGTTCTCAATAGCCTTGGCAAATTATCTTTACAAAAAACCAACCTATATGTGATTTGGAATGAATGTTTTTATCCAGTTACCTTAATTTCCTCAACAACACCACACAACTCACCTTGTTCCTCAGCCAACACTACAGTGTTACTTCTAATAGTAGAGGAGGATTTCGGACTAACTATAGCAGCTTGGGAACACGCATGCGCGTTATCACCTAAACCAACCACCATAAAATTTGTCACGTGAGACACAATACTCACCAAAACCAGCTGATGGATAAATCGGATGAACACTAGCTACATCAGGTTGTGTACTAGTCCTGTAGTTTGTACATGAACAATACATCTACACTGTTCTACATGATGCGCACCATTTAAGACATCCTTACTTTGGAAACACCCTTGTACAGGCTCTGCCTTTTGGTGTCACCCTGTCTTTTGACAAATCAGATAAATAATAATTTGCTGTCAAGCATTTAGGGTTAGTCAAAGTGTTAGCTCTCACGCCAGAGAACGAATTTACTGGCTCAAGTGATTGCTACAACTGTAATCCTCGCTGTAAACACATCCACCAACCACATTTTAGCGCATCACAACTTAAACGCGCACAATGCTTGCACCCCACTTCCGGGGCGTGGCTGACTTACACTGCGTGCACTTCATGATCATACGAACTTTTTTGAAAGCGAAAAAAGTTTACTGAAAAAAGTTTAATCATGCAAGCGAACTTTTTTCTACCGAGGAACTGTTTTATGGAACAACCTTAAGTCCACTGTTACTGGGGCTGCCACTTTGTCGTCATTTCGTAATTATTATCTTAATTCTTAATTCCTGTGTAATTTTGTCTATGTATCCTTAGTTGTGTATGTATGTTTGTTTTTTTTTTTTGTATATTATTAGTTATTGTATGTGTCTATTGTATGTTTGTTCAGGGCTCCACTGAAAATCAGTTTTACTGAGTGGACTCCCTGCTTAAAAATTACAATTACAATTACATTATTAAACTACACACGCAACCATTAGTGATAATAGACGAGTGATCAGTTTGATTGTCATTTCATTGGGAGGGAACACATCGAGAGGCGGGCCAGTCCCGCAAGTCTGGCCACGGGCCACGCGAGACTAGTGAGTAGTAATAAATCGACACGCGCTTGAGAAGTTGTGAAGGAAGGATTTACTATACAGGTGTCCATTATGGGGAACAGTTCTAGTAAGAAATCTGATGGGGTCACTTTACCTCAATCTTCCAACAACCAGAATAGTCCAGTACAACAGACGCCATCAGGTTAGTGGAGTGACTTGTTATACACTACCCACCAATATCATTACAGGTGAACTAGTAGAGGGAGAAATGTCAACTAGTAAGGTGTTCCAACACTTCTACCCTCAACTAGTAGAGATGTTACCAATGAATGATGTCACTTTCTTATCAAAATTGTTCTCAGTCAACCTTCTTCCTGGTAATGTCAAAGATCAAGTGAAGTCAATGATCACACAAGCAGACAAGGCGACACACCTCCTGGATCACATGATCAAGCCATCAGTGATGACTGGTATTGGTAGAAGTTTTGATGATCTTATTAAAGTGATGGAGGATAGTGAGTATGATGGTGTGAAGGAGTTGGCAGGAATGATTAGATGTAGACTGAGGGAGGGAACAGTGAATAGTGAGACTGGTTAGTTGATGTGGTGGTCTTGTAGTTGTGTGTGTGAAGTTGTGACCTTTAGGTATTCATACAACTACTAACAAGTGTCCTACTATGAAGTATAGTACAACAAGTATTAGCAGGTTAGAGAAAAGGTGACAAGAGCAGATAAGAACTTGGAAGAGATAACAAGACTAACATTACAAGGACAAGTTGATGAAATATTGTTGAAGAAGGAGCAACTTGGTGAGCTGAGGGACATCTTCCACTACCAGAATAAACCTTGTCCTCGACTGATACTAATAATGGGAGGCCCAGGTGAGTATTACAAAGTATTAGTAGTAGTGATGTAATATGAGTTGTGTAGGTATAGGCAAGACGACCCTTGCCAATGAGATCTGTGTGAAGTGGGCTAAGAGGGATGGGTTTTTAGCTGAGGACTATGATATTGTGATCCTGATACTATTAAGGTCAGTCCAGCAAAGGTCAATTGAAGAAGTGATGATGGAGCATATTGGAGAGGAGACATACGAGCAAGTGAAGAAGTCAGCAGGTAGCAGATGTCTAGTGATCCTGGAGGGATTGGATGAGATGGCAGCCGGACGTCAAGACAGTGATCCATTTTTAGTACGTGTGGTAAAGAAGCCATGTACATTGTTGGAGGAAGCCACAATAGTGATCACATCAAGACCACATGCTTGTGAGAAGATAGACGCAGACAGGAGAGTAGAAGTGATAGGATTTGGTGAAAAGGAAATCCAAACATTTGTAGAGGAGAAATTGTCTAATGATTTGAAATGTGTTGAGGAGTTTTCACAGCAGTTGAAGGAGTATCCTCATTTAGAGAGTTTGTCATATGTGCCTATGAATTTAGTGATGATAGTTGATATATTTGAGTGTAGTGAGAAGAAGCTTCCATCCACCATTACACAACTGTACCGACTGTTCATTGTGATGACACTAGAGAGACAAGTTAGGAAGGAGAATGAGAGGAAGCAAGAGTGTTCAACTGTAGCAGTAGCAGCTAATAGTGTTGAGGAGAAATTGTGTAAAGTGTTAACAGGTGTTCCCAAAGAAGCAGTGAGGACATTATTGTTGTTGTGTAGGTTAGCTTATTGTGGCTTCTTTGACTGGTACTCTGATAGGGAAGAACATCTAACGAATATAGATTACACAGTGAAGTGGAAGGATCCAAAGATCATCTTTACTGTGGCAGACCTGAAGGAGTGTGGTATAGAGGTGACAGCTGAGTGGGACGGGTATGGTCTTTTGAAAGCTACACACACTCACCAGTTACCCACAGACACTATCACATATAATTTTTCCCACTTAACCATCCAGGAGTTTTTGTGTGCTGTTTATATTTCAACATTATCACAAGAAGAACAGCAACGTCTACTGAGTGAACACTTTAGGAACTATCGAAATGTTTTTATATTTTTGTGTGGAGTAACGGGATTAGTGTCCAGTGAAATGTTCCAGTTTGTGTTCTCCAAGTTATCAGGATATTATGATGATAGTGTAACAGCAGTGAAGTGTTTGTATGAGAGTCAACAGACTAGTCCACCTCAACCAGTTACACCCATCAGATTGGGGATGAATGACAGTTTACTACCTTACGATACTGTGTGTATCTCCCATGTGATGTCATGTTATCCAGTTTATGAGTTGAAATTGTTAGGGTGTCTTATTGGAGACAAAGGAGCTGAATTGTTAGTAAAGCATTACCCCAACAAGAATACTACTGGTCAACTACTGGAAGTGTTAGACCTCATGTACAATGATCTCACTATTGATGGGCTGGTACACATAATGAAGATTGTGAAGACAAGTAAGCCCCACTATTAGCTGTTGATACACTGAGTGACCATTGTGTGTTAGTGAATTGACCACACCTCACTGAGCTGTATGTGTTTGTGATGTCTACTGTTATCATTACAGGTAGTGCCTCATTAAGAGTGTTAGATGTTAGTATAAGTAATGATATCAGTGATGATGGGATGTCATTAATATCAAGTGAACTCCAGTACAATAACATCCTGACTGAGCTGAGGGTAGAAGTGTGTGAACCATCAGTGAAAGGTGTAGACTTGTAGTGTTGTGGTTAATTTATATGGTTTCCTATCATAATTGATTATTACTGTTATGATCACTACAGATTCCATTTGTATCAGTGAAGTGTTTATGGGGAAGTGTTCACTACAAGTCCTTAACATGTCATTGAATAAAATTGGTGATGAAGGCATCACTGCCATTGCTGGAACACTTAGTAACAGTCAGATTAGTAAACTGTATGTTAGGGGGTGTGGCATTACTCTTACTGGAGCAAGATCACTTGCAGTAGGATTACTAGTCAACAACAGTGTTAGGAGATTAAATGTGTCAGATAATCCCATCACTGTGGAGGGAGCTCGTCTGATACTACAGTCAGCTGTGGACAATGGAGTCTGTCAAGAAGTGTATAGTGACTACCATGATGATGATGAAGTGAAGAAGATGATGATCATACTGAAACAGAGACGAGAGGTAGGAGAGGATAATAATTTTAATGTCATGTTAACATCATTGTTGTCATGGTTACAGGAGTTACAACAACAGAACACACAACAGCACAATACTAATAGTGAAGATGATGATCATCTTGTAAGACAAGATGATACCACAGGTAGGAGGTTGTGTTGTGTGATGTAATAATGTGTTACCATGACAACAGGTCAGAATGTGCAAGTGAATAGTGGAGTATCCAGGTATGGGTGCGTGTCACTGTTGTCATGGTGATTACTGTTGTCATGGTAATAGGACACATCACAAGTAGTGCAGCATCATGTAAATTGACCACACCCATCCAGATCATGTGAGCTACAATTACTATAATATTACCATGTTCTAATTACCTGTAGGAAGATATCATCACATTATGACACTAGTTATTGTAATATAATTAGCTGCTATGTAATTATCATGTTTATAATCATGAGGTGATGTTGTCATGATCACATGAGCTAGTTTAACTTTAGCTATTGTGTCATGTGACTTGGGTAGTGGAAATGGGGGAGGGGCAATGTAATGATAGACCAAGATGTTCTGATGGGCATGAGTCAAATTAATATGTTCAAAATTTTGTCCAAAATGGTTTCCAAAAGTTTCACCTACAGTGGAACTTCAGTTATCCGGATACTCAGTTAACAAATGACTCCTCTATTAGAATAGTGACTGTTCTATTAGGGTAACATTGATATTATTTTCTAAGGTCATTTATACACAGTTTCAGAGATAAGGACTTTTCACACTTATGGTCCACCCCTGGTCCCAAGGGATTCAGTTTCACTCTATTATGCTCTTCAGTGTTCCCTTTTATGCTTGTAATATGCTCCTAGGGTAGGAAATTATCTTGGAACACTTTTAATCAGTGAATGCTCTATTAGAGTATTTCACTACAAATTAGAGAACATTGATCTAAGGAGCTACTATATGTTCTATTGCTGACTGCTCTATTAGGGAATATTAATTTATTTTCATGGAATTAAACTCCATAGTTGAAATATCCACCCAATATGCTAGCATTTTGCTGACATGTTTGAAACAGGCCTACCAGTCATAATAGAACAGTCACACTTGTGTATTTCAAACCTACATGTCTTTGCAGCTCAATACTTCTGATGATATCATCAACCATCTCTTCATTGAAGTCTCATACATTCTGCAGCAGCCACACCCCTTCATAATGCCTCAGACAGTCCAGTAAGATCAAGGCTCACATGAGCACACCCACACTCACTTTTTGTTATAATTGACAAACTACTACAAATACTAGTCCTCCAGTAACAACAATTACTCATCCAGTAGTACAACTATCACTATTCCTCTAGTCTAGTAATAACAGAGGATAGTGTAGTAGTCATAGCAACTATGACAGACAGTGAGGGAATTCCCCAGCTGACTAGAGCAACTACTACCAACACAGACCAACTCTACTCAGACTACAACATCAATATTATACAAACGTCTCATATTTAGTATACAAATTCATTTGAAGATTGCAAATTTACAAATTAGATATTTTATTATGATTGGTCAGTAGTGTTGTCATATCACTACCTTTACGACGACAATGTTCTGATAATCGTCGGCAACGTTCTCATTCTCTGCTCACCTGCTCCTGTTCAGCCTGTTAGGGGAGGGGCTATGAGGTCATGTGATACACTAGCCACACCCACCTCAATCTGTTTGACATGTCGTGCCCTCTTGTGATTCACTACCCTCATTGGGAAGGAATGGGATTCTCAGAATGCAATCTGTTATGGAATATAGAATAGAGTATGGGAATGTAGTACTCTACTGACACTGGCTAATAGTGGTCACCACAATTAAGAATTAATTAGTAATAACAATTTGATTACTGGATGAGTAAAATACTTTAAATTTGGATGGTTTTTAACAGCAGAAATTTGGCAGACACTACTTGTGGGAATTATGCACAAAATTTTCATCGTTATTCTATTCCAAATTTCTCTTATATTCCTAAAATATACTCATTATTCTCAAAATTACTTAACTTTTTCTTCAGTCTTGTAAGTAGATTTCACAGCAAGACTTACAGTAATATCTGCTAAATCTAGCTGTATCAATTTGTCAGAAGAGCTACTTTTGCTAGCAAGATACTTTGTGAGTAGTATAATGAATAATGACCTATTCTACATCAATTGTTCTATTAGAGTAAGTGACTGCTCTATTAGAGTATCTTGATCTTGATTTATTTTACACCAATTATACTCTAAAACTGCACCAAAATATTGGAATAATGCTCAATTCTTTTACACCATCATTATTCCCAAAAGAATTCAAACATAATTCCTGTACACCATTTAATTTTAGGGGAAAACCCTATTAAATATTGACATAGTGTATAATTAACTTTTGCTAATAATTCCAAGGAAGTGTTCACATATTCCTAAGAAATTGTATCCCTCATAATATACAGGGAAGAAACCTGAGTGGTATAGGAATGTGGTATGGAGTACCAACCTGTGACAATCTCTGAGGATCATAGGCTAACTTGCCTACCTGCGGACTTGATTAAATATGGCTGAGGTGTTATCTAGTTTGAGTAGCTGTTCCTTGTTATTCTTGAAGAGGACAATGGAGTATCTGAACAACACTTTGCTGCCTTCGTATAGGAATGCATCCCATATTTGTAACATGGTCTGTAAGTATTGGAATGGAACTTGTAGTATTGGGAATGTAGCTTACCTCAGTTGGTACAGTATCAACATAGACTATTAGAAACCAGTTAAACGTGACTGGTGAGAAATCAACTCTGTAGTCATGACAACAGTAATGATGTAATCACTAATACCACACCCCCTCACTTGTGATGGTCCAAATGAGCAGTCAATTTTGGTAACTTCTCAATCATCAAATCCTTTAACACTCTCTGGATGAGGTAATATGATGTCATTAACAATAGTGAACAAGTTAGTGTTAGGACAGTAAACCCTCAGTAATCTAATAAACCCTCAGTAATCTAATAAACACTCAGTAATCTAACAAACACTCAGTAATCTAACAGATACTCAGTAATCAAGCACATTAGTATTTTGTTCAATGCCAAAGTAGGGACTTTCCCACCGAGCTATGTTGTAATACCATCATTCATCTCTTGTTTCACTACTTTTTGTTGCATAGATCCCTACTTCATTTTTGAATTTACAATTTTAAAAAAAATACTAGTGCTTGTCTGAAGACATCTGTCAGTTACTTAGTCAGTCAGTTACGTGTAATAAATTTTTTTAAATAAAATTTGTAACAACTTGTTGAGAGCATTTTGGATCAATCTTTCTGAAGCCATGTTTGGGCTCAGTTTTACCTAACCAATATTGCCTGATCATCGTCAGGGAAAAGTGAGGCTGATTTTAGGTGATGCTTGTCATGGGCCACGTCCACACCCACACAATTGTGATCCAGTACTATCGTACTGTATGACACTGTAGTTAGTTGAGATAGCATTTTTCAGACTGGTTTTTACTGAAGTTTAGACTTTGTTGTTTGGTAATTCATTGTGGTTACTGTTGTGTAAACAACAACATATTCAACCTCCTTAACTTTTAGTGAGTAGTTAGATTATGGTCACTAAGTAATTCTGTGTACTAGACGGTTGGAATGATGTAATTTAGCAATTTGGCCATTGGTCTCTGATAATTTGGCTGTGAATGGGTTATTAATTATTAATAACCCAATTAATTAATTAATAACCGATTGCACTGAACTAACACAACTCATTAGTTGTATTGTTAATGTTGATGTGTCAATTTAAAGCCACTTCCACTATATTGAAGTGTAATGGAATTATCATGTCATTAACAAATTCCCTTGTCAGTGAGATGGGTGATGATAGCTCTATAATTGTAAAAGAATTTTATTGATATGGTCAACTTGTGACTGGCATTAAAACTTTCCTGAACAGTATTTCTGCATCAAATATGCCAGCATAATAAAAGCATAATAGGCTGGAGTGCTATGTCAGCATAATTCTAGTATATTAGGTGGATATTTCAAACTACAGAATTAATTCCATGAAAATAGATCAAAACTCCCTAATAGAGCAGTCAGTGGAAACTGCAACAGAGCATGATTATCATGATAAATTAAATTATGCATTTCTGTGCTTGGTCACACAGAAATGCATACTTTAATTTATCATGATAATATGATTGCATACTATCAGTAATCATGATTCTCACTATCAGTTGTGAATAGTGATGGTTGTACTATGGCTCAGTTCCAACTCAAATGCATTATACATACATACATATACCATTTCACACCTCACTTCAAAGGGAAGAGAAGGTGTATAAGTGGTATAATAGCACTGCTCAGGAATGCAGTAACGAGAATAGGAGGTAGTTGCTCCATATACTACCTCCTATTCTCATTAATGCATTCCAAGCATTCTCAGAAATCATTTGATTTCTTTGATGAAACTGTGTGATCTCTCCTTTAATATAGCGACACTTCACAGGATCGATAGTGGGTTTTAGTTTTTGTAAAGTGAGCCAAGGCATAGATCATGGACTTGGGGAAAAAGATAGTTCATTGTTTTACTGAATGAAGAAGGTCACAGGTTAGTTTATATTAAACATGTTACGTTCAATAGTCACGTGGGGATGTCCCACAGACACTGGGCGTAGCGCGCTTAATTGATTTGGCCATTAGTGTTAATAGTATTCACTACTTTAGTTTATTCATGGCTAGTAAAGTAAGTACTTTAGTGTAGTTGAATCGTCTTTACATTGCCGTTTTGACACCTGGTGCGATGTCACACAAGCGTAGTCACTGGGCGTGGCGCTTAATTGGCTAGGCCATTATAGCGCTGTAAACATATTCACTGCTTTAGTTTATTCATGGCTAGTATAGTAAGTACTTTATAGTGCACTTGAGCTTCATTATGAGCTCTTCAGCTCGTATTTGGACTTCCTGTGTTTAATTGCGTACCCACAATCGAAGCGATCTGCATGCTCGTGACGATACACTTACGTTCGGCCTCTCAGCAGTGCCTTGTCGTTGCTCTTACGACGTTACCCACAATCGAAAGTCACATGGTCCCATATAAATACACTCGCAAAGCATTCCTGCAGTTTCCATGTACACTTGCAGGTGATTAACGCAAGTGGAATATATTAGTTGTAACATGGGCACTTGTGATTTTCCTGAAATATACACACTAGCACTCGGGCTGCGCCCTCGTGCTCATGTGTATACTTCAGGCAAATCACTCGTGCCCATGTTACAACTACTACATATACCACTTTCACACCTCACTTCAAAGGGAAGAGAAGATGTATAAGTGGTATAATAGCACTGCTAAGGAATGCAGTAACGAGAATAGGAGGTAGTATATACAAGTTATATCCCTCCTAGGAGTGATATAACTTGAACCTCCTATTCTCATTAATGCACTCCAAGCATTCTCAGAAATCATTTGATTTCTTTGATGAAACTGTGTGATCTCCTCTCCTTTAATATAGCGACACTTCACAGGATCGATAGTGGGTTTTAGTTTTTGTGAAGTGAGCCAAGGCATAGATCATGGACTTGGGGAAGAAGATAGTTCATTGTTTTACTGAACGAAGAAGGTCACAGGTTAGTTTATATTACACATGTTACATTCAATAGTCACGTGGGGATGTCCCACAGACACTGGGTGTAGCGCTTAATTGATATGGCCATTAGTGTTAATAGTATTCACTACTTTAGTTTATTCATGGCTAGTAAAGTAAGTACTTTAGTGTAGTTGAATCGTCTTTACATTACCGTTTTGACACCTGGCGCGATGTCACACACGCGTAGTGACTGGGCGTGGCGCTTAATTGGCTAGGCCATTATAGCGCTGTAAACATATTCACTGCTTTAGTTTATTCATGGCTAGTATAGCAAGTACTTTATAGTGCACTTAAGCTTCATTATGAGCTGTTCAGCTCGTATTTGGGCTTCTTGTGTTTAATTGCGTACCCACAATCGAAGCGATCTGCATGCTCGTGACGATACACTTACGTTTGGCCTCTCAGCAGTGCCTTGTCGTTGCTCTTACGACGTTATTCACAATCGAAAGTCACATGGTCCCATATAAATACACTCGCAAAGCGTTCCAGCAGTTTCCATGTACACTTGCAGGTGATTCACCCAAGTGGAATATATTAGTTGTAACATGGGCACTTGTGATTTGCCTGAAATATACACACTCGCACTCGGGCTGCGCCCTCGTGCTCGTGTGTATATTTCAGGCAAATCACTCGTGCCCATGCTCCTTAGATTAATACTCTCTAATAAAACAGTCACTTTGTACTGAAATACTATATATAGGTGAAAATAATTTCTGAAAGCATTTTGGGAAAAATTTTCAGAAGGCCTACTGAACACAGTCCAGACACTACAGTGGCTAACACATAAGCAAGTATGGCCAACAGCAAAACTCTGCACACTTACAAAATCTACAAGACACCCTGATTTCTCCATAAAACAACAAGTATAATATTCTATACCCTTCCTGTGTGATGATACATCATCCCAACTAGTAGTTTTTGTATGTCTCAAAATTTGGATCTTGTAATCCAGGGATGTGACTACACCCATCTCCACATCATGATTATAATTATGTTGCCAGAGATCTGGTGGAATTTTGGGACACTTGTATTTCATCACAACATGTATATAGTTAGTTAGAATCTCACTGGTAGATTGTGTTCCTAGTTATTTGAACTATATCACTTGTCTGCACTGCTATTATCATCATTATTATTATTAAATACAGAGATAAAGGTATTATGCCTGTGAGTCCTGCTCATTACAATAAACAATTACATTAAGAATAAGTTATCGATCAAAATTTTACAATTGTCAGTATTGGCATGGCAGACAACAAAGTTTAGTAAATAACTATTACACACGAAGCAATGATGTTAACCTAAACCTTTGCCTGGCTTTAGCTACATGTCAGTAACATCACGAATTACGTATCTCATTACATTTGTCCCTCACACACAGCTGCTACACTCCTAGTTGTGGTCTTCTCAACAGGTAAGCTGTTTTGTATGCACAATCAAGGAAGTGTCCAGGTGAGTAGGTAGTACACTACATGTAGTTGTATGAGGGTGTGTCTTTTAATTGAACATTATTGTTGTCAACAATTTAAAACATTATACAGCCACTACAATTTATTAATATAAAACTCTGTGTTCTAAATGATGAGCACTATAACATCAGTAGTAATAGTAGTCAGGTGATCACTTCTTGCCAACAGAGCGAGCCATGAGACAGGCAAACACGGTCATTATCATCTTATGCTTGCCTTCCACCAGATCTTCTGGTAGAGCATAAACTCTAGCTCCAATCTTACGACACATGGAGATGGCATATTTAGCATTACTCATCAAATCCTACAATGAAGTTAAACAGCTTGTAGTGATCAGGTGATCATTTGCTCACCTCCTCACTGGATGGTGCTACAATCACCACATCATATTTGATGGATCCTGGTTTAATAGAATCAACAATATCAATGACTGGTATACTGGTCTGTATCGCTGCATCTTTAAATGATGAGATACGTGACTCCTTCTTGCCAACCTCCAACTACAATAATCAGTTAGTACACAACAACACTATACTACCCACTAACCGTGTGATTAGCCCATTCTACAATTTCCTTATCTTCAATGGGCTTAGCTGATCCAGCTAGTTTCTGTAACACTGACAATGTGTATGCTCTCATCAGTTGCCACACCACAGCTACAACAACAATAACAATGGATTAACTGACAATTACAACTTGACAGTAACTATGTAGTATTACAATAACCCCTTCACCTTTGAATTTCTAGGCAGATTCCAATCTGACCACCATTAATCCCTTAAAATATATAAAGAACCCTTCGTGGGAGGATCAAAGCGATGCCACATATCGTATTGTCCATACAGTACTAATCAACTGCATAACTGTACTGTATGAGTCGTACAGTACAGTTATGCAGCTAATTGGGCAAATACAGTACAGTTATGCGGAGAATTTATTTACGGAATGTTATGTAAACAACACACTGTAAATCGCTAAAACCAGCCAAACTAATCCTACGAGTTCGTTCTACGGCTAGAAATAAATTGTATAAACACTTACTGATTGTCTGATCACAAAGCTTTTTAAACACGACTCCACCAAGACAGCACGATTGATCACATGCGTGACATTGTATATCTCTAAAACTAGCCAAACTAATCCTATTAGTTCGTTCTACGACTAGAAATAGATTATATGAACACTTACTGATATCCTGATGACCGAAAATCGCAACGGTTTGAGTACTAGAGAAAATAACTCCAAGCCAGATGACCAGGAAGTACTTGCTTGTATGTACGAAAAATACAGTACTCGGGGGGGGGGGGTGTCTCGAGGCTGTATTTGTCTCTCGACACACCCCCTTGTACTGTATTTTCCGTACACATGCGCAGTGGTGCTTTAACTCTAACATAAAGAACCCTTCGTGGGAGGATCAAAGCAAGCCATACAGAACACATCTTTTCTATATGTATTAAAGCATTGCCGCAAGAGCTATACAAAAAATATAGCACGAAGACTGAGCAACATACAAATGTAGCACAACAAACCTACAAAACACAAGCACAAATGCCTATTCTACTCCGTGAGTTGACGGTTCTCTACTCCGTGAGTTGACGGTTCTCTACAACAGTTAAAAGCACTCTGGACAGCTGGATGATGTCACCAACATAATAACTCAGTGATGAGCAGCTTAGTGCACATAAAATTACTGAGGTTTACTAGTTAACAGGCTTATTGTATATATGCTACAAGGAAGCTGGAACACTAGTAATGATGAACAACTAGATTATTAACACTCGGCTGGACTTGACACGTTACAACCAAGGTGTCATGTTAACATAAATTGTGCAGACTCTTGTACAATATTCAGTGTACCCAGTAACAGTGAGTATGTGACTATGAGGACCTCAGATCAGACATCTAAGCCGACGTTGTACTCATCACACAAGTTGATCCACCATATATGGTGGCTGTGACATTTAGAGGGCCAAATTAACACATTTATGATCACTACTATTAAACACTACCATACTTAATTTAGTGCCCACCAAGTGTAAGGGTCTTGTTTCCTTGATGGATATCTTCTCCTCCAATTCCTACTACTGAGAACTTCAGCTTCTGAGCCAGCTCAACACAATAGTTACAATTCTCCAATTTCTTCATGGCTCCTCCAAGTTTCTTAAAGGAATCTTTATCATTCACCTTCTTCCAATCCACAATTCCTGGTTGGATCTTGTCAAATAACTACAGTATTAGTTAAGTCATTTCTAAATAATGCACAGCACATACTTTACCTGTATTAACACCAGACCATCCTTCAAATCCTGATACAAGCTACTGACAAATGGGTTCACTCCAAGACTGTTCATCCAGTTACGGAAAGCTGTATAACAACAGTACGTAAACTTTAAAAGGTTGTATCTCATACACAAATCACCTTTACAGACCAATAGAAGTCCATTTTATAGCCAAATACACTAGTGACACAAAGGCAAGTATTTCAGATGGTTTAAACTGTTTGGGTGCAAGTTTAAATCACCTCAAACTTATCAACAGTTGTCATCATACAGTGTAAAACATCACCATACTGATCAGTTATTATTGGATCAATTAGTCCCTAAACTACTCTAGTTAACTACTCACTTCTCTCCTCCCTGGTCTCCCCAAAGTCTCCAAGGTCAAAGTCAGGTAGTCCATCCTCTGGTGGGTCCAGGGCAGGATGGGTGTTGAACATGTTAGCAACAAATGCCAAGTTCAGTCGCTGGTGTCCCTTAACTACATCCTTTGGTCTAACAAACTTCCTACAACCAATCTTATCAGCTTGTCTCAACATGGCTTCTGCCCTCTTCTCTGGGTCTTGTACCTGTAAAAAGGTTAGTGAGAGGAGCATCAAATAGAACATCACCTACCTGTAAAGGAGACCTATCTGTTCCAGCATCAGCAGGTGCTATCTGATCAATAACTATAGTGTAGCACTCAGAGTCCTGTATTACATCATATGACATCATCACTACACTCATTGGATAGATCAGTTACATACGAGCAAGAGTGTTTGTGAAATTTCCCTACATTCACTGACAATAGCACTTGTGAAAACAAACACTTTACGACTTGTATGTAACTGGTCTATCATGTTGCCAGTAACCACAGTCTAATCACCTTGATGTCTGATGTGAAGTTGGATACTCGTCGAGGACTACCAGCCTTAGCTAGTTGATAGTTGAACCATCGAAGCAGAATCTGCTCTGGAGACAAGGCCAGTAAATCTTGTAGTGTTTCCCCATCTTCCAATAGCACGGCAAGGTTGGGATTGTTTTGGAGGGAAATCTTTGCAAACAATCCGATCTGCAACAAAAAGTATCACATGATGAAACAACACCGATACTGCTACACCATCAGTGTTACTGTACAACTGAGACAGCTCTTAGTAAGGCACTGAGTTTGAATGAAGACAACTTAGTACTTGAAAGGGTCGAGATACTCTAATATAGCAGTCAGGTGTACTAAGCCTACTAAGGGTTAGGCCATTATAAAGAGTACTGCAGCAGAGTACAATATAACGGTCGGTCCTCGGCCATTTTCCGACCAAGCGATGCTGTTGACCGATCAATGTAGCTGTTGGTCGGCCATTTGTGCCGATCAATTTTTTACAACTGTAATTCTTTATTATTAGTCTTTATAATATGTAATATTATAGTTATTATTATTGTCGTATCGTTAACTTTCCTTACCGAAGCTATTTAATCACTACGTGAAGTCTCGATCCCGTCGAAGCTTTGACTCGATGCGCATGCGTAAGCTAGAGCACTGCACCTAGTATTTACCCAAATTATCGATTGTGGGTTACTGTCGATGTTGTGAAGAAGCGATCACTACACTGACTACACGAGTGGCGCCTTCCAAGAGAAGAAAAGAAAGTAATGTTTGCGAAGTGGAGGTACGATATTAAGTATAAGATGGCCATTTCGTGGTTATAATCTGTAGAGATGCAGTGGCTGGAGAAAGTGGAATGAAAGTCACATGATAAAAGTGTTCTGCACGGAAAGTTCGAGAGTAAGTTTTGATCTATTGCTATTCAGAAGAGAAACTTTAGCAATAGCTAGTTGATAATTCAATATGTGCTGACTCAACACCACTTGTAACAAAGCATTTAGCCTAGCTAAGTCTACAAACTGGCTGTACAATACATTGATTCATAGTTTTTTTTGTAAAATATGTATGCAGCAACACAAATTTTGTACATGTATTACTAATAAACAATTCTCTGTAAAATGCATGTGCATAAAGTTCAGTGATAAGTAGCTGAAAGTGGTCTCAGATTCAATCTCAGAGTGATCCTTTTTCAAAAATTTCCTGGGGGGGCACGCCCCCAGACCCCCTAGAAGGCTTGTGCTTCGCACTGCGGGGTGTGCTTTGCACACTAGGATAGTACACCTCCATCTTACGGCCATGCAATTTCACAAATGGCCAATCAAATTTACTTTTGATTGGCCATTCTGTCCGAGCAATAATTTTCCCTTATATTGTACACTGTGCAGTATATGGATTAGTAGTGAGTGTTGGGGGAAGAGTCAAGAGTGTTTAGTTAGCAAGCAAATTAGCTGAGCAGGCACACTCATCTGTAGCTACTAGTTTGAAGGCATTGGAACATGTCAGTTACTGGTCGATGATGATGGTCATGTTTCCATGGCAGCTCTCTGTACCAGCTTAGCATTTGGCTAACCATGGGAAGGACGGGCCACACATGTATCAGTATCAGATAGTCCCACAACAGAGGGGAGTCTTACCAGTCACATGGTGAAGTAAATTTTAAAATGGCAGTATAATGGATGCAACGTACAGTACACAAATCCTCAAAATTTCTAGTGCACTGTATACATGTATTCCACGAAAACAGCAGTTTTGTGTATCCAAGTTGGGAGTACCGACATACCCCATTGCCTGTGATACTACTACACAGACAATAACAACGTTTGAGATGTATCCCACATCCACCAACTTAGAATAACAAATTGTTCGGTCTTTATCATAGTGGCTTGTTATACTACCACCCTCCTCTGAGAGAGGTTTATGACTTATCCCACTGGAGCTATTTCCTCACATGACCAGACATCACAATGGTGGGTGACCTCTAGCAAGTATTTCATTAGTATTTTTCTCATGCCTACATCTGGTGACATTTCTCGAGTTTCTTGAGCCCGAAAGTACAATAGTTACTTCATATGATCAAGTTGCAATCAAGACTACAGAACAACATATCAAACTGTGAAAGGTAAAGTCAAGAGGTCAATAACAACAAATTACACTGTACATTTTCAGGTTTGAGATAGCTTCGTAGATTGGTCACTGTAAGCCGAGCTGTTGAAACTCTCACTTGTTGTCAATGTAACAGTCACACATGAAATTGACCTGGCCACTCTAGACAACAAGTGTTTGAATCTAAGCTCATTCATCTTCTGAGGGATATGCTTTTCCGGGAGCAACTTTCTCAGTGAAATCTTCATCTTCAGATGATATCTTCTCCTTCAAGAAGGATGTCAAGTGCATCTTCTTATGTGGCGACTGAACTGGAGCAACATGGATCGAGTCTGCTGACTTATCAATAGAGTTCGAAAGAAAAATGGTAAATTAAAGTAGTGCAGCGGCACTTTCCAAAAAAGTTGACGGTGAACAACTATCGAAAATTTGTGAAAATCCCATACAAAAAGTACGGGTAGCAAATGCGGCTCAGACTATAACTCACCGCTACGGGCAGACTTTCTCTCGCCAGTTGTACTACCTCCTAGGTAGAAGAAATCACCTCACTGTAAGAAATGCTGATAACTTCGCTATGACTATAACTCACCACTAATGCTACGGGAAGGCTTTCGCTCGCCAGTTATACTATCTCCTGGGTAGAAGAAGTCACCAAGAAGCGCTGATATTGCCACGCCGTGAATCAATTCGCACTTCATTCACCGTCAAAAGATCACGTGCTTATTAGAATGTTTTCGGTATGCATAACCTCTATTATTTCATCAACCTTGTAATTTTAAGCCTAATGTCACCCTTCAGCTTGTCATCCAAAAACTTCAAGCTATGAAACCTTGGATCAACAGCCTTCAATAGCACTAGTATTTCAGTAGGGTTTAAACAGTCAAGCTCCCATCTTTATTGTAAGGCAACAGAAAACTTTGTTTCAAACTCCTTAACACAGCAGGAATCATCATTATTGACAGCTTTGTAATCAGCTGATGTACAATTGGCAACATACTAGAAATCAACACATTTTCTTTACTAAGGAATACCACAGCAACCTCTAGATGCTCTAACACATTTGACATATCCCCAATGTGCTAGTGACACTAGATATCAATACTTACATTCTGTCACACTCCCATCAACAAGCACTGCAGTCAGAGGTCACCTGCTAACTCTATATACAATGTACTATCCCATCTAGTAATGCAGGTCTGCTGCAAGTTCCAGACATTGCTTCATGTTTTCCTCTGAGTTCAGCTGTACTGAAAGTGAGTTACTATCACCTAAAGCTTGTGAATTGGCAGTAATATTCAAGCCTTCCTCAATGTGGTAAGCAATGTGCAGCAGCACAACTGTAGTTCTGACAATTACCAGTCAGAGTACTGAACACATATCCAATGAACATGAACCACTGATAGCAGGTGCTTCTTCTCCAATCCATAATCTGCCATCACCTGCTCTGTTGTCTGCCATATGGTGCTTGGAAAATGAAGATGTTGTCAAAACGCAGGTAAATATATATATTTTGCTATAAAAATGTATAGAAACAAACTGCATGGGTAAAAGTACGCATGCTACATAAAACTTTTATGCATGTTTCAATTGTTTTGTTTTTGTTATGTACTGAAACAAAGCTCAAATCAACAAAACCTATACACCACCAGATTATCCTGTTCATTGGGAGTAAGAAAATATTTGTTTTGTATTTGTACAGTGTACCGTACGCGAGTTATGGGTGCTTATTTACGATGCGGTAGAAATAAATTTACTGTTATCATTTAATTGTTGAAATGGCCTCCTTTGTCCACACAGAAACGCACAGGGAAAACACTGTGCCTTGAACAATGTGCCAGTTCATGGTGAACAGACTGAGCTAAACCCTATTTTCATTTGTAAACTTCCTTTTTGCCACTTCAGCAAAATGAATATATAGAGCAGATGGCTTGGTTCAACATAATCCATAAGAGCCTGAAACCATATTGGCAGCTGGCCATGGGCAAACACCACAAACGATCATGTCAGCAATACCCTTTTTGCATGACTTGATAGAAATGCATTTGATCCTCAGGAGGACACTGGTAAGTCCATGAAGCGTATACTATATGTACTGTGGTATACCAAAATGCACCTGAAGCGACACTGAACAGTGAAACAATTAAATCATTGCCTTAGCCATTTTCCAACATGTTACGCTTATATCTGAAGGCATCAGTCAGTCAGTCAGTAGAAAATTCCACTGAATAAAAATAATTCTAGCAAGTGTTTCACGTCATACTGAAGGCACTTATGGGCTTGGTTAAACTGCCAAGACATCATGAAGGTATTGTGAGGCTGGTTTTGGGGTGATATTTTTGGCCAAGCCTTCATGATACCTATACAATATAATATGACAAAATATACTCTACTGGTAACGGGCAATAAAGGGTGAGTCCATCAGAGAATACTGAAAGCTAGGATGCTCAATATAACAATAGTAAAATGCTCTCAAACAATTGCAATATGGTTCAGACATATGAATAGATTCCTAATAGTCCATTGTCAGATACAGGCAACATATGGAGATTTGTCACTCCAACTTTGGGGAGCCATCTATTACTGTAGGAAAAGACAGCCAGGGGTAGCTAGTCATTGTCTGAAACCCAACACAGGTATACCCTGAATCTCTCCAGCTCTAGGTTATTTTAATCTCCATTTCCAATCATACACTATGCACACATTATTTAACTAAATTGTGTTAACAATTTCTATTTACTGCACACCTGCTCCAATATTAACTCATCTTTTGTCAGAATATTAAAGATGTGTAGGAAACACAGGTCAGCAGCTGATAACTAGGTCTTGCATTGGATTTCTCTGCATTTTTGATCAAGTCAAAATATCCTCAGGTTTGCTGATCATTGCTGATTCAACATTGTCAACAGTCAAGTGTTTATTAGGCAAAATTAGATGGGAACCCGTGACTATTCTTTCAAGAGCCATGGGTTCATCCGCTAACAAACATCACTTAAATCAATATATAGCTAGCTGGCTATTCAGTGCATTTAATTGACACTCCAATTACTGCCAAAACTTGATTCCCTGACAAACTATATGCTAAACGGTTAAACTGTGGAGTGAGCATTAAATGAGATGCACACAAAATTGTTCATCTTGTATCTTCACTAAAAATTCTTATCCACCCATCACGTTCTGAAGGGATTATGACTTCAATTGGATGTGGTGTCAAATGTGAAATGGCCAAGGAGGAAAATTCTAAATTAAACTTTACACCATATGCCTGCCTACAATTTTAACACTACTGGACTCTACAATGGCTCCTTTCACCATAAAAACTTTGCCACACTTTTATGATCTACTTTAGACATACACGCATACTCAGGGTTTTTGCTAAACCAATTTCAGGAAACCATGTGGGAGCACTTGGTTTAAAATAAAATATGAGGCACCACCACTAACAAACAAAATTGACTGAATTCCAACAAGAACGTGAAACTAATGTACTAAACTCCTCACATCACTGTAGACGCAGACTTGTTTGCATTTACTACCAGTAAATAACAATACAGCAAACAATAACAGAACATCAGTATTTATTCTAAATAATGCCCAGTTGCATAATACAGTCGTGGTATCACTGTAGCTTTCTATAGTGAATTACAATATACACAATAGTGCTAAACTACACAACTTAGTCAAGAACTAATTTGTATATAATTTTTGTAGTCTAAGCACACTATTCAGCAAAGCATTCTAATAAATTCAAGCAAGTATTTATTCAAAGTACTAAGTGAATCAGTACATAAGTTAACGACATTAGAATCAAGCAAGTAAGGTTTACTTGGTAGATGACTAGTTCACATGACATTACATAACCTCCTTACCCGAATCACTTGCCACAGCAGACCCAACACCAGATGGGGTTTCCCCTCCACAAGATCCTCTGGTCCAATGTTGACAATATTACAGCCAATAGAACTAGCTGAATTGAGAGCCAAAGTCTGGTTCTCATGGATAGTGTAGATGCTGAGCTTGCCCTTGTTAATGGCTCTCTCATCGACTGTATTAGGAATGGAACTGTTGATCAGCTTGCTAAAAATAGAACATTGAAGATACACATTACTATCTATAGAAACCATTACAAACACCACCCACACACTACATTTAAAAAACCACTATACAACATTAGATTATGAAAATGCAACATACACTACTGATAAGGACATCCAATTTGTAGTCAAGCATTACTGGCCCATTACTGGCCCATTCAGTCATTGTATGCTAATGTTGCCAGCTAAAACTGAATCTCATGACACACTGCACAGCATGACCAAATATGGTCACAATAGGTATTAGGTTAGTGTAGCTGATAATTGGTGTGGTTTACATATGGCTTCTTACCACAGCACTATTCCATCATGGACGGCCTTGAACAATCCATCTCCTTCCTCTGCAATAGGCAACGCCTTCTTGTTGATGAGGTCAGGGTCCTCAGCAAGTTGGAAATTGATCCAGTCAACAAAGGCTAGCTTTTCTTCCTCAGAGAATGAATGGGAGGTGCCCTCAGCTGATGCTGCAGACATTCCTCCCACAGTGACAATGTTCTTTGCCTTTTCAGCAGTCTCAGCTAGCTTGAAGCCTTTCTTCTGGTTCTTGACTTTCTCGTACATCTATAAACGATCACTTTTACTAAACGCGCCATGTTCAACACGTGGTGAATACCTTGATGAACTCGTCGAACTCGACAGTGCCGTTCTCATCAATGTCAACTTCGCGGATCATGTCGCGAATCTTGTAACCTGGGGTGTCTTCACCCAGTGCTTTGAGCACATCTTTGATCTCCGCAGCGGTGATGTGGCCATTCCTGTCAGCATCAAACTGCACCACGAACACGAGCAGTTAAAAGGTCGCCATCTTTATCATAATAATAACCTTACCTGGTCGAATTGGACACGAATGTCCTCAATCTCGGCAGCGGTGAAACTCATGTCGACTTCCAATGGATGCGGTTAAGCGAATAGTCGCGCAATCAGCGAACGCAAGACGCACCCGACGTGAGGATGACGGAATTGTGGAACACACCCAAGAAAGGAAGGAAGATGGTGCGCATGCGCACTACTTATGTGAGGCGTGGCTCTTTGTTCTGAGTTGTTTGTACCAGTTACCAAGGCATTAGGGAGTGGTTGAGTACCGAGTGAGTGTTAAAGGTTAGTGGAGTAATCGGTGAAGTAGTATGCGAGTAGTTTAAAGACAAAATGGAGGCATGGACAATGGAACCAGGTGAGTTACGCCCATCATGCTGTGAAAGCCTTGTCACTTTAAAGTCTTAGATGACGGCGCTGCCTTGCCGCAAAGCTGGAATGGATCTCCCGCCGTGAAGTGAGTTGCTAACACATGTAACGAGCTACCTCGTGTTGACTGTGGCATGTACAGCAGGCCAGCTGATAAGATGTACCAGTTGAGTGCCAGTGATGATCGTAACTTGTTACTGCAACAAGCTGCCATGGCTCAGCGTGGACTGAGACCACAGGTAGGAAGAAGAGGGCGTGTCGCCTCTAAAATGATTGTGACTTTTGTGAATATAGACTACTAGTCAGTTTAGAAACATGAATAGCTACTTCATGGAGGCTATATGCTTGCTAGCTATATGAGTGTATAACAGAACAGCCTGTTCTTGTCTGTGTGTTGCATGGTGTAGCCACATTGCTAGTTCAGTAAATGCATTCCAACAAGTTGCTTACACATTTGCACACAACTACAAATTATACCAGTTAATTAGGTAGTGGAGGGTGAATACAAAGTGCTTGAGCCTTTAAACCACTCCAAACGAACTGTGTTTATCATCGTCAATTCAGGCTGCGGGATGCAGGTGAGTGGTCCATTTCCATTATAAGATTGGCAGCTGTTCGAGCCATTACTTACCCAAAGCAAACTGAATAATAGCATCATAACTTGTATATTCATCTTGTGAAGTACACAAACACGTTGACTTAGTAGTGCACTGACATGTAAGGTGTAAGATTGTTGTTACTATATACAAGGTGTTGTTACTAAGCTATTGTTGTTACTAAGCTATATGCAAGGGAAACCAGAAAACAATGCCAAGAAGAATACAGAAAAATGGAACATGTTAGTGCTGACAGTCACAGATGTGGGCGGTGGACAGGAAGTTCATTTGGGGTGGCCTTACATGTGAAAACTTATACAATTAAATTTATATTCATGATGAAAAGCCACTATTATTGTAGACCACTGGAGACTTCTGGAACATCAGTGCACCTGATGACAAGAACACTGGCAAGAAGAAGAAGAAGAAAGACAAGAAGTCAAAATCTACTAGTGATATGATTAGTCCGTTGTCACAAAATGGAGACATCTTCCAGTTCAGTCACAACCAAACCCTGAGCTTCCAAGTTGAGGTATGAGCTATAGCTACTATTGGAGTGTACTGTGTGGGTTAGGAGTTATATACTAGTAAGTATCCACATCACTGTACCTCAAGAAGCTGGTCATTGTAAAACATTAATAATAATAACTAGTGTTACATGGCCAGACCCTACTCTTTGTATGTCACTTATTGATTGACAATTATAAACACTGCCATATAGGCACTTATAATTGTCAATCGATAAGCGACATGTGAAGAGTGTTAGATTATGCTATTTCCCAAATCATATTGGAAAATCAGCCCTACACCTATTAATTATTTGACCACAGAAGGAGTACAAAAGACAAAACTTAATAGGGGTATCAGCTCTGTTGACACATACATAATTCAGACACTTTGTTATGGTCCCAAAGTGTCTCTTCATGTGTAAAACTGACCTGGAAATTCAGAACAAGTTTGATTGGTTCAATTTTCCAACAATATTATTTAATGGCACAGAAAAAAAATTATCTTGGAGCATTTAGAAATCAAGATGTAAACCACACAAAACCTTTTATTAATTGTTTTGGCTTATCGTTACCTGTCTAGCTACAGATCCTAAACAATTATTATGAAATGTCATCATACCATTTGTGGTATAGATAGTTGACAGCTACTTGTAATTCATTAATTAAAGTGTCATTTGGTGAATTATCACCAAATTGTTCAACCATAATCCCACCAGTATTGTGACCACATGATCTCTCCTCACAGCACCTCGGCACAATATCAGTCAGTCCCAGTGAAGTACAGAGGAATCCTTATGACAGTATTAAGAGGGTGAAGGTGTGTCCTTGTAATGATGTCACTAGTTTACATAAATATTATATGTACGTAATTATAATACTTGCATCATTGCAGAGTTCTCATTGGCTGCTATGTAGCTACGTACATGTATTTTGACTCCTTGCAGCATTGCATGTTGTTAGCTAATACTTATGATGTTTAACTTCTGTTACTAGTGTAGTTTCCATAAAAGACACAATGAATTTGGCAAATCACATGAAGTGAATTCACCAGATGTGTTTATTGAAGCAAAATTAGTCAAATTATGGATTTGCTGTAATACCAGCAACTATGCCAGTAGCTTTACTGTTATGATCATATCCCTAATGGCTATGTCAAAATAAACGAACGAACACAAATAGTTTGATCAATGTTCATATTACAGTGAAGCAAATTCATCAAATTTTTGTTTGCTGGTTATTTATATTATTAAAGAAAATTCCTAGTTTTACACATGGTGTATTTGCTTAACTTTTAATCTTACCATTAAGCCTCATCTATGGCCTCACCTCCTAGATCCTCTTCTATCTATTTGTTACAGATTACATTACTGATTGTGTGCTTGTATATCATATCCTTGTACACCACAACAGGATCTGGTGACTAGAGGAGAGGGCTGGGTGAGAGATGTAGTATTGATGGTCGGTAGTTCCGATGTGATCATGAAGGAAGATAGCACTCAGGTAGTGATCATATTGTTGTGTTGTTTACATTATAACAAGACATTTTATGTTTGTCATATTTACACACTGTAGATCTTGTATCACTGCACATCCACAGTACACACACTACAGTACACACACTACACTTCTACACACCACACATGTACCCACACTCATTGTTATACATTACAGGAAAACTTAAGGAGGTTCCCGATGGCTCAGATTCAAATGTGTAAATACCTTGATGATGATGGTGGAGGAATACTGATGTTCTGTGTACAGTCAGGAGAGAGGTATCAACCTGACATTCATGTCTTCCAGTGTAACATGTCTTCAGTAAGTAACTAGAGGTGGGGCTCTTTAGCATCATGTGATCACCTTATTGCCTTAGGCTAAAATGATTTGTGAAGAGATTAACGGAAGTATTCAGCAGTATTTCATGAGGTCACAGGAAAGAAGAAAGGTATAAAATTACCAGTTGTGCCTCTCAACTAGTTGTTATTTGTGCTATACAGAATAAAGGACCTGGGTTCTTTGGAGAGCGTCGGTTTAATGCAGCCCCACCCATCCAACTTAGTGAAGCAGATCGGTGGCAACTAGCTGAACAACAACTACGTCACCATGGTATTATCAACCCTGAGGACAGGTATGATGTGTTTGTAGCATGGCTGGAAATTTTGGAGGGACAAATTGTATGAGCAACTTGCATGACGTGCTCAAAAAGATAATAGCATTTTGAGGGTACGTATCACATTCATATGTACAGCACATTGCTACCGATATACTTTTGGTGAAATTCATTTTTAAAAAATTTAATTTAAGCAGCAAAACTTTTTCCCATATCTTTCTATCTACAAATCTCATGTGATCACAATGTGTCATGTATATGATATACTGTTCACATGTATGACTTTCTAGTCCTGAGAAGGATAGTGCCTCAGATGCTAGACTACGATATGCTCGCTCCATCATATCAAGACCACAGGCAACCAACAAGGCAGGGTTGGAGATGAAGAGAACATTCAAGGCTGCTAAGATACAGAGAGATGTGGTTAGTGGTCATCTCTGCAGTTATTTCAAATAGGAAATGTTTTGCAGTTTAAAAGTTTCATGTTTTGCTTCTTTTAGTGGCAATTTAAACCACTGTGACAGTCCACACTGTATAGTACCACCATGTTTAATTTTGATGGTAATTCCCCTTAGGACATGCTCAACCATTTGATGGATGACTTGGAAGACTTCATAGCCAGTGTGAGGGAGAGAGCTGCTGCCTGGCAAGAACTGGAGAAGAAGAAGAAGAAGTCTAAGAAACGATCTGGAGAGGGTGAGTAATGGCAGCTGACCTGTTTACAGCTCATCCATCACCAGTGACAATTAACTGCTAACTGGTTGTGGGTAATGAGCATGGTGTGTAGTTGTGTGACCGGCCTCAGCTCCTTGTAACATGTTCATACAAGTAATTGATTTAATTACTTTTCTTCTGGGGGAAGTGAGAAGTGTAACATAATCTTCAAGAAATTTTAACCATCTTGTTCAACCCATAAACAAAACTTGGTTAATATGTTTACTCTTTGGTCATAGCTAACATACCAGTTTATCCCTAATATGTGTAGCTCTATGTGTCCAGTAGAGATTGAGAATGCACAAACGTTACAAGTACACAATGTATGGGTACTTTTACCTCTGAAAGAGAACTACCTCTTATCGCAGCAATGGCTACTAATTCATGTCATTGTCCCAAAACATATTATTATTATTATAGAGGAGTGTCCAATGTATAGTGAGTGTATGGTGTCACCTGAGATCACATGATGTATGTAGCTGCCCTGGAGATATTGATGATGAAAGCCCAACCTCCACCTGAGGCAGATTACATTGTGGCTTATCAGAAGTGTAAATATGCCATCAATGTGGTCAGTAAGTTGGGGCATCACCTGAGCTCTCCGACTTCATCAGAACTATTACAAGGATTGTTTGGACTACTAGGAGAACTGATCCGTAGTAATAATGGGTACGTGACGTGTCACTGTAATAATTGTATACATGTGTAACACACACTAAAACTACTAGTATGTACAAGTTGAGCTGGATCCTGAAAAAACAGCTAAAAATGATTAGCAGTGACAGTAAAATTGTCAACAACAGACATGTGTGGTCATGTTCAGTAAAATACTGTAACAGATGTGTACTTCTATGGCTTCCCTATAGGAAATGTATGGGTTGATTGACTAAATATTGTGTCAGGTATTTCTAAAATATTTTTAGCGGGTCAAGGTGCTACAAAAAGGCCAAATTTTGAGATCATGTGTAATTGCATCTAGGAGCTCGAGTGTATTACAGTTTTTGAGGATCCAACTCAACACATACATGCTATACACACTTTACATAATATATTATCGTCTTAACATAAACTGAAAGCTTATGATATGGTACTTACACAGCTGTAATCATACTTTATAGGACATTACACACATACACACAGTCAATAGTTGTGTGTGTGTTTGATATGCAAATGTTTGAGTGTATAGAGATGTTAGTCTAGTGTTGCATGAAAACATTTGTAGTGTATATACCAAGTGTGTACATACAATGAACACCAAAAGTAATCAGCTTATCCACATATTACACAGCACACAGTTAGCAGCCTCAGTAGAGGCTCCACTCATCACCAAGAGGGCCATCCACCTGATGCTCACCAGTTTGTCAAAGAAGAACTCTGTATTGTGGAGACAATTAGGGGAGAACTGGATGACCACCAGGTATTTCACCCTACACCATAGCAACCATGTTATGTTTATGTTGCCATAGTGACCGGTGGCCTGCTAGTCGAGGGGAAGTCCCTGTGTACATGGTAAAGTTCTCAGATGGATGTATCCCTCCGAACTTACACAATGCCAGTGATTGTCCCTCTAACTTCCCCACACTGGACCCCATACCAGTGAACAAGAGAGGACCAGACTACTCTGATGCTTATGATGAAGACTATAAGGTAGTGTGTGTAAAGGTAACAAGAGTACTACATTAACGAAACTTCTCTTAACAAACTCTCCATACAATACACAGAGATATCCTTCCTAATAAGGACAAAGACTTTAATCCCAATAGTTATACATTTTACCTCTCAAAGATAGCTATAACTATTTATTGTAGTCTAACACTGCCTGTGTCCACTGTACATACTGCACAACACAAACACATACTACAATTGTACACACCACCAATAGTGAGGTACATACATGATACCTCACATATTGTGTAGTACTGTATGGTGTAGTACTGTATGGTGTAGTACTGTATGGTGTAGTACTGTATGTGTAGTACTGTACGGTGTAGTACTGTATGGTGTAGTACTGTATGGTGTAGTACTGTATGTGTAGTACTGTATGTATAGTACTGTACGGTGTAGTACTGTATGTGTAGTACTGTATGTGTAGTACTGTATGGTGTAGTACTGTATGTGTAGTACTGTATGTGTAGTACTGTATGTGTAGTACTGTATGGTGTAGTACTGTATGTGTAGTACTGTATGTATAGTACTGTACGGTGTAGTACTGTATGTGTAGTACTGTATGGTGTAGTACTGTATGTGTAGTACTGTATGTATAGTACTGTACGGTGTAGTACTGTATGTGTAGTACTGTATGTATAGTACTGTACGGTGTAGTACTGTATGTGTAGTACTGTATGGTGTAGTACTGTATGTGTAGTACTGTATGGTGTAGTACTGTATGTGTAGTACTGTATGTGTAGTACTGTATGGTGTAGTACTGTATGTATAGTACTGTACGGTGTAGTACTGTATGTGTAGTACTGTATGGTGTAGTACTGTATGGTGTAGTACTGTATGGTGTAGTACTGTATGTGTAGTACTGTATTGTGTAGTACTGTACATATTATACACACTATGATGTGGTGTACACTCAAGACATCATACATATCTATTTTAGTTATCTTTTGAGTCTGACAGTGGCAGATCACTTTGTACACAAATGATATATTTGAGGGTTATTACAGGGTGTGTAATAGCCAGTTTAAACAGGTGACATGGTGACCCAGGGTTTGTGCATACATGCACCATTTTGCAAGGCTTCACAGCTATGACATTGTAGTACTAGCCACCATGTTAACAGTACAAAATAACAATAATCCATATATGGCATGTGCTATATATAGCAAGATGGTGTGGTCACTTGTTTACTACTGTACTAGAATAACTATTATTATAGTGTGTTTCTATATATAGAATATGGGGTAGTGTGCTATTCTTATTACCTACCATATATGTACACAGGGAGGCATGGATGACGAGCACCTTAACAATCAGACCACCCTCAGGATCAACCCAGCTGTGATAGAGGCTGAGGCCTCTAAATCTGCTTCATTGTCTCATCTAGCTACAGATATGTCTCAATCCCAGCAGTCACTAAGGGTATGTATGATGTAGTGTGTGTCTGCATGTGTGTATTGTTGTGTACTGCAACATATAAAGTAAGTGACTACAACTGGGTGACATTCTTATTGTCTACCCTCTTGGTCTCTATGGCTTGGCTAACCCTGTAACTGTTACATAACACACACAATTCCATGGTGCATGTAATATTGTATGTCAACTAGCTCTTGTACAGGTGTATGAATGACATGAAATAGTGACACATTCAGTTGAGGTTAAATTTAACATGATATTTCACTACACTTGCATACTGTGAGTACTTCCATTATTCTGACAGGAGAGCAGTCGCAGTTCATCCACTAACAATGTCAATACAACACAACAAGATGGTGGAGGGATGAAGACAGCTAAAGTGATCTTCCCTTTTGGGGCCTCCAATCCCCAGGAGCTATCAATCAGCCGAGGGGAACGTGTTGAAGTAATAGATGACTCTCGCAAGTGGTGGTTTGTAAGAAACATGGTTGGTGGGCGTGGCTATGTTCCCTCCAACATGCTGGAGCTCCTCCCACCCAAACAGTCCCGGGATACTACTGCTGCTAGGAGACAAGGTACTGTATGTGGTAATCCCCTATGATGTAATTATTACTTTGTAACCTGTTACACTGTACAGTACATAGAAATGTACTGTATGTATGTATATACTTGCAGTTTTACAGTGAAAGGCTTCTCAGTGTAAATGTTGTGTGCATGAGTAGAGTTGTAATCTTAAGAATTAGAAACCCTTAGTTCCATCCATCACATATAGTGGTGTAGCATTATTTACTGCTGCACTTTTATCCACACATTCAGATGAGATGTCAGAAGACTCGGTGATGTTTCATGGTAAAGTGGTGCCTGCTCCACCCAACCAACCACCACCTCCTGTGCCCACCGCTCCTGCTTCACCACCACAACCTTCTGAGGCTAATAATGTAAGTAATTAGTAGTGTTCTGTGTGGAGTTATGAGATGGTCACCTACCAGATATCAGGTTATTTTTAAAGGAAGAAATTGGTTTATGTAGTTTGGTGTTCTGTTAGTGACAATTTACCTCATGAATTGCTTACACACTGAATTTTTAACCCAAAAATTTCACTTAGAGGGAGTTCACTACGATATGAAATGTTATTTATTACAGAATCTGATCACCTTCAGAATATCTTTAAAATTTAGGGAATGTGGTAAATGGGACCATAGTTAAATTAGGGCTAAAACGAATATACCGAATATTCGAATTCGTATTCGATTCGTTCGAAGGAATTATTGAATTCGAAACATCGAAATTACAGTAAAGATGGCGGACACTAGTAATGAGGAATCTTTGTCAGTCTCTACAACATCAGACACTGGACTAGAGATGTACCAATAATCGGATTGGTGATCGCGAGGGTGATCAGATCGCGATCAGTTGCTGATTTGCCTTCCATATTCAGTAATAATGGGCACAAACACTCTATGAATCTATTAGTTTGCATGGCCAGCTATCAAAAGCCTTTTTGCTCGCTACAAACAAACAGAAAGCCTCTCTATACTATTCTATAAAACGCCAAGTTACGAGAAGCCATACGACTGCGCGTGTGAGTACTGCTATTAGTGTTAAAGTATTCTTACCCAGAACAGTAGCTGTTAGCTGCACTTTAAGAATAAAAAACTGCACTACAGGAAAACTAAAGTGATCACCTGTGTATTACAGCCATCTTGGTAACTAATCAAAATACGGAGTAATCCGGACAAGGGAGCATAGTAAAATATTTGTGGTGCCTAATTGTCTGGGTTGTGTAATAGAGGCCACACCACCATAAACAATATAGTAAAGTTACATCACTTCTCTTTACTCAATGCTACATATACATCATGTAGTTGTAGTTCTATTTGATTTACGAATATGCAATAATTTAATCGGTATATAATCAGTATCAGCTCTTTTAGGTACAAATTAATCAGATATCAATACAGCTGAAAAATCTTTATCGGTACACCTCTAGTAGCTACATCATCAGACACTTTTACTTCATTTCAAAAGCTGCCTATATACTGTATCAAATTTTAATGATGTTTTACAATTGAATACAAATAATAAGAAATAACACATATACACTGTATAAGGGTATTACACTATATATAGAATATTCTATTATTCGTTCTTGACTAAAAATATTCGTTCTCTTTCATTTAGAATATTCGTTTTAGCCCTAAGTTAAATATCCTAATTATCAAGGCATCCGTACGCTGGAACGTCTTTTAATGAACTATACAAAGGTATAATGTAATTTTAAAGGACAACCTCCTTATAATGACAAATCTATTTATCTGGTCCCACAACTAGTGTGTAGAGGTACTGGCATTAACTGCTATTATTAAAATGTCTTGTTTTGTGATAGGCTGGAATGCGTCGTCGTGCACAATCCTCCAAACTAGCTCCACCCTCCATGTCCATCCAGCCCCTCCCAACTCTGCAGGAAGACTCAGAGTCAGCCACGTCCACACTAAGACACTCTACATCACAACCTGAGGGAATGCTAAGAGCATCACTGAAGGGACAAGGCTTTTCACCATTAGCTCCACCACCAGAGTTTGCTCCCACCCCTCCACCCTCAGCTAAACAAGTGTCCTCACCTGAGCTAACAAGACGTACATCTACTAATAAGCCACCTGGGGTAGCCACTCCTCTTGCAGAGGCCCCACCCCCATTTGGACATCCATTCTCATCAGTACCACCTCCACCATCTGCGGCGGGGGTTCCCCCACCACCTCCTGGAGGAGCTCCCCCACCACCACCCCCTCCAGGGGGAGCTCCCCCACCGCCTCCACCTCCTGCAGGGGGAGCCCCTCCTCCTCCCCCACCCCCTCCAGCAGTGGTGCCACCACAACAACAATCATTGTCTGACATGATCAAACAGCACAAACTGAAGACAAAGGAGAAACAACAAGGAGGTGGAGGAGGAGCATCAGGTACAGTATGTGTTGTCATACAGTAAGGCAGTACAAAAATCACCTAAAACCAGCCACAATAAGACCATACCATTATATTAGCAGTTCAACATACACTGGAACCTCAGTTAACCGAACTACGGAAATGACTGCTCTATTACAATAGTGACTGTTCTAATAAGGTAGTTGAAAATACTGATATTTAAAAAAAAAATTCTTCACGCTATTTTAAGGTTATTTATACACAGTTTCAGAGATACAGACTTATGGACCACCCCTGGTCCCAAGGGGCTTGGATAACTGAGATTCCACTATAGTGTTTTACACAAGGGTGGGTGCATGGGGACTGAAGCACTCCTCCCTCCCTCCCTCCAAAATTTTACTATGTTCTAGCTAGAAGATAGTAGAAGCTACAATACTGGTGTAGTTGCATCTAAAGCACACAGTACTCAAACCATATACTGCAACATTAATGCTGTACCCTTAATATGAAAGCTAGTTCCCACTGTTTAAAAATAATGATTTACAATGCTCATTCAGTCAATGTTATTGCCAAATTCGATCTCAGAAAGCCACAATGTTTTTCCTGAGGGTATGCCTCCAGATGCCCTAGATAAAGCATGCTCCTCATGTTGAGTGTGCTCCTCACACTGCACTACTAGTTGTATCAACCAGTTGCTTTTTGCCCCCATTATAGATGTCCCTAGCTTAGCACCCTCCCTTGGGATATCCCTGTTTACAGCTGGGCATGATTCAGTCACCTTATACATCTCAGTACTGTATAATCAGATTTCTGTAGGAAAAAATGGCTATTTTTTTATTTCACAAAATACATGCAGTCTAGCAGCAGCACTAGTTTAAATAAACCACTTCCTTTATCCCCTAGGAGGAGGCCCAGCCAAATCCTCTCAGGATAAAGGCGAGTTTGACATTGTCAAGGAGCTAGCTAATATGAAGCCATTGAGGAAGGTGTCAAGAGAACAGCTTGATATAGGTGAGAGGTGGGCATTAATAAGATCATGACCATGTGATCTACATATCTAGAGGGAGAAAAGAACAAGGCAGCAATGGATGAAGATCTACAAGAACGTCTCCAGCAGAGAAGACAAGGTAACTGGTACACATTCCCTGTAATACTATAAGGGGATCACAACCCATTGAATTAAGGACCACAATAGAAAAATAACAGATTTGGCTCCATTATACAAGTTGATCACTATCATGTTGGGTCAAGTATTAATTCTTGAGTCCAATATTATAGCCACTGTATGTGTTAAATTTAAGCGTTACAATGTACACCAGAGGACGTGTAGGTTAAAGAGCTTGTCCTCTTTCAGAGCTATGGAGCCACACTTGTTGGTACTGTCCTTATTATGATCACAAGGAAGGGTCTTAATTCTGAGTACTTGTTACAAAGAGGCGTCACGCATACAATACCATATATGTAGGTAACCCAGAGAGTGAGACCAAGATGGGTAGTGTGACACTGAAGTTTGATGCGGAACCGAAGGATGTCAAGTTGTGGTTGATATCACAAGGGTTTGCCAAGTTAGCTAATGTCATATTGGTGTACACTATTTAGACATTGTCATGTAGTTGTGTTACTAAGCTTGGCAAGTTGAATGGAGAACAGCTGTACCATATGGAGCGAGATGAGATGAAGAAACTGATTGGCATCAACAACTCTGCTAGAATATACAGCCAACTGCAGCGAGACTATGCTAAGGTATTGCACGGCCAAACAGTAAAACTTGTAGATGTATGCCTTATTTCATACAATGTGTGTAGTTAGGTGTTGTGCATACATGGGTGATCCTACAATTGCATGCCAATGACAGCACCATGCTCTATACATTCCTAACACAGACAGCAAACTAACTGTTTTATGCCTCTACTTTGTTTACTACAAAAACCCTGAGTGTTTTTTCAAACAGTACTTGTTGGTGGTCCCATTCTGTTAATCAAGGTAATTCACTGTGTTGGATTTCACACTTGCAGGCAGAGAGAGAAGCAATTGCTGAGGGAAGCGATTACTTGACTCGTGTTAATAAGAGATCATCTAGGGAAATCCCCTCATCACGAGGTAGACAAGACACTAAGGTATGCCATTGGTCAGTATCATCACCATAGTAACTGGGGAATCACTTAGGCTTCTGGGAGACGCAGCACTCGCAGGAAGAAGTCTCGATCGCCAAGTGAATCTGACCAATCAGACAAAGACAAACGCAGCAGAAGACGCGACCGCAAGAAAGAGACAAATAAGAAGAAGTCAAAGAACAAAGAAGATGACAAAAAGAAGGCCAAGGATGATGACAAGAAGAAGAAACAAGATGATAAAGGAGGGAAAAAGAAAGGACACAAACAACGAGACTCTTCCAGCGAAGAAGATGACGAGAGTGCAGAAAGGGACAAGAAAAAGAAACAACAAAAGAAGAAGAAGAAGCAGCGTAGACGTCATGATAGTGATAGAGACAGCAGCGACACTGATTCTGATAGTTCTACCGACAGCAGTAGCAGCAGTGGTAGTACTAGTAGCTCTTCTGATAGTGAAGAAGAGGAGACTGACAAGAAAGCAGCTGGAGGAAAGTGGGCTCTGGGAGAAGGAGACACTTACCTATCTGCTGCAGAGACTACGGAAATGGTCAAAAATCAACAGAAAGTTTTACAGAAACAACTACAGCAGATGCAGCAATTACAGAAGCAACTTGGAGTAACGACATTACCTGCTGAAGAACGTATACCATTACAAGAATACCTACTCAAGTTACAACAACTACAATTAGAACTACAGAGAGACCCAGAGAATAGACAGGTACAAATGAACTTGCTAAAACAACAACAGGACTTGCAGCAACATCTTATTTTGGTGCAACAAAACCTGTTAAGCACAGCAGCCACTAAGCCTGCTGAACCAGATGAACAGGAAGAGGAGGATAATGACTCACAGGATGAACCAGAACAACCACCAGAGCCTGACCCAGTGTTTCTACAGCAACAGCGTCACCTACAACTACAAGCTCAACAATTGGCTATACAGCAACATCAGGTGAGACAGATATATGCTCACTTACAAGCCAACGCCCAGCGACAAGCTGCAGAGCACATGAGACGTGCTCAGCAACAAGCCCAAGTCGAGGCACAAATCAGAATGGAGACACAAGCCAGAATGGCTGCACATCAACAAATGAAGGCACAACAACAAGCCCGTATTGCTCAGCTACAAGCACAGATACAAACACAACAACATATGTTACACCAACAAGATGTCATGGGCCCTGCAGGCAACATGTACAACCCCATGATGGGGGCGGGGCAGATGGGAGGGGGACAATTCTTCTAGGAACAGTCTGTCATAATTGTGTAATTACATTGTATTTCAATTGTATTTCTTTAGTACATCAATTACCTGTATTGTAATGAGACTTATTTCTTTGTAATTGAGTTACAAATAAATTACTGTTTGATGCTTATGCCACAAAGAGTATGTACGGTGGGAGGAGGGAGGCTATGGTTGTGCTAAAGGCACAAAGTCCTGTACAATATAGGGCATATGATACGATATGGTACATAGAGATGAGGGTGTCTAGCTGGCATGTTCAGCATTAACACACATTGACAAATCTACCTTGTACAAGATTTAGTGCAAAATAAGTGGGTGGTAGTGGCCATCTAAATTTTTATCTGTGGTGTTTACAGAAATGATCTCATAACTCCATCCTTCCATGGTAAAACAAAAGAAATTTTCTAGGACACACACAACTTTGGGCAATGTGTACCGTTATGATTAATTTAGAACCTAGGCTCATGTCCTTTACATGTCCATCACACTCCCGTTAAGGTATATGTCCTTAACAGGAGTTCCTCTGTAGATACAAGAGTATTTAAATAACCTGAAATTTATCCTTCTAAAAGGTCACATTAATTTAAGGTATATGGGACTTAAACACTCTGGAGTCACTACTCCAAATAGAGCACAACAAATTGGTATAAAACATCAATATACAGTTTCTATGTACATAGTGTGGTGCGTACTCATGGTAACAGTATCATCAGCTAACATGAGATTGTTTATCATCCATCGCTTCATCATCATCGTCTTCATCATCAACTTCTTGAGCTAGTAACATACGAGCCTTCCGGATGTTCTGGAACTCGTTATAATGTTGTTTGCGCCATTTCTTGAACTCTTCTTTGTGAGCTGTGGAGAGGATCGTGTATAAGATACTGTACTGTGTCACAGAAAAATATTCAGCAAACACACTGTAACACTTCAAGTCTGTAAAGGCCTTTCAACATTTCTCTTATCACTAGATGTATATGATCGGGTGTGTTTGTACAGGTTATACTGGGGACAGTGTGTTTGTACCGTGGGGACAGTGTGTTTGTATAGGTTATACTGGGGACAATGTGTTTGTACCGGTTGTACTGGGGACAGTGTATTTGTACAGGTTATACTGGGGACAGTGTGTTTGTACCGGTTATACTGGGGACAGTATGTTTGTAAGGGTTATACTGGGGACAGTGTGTTTGTACAGGTTATACTGGGGACAATGTGTTTGTACAGGTTATACTGGGGACAGTATGTTTGTACGGGTTATACTGGGGACAGTATGTTTGTAAGGGTTATACTGGGGACAGTGTGTTTGTACAGGTTATACTGGGGACAATGTGTTTGTACAGGTTATACTGGGAACAATGTGTTTGTACAGGTTATACTGGGGACAGTGTGTTTGTACAGGTTATACTGGGGACAGTATGTTTGTACGGGTTATACTGGGGACAGTGTGTTTGTACGGGTTATACTGGGGACAGTGTGTTTGTACAGGTTATACTGGGGACAATGTGTTTGTACAGGTTATACTGGTGTTTGTACAGGTTATACTTGGGCCAATTAGACACATTTACAATCATAGCACAAGCCACCAAACTAAAAGTGGACACTTCTCACTAATGGACTTTTGGTCCATTTTTACAGCTGTAAAGAGATCTTATCAAATGCACGAAGCCAGACCTGTAGGGACCCAAATATTATATATGGAGGTTTATTCTACTATGTAGAGTGTTTGGTGTCCACTGTATGGTGAAGGGTGGGGAATCCCCAGGAGACCTCACTTCTCTGTTCAGGGTCCAACTCCTCATCACTATCATCTTGTGATGTTGACGATCTGAAGAACTTCTGACCACTACGATCTTGTCCTGCCATCTCCTTCACCCTGTAACAAGCAGTGACACAAACATCATGTGATACATGTGTGATACACCAATGAGCTTTATCCAAAATTACGTCACAGACATAAAAATGGCCGCTATAGTGTGGGGACGTTCATAAAAATTGTATGGGCGACTATGGGAAGAAAATTTTGAACGGCAATATCTCAGCCAAGAAGGAAGATATCGAACTCTAACTAGCAGGTATGGCTATAAGACATTACAGTAAGTGCGTAAAAGCAATTTTCGGTAGATTTTCAAAACAATGCTAGATTTCTATTCATTCAACTAATTTATAACCACACCTGCTGGTTAGAGCTCAATATCTTCCATCTCAGCTGAGATATCGCCGTTCAAAATTTTCTTCCCATAGTTGCCCATACAAATTTTATGAACGTCCCCACCCTACAGTGGCCATTTTATGTCTGTGACATAATTTCAGACAAGGCTAATAGTGCCACTAAGCTATAGAGACTCTTCACTTGTTACTTATCAGACACTTATAATACTCTCTAACTAATAAGCACCGTGTGACTACACAAACAGTACAACAGTGGTTGTTGTTGTTGTGATTTATGAGTATCACATGATACACAATATCTACCGAAGTTTAATTAAACAAGTGAACAACCAACAATTACAGCTACTGACTGTTAAGATCAGTGCAGGAATGTTATCATCTCATGGTAAAGGATCACTACACATTGCTTAACGGTGACCTCATTATTACCAAAAGTTGAAATGTAGAATTACATGTAATTTGAGTGGATTTCTGTGCCAATTAATTTTATTATGTTAGTCAAATCGATGGTCTATGCAACAGTTTAATACACAACAACAGTTTAATACACAACAACAGTTTAATATGCAACAACAGTTTAATACACAACAACAGTTTAATACACAACAACAGTTTAATACACAACAACAGTTTAATACACAACAACAGTTTAACACACAACAGTTTAACACACAACAGTTTAACACACGGCCGTCCAGGAGGACAACTTTGAAATTTACACAGTAAGGTCTGAAGCATACAATGGATATGAATGTAATTTATGGGGGTCTAGGGATTTTCCCAATAAAATTTTAGAAGCTCTGAGAGTATTTTACACGGTTTTCACTGTCTTTGCTACGTACAGTTTTATAAAAGAAATGTAAAAGTGACTGCACTATTAGAAGATTGACTGCTCTATTAAGGTATATTAAAATTTTCTTGCAAGCATTATCCAATAAAATTGGGGGGGGATTGGCATTCTCGGTTTCCACCACCTATGATAGAAATTACAGTGCGCACGACCACTTAGTAAGCCACTGTTTACCGCATGAAACTCCTCGTTAATTATAATGGCTTGTCTAATACATATTACACAGTCACGTGATACAAAATACAAAGGCTTCTGTTGTATTCTTGTCACGTAATTACGCCGCATTTAACCCTGATAACCCTGGTCTTGGTGGGCTGAGACGGGGAATGATGGCAGCAAACCTTCCCCATAGCAATTTAGTAAGAAATCTCTCAAAGCTATCATCAAAGCTCAGAAGGATACCATTTGGCTAGCACAAGAGGCCACTAACTACCAAAAGCAAACTATGGAAGCCAAGGAGAGTCTAACTGAAGTGGTTTGGTTAGTCAAGGAACGCTTCATTGCCGGGGAGCACTCAAACACCTTCTCTGGTCTTCTATGTTGAAAAACTGCCTGGGAAGTTCAACGTCTCAACAACTTGCAAGGAATTGGAAAATCATGTTCAGGAAAAGCCAAAAAATTTTTAATCGCAGTTGCCAAGGAAGTCCTCAGGATGGTTACCATAACCAAACATTGAAATCTTTTCAACTAATCAACCTTCTCCATTCTATCATCACATCTACTGGCTATTATCCACAAAGTGCCCAACTTCAAAGGAAAGGTAGGAATAACTGTTTGTATGCAATAACTCAGTAATCTGAATGTTGTTGGGTTGCTATAACAGACTTATTTCGTGTCATCTATTTACATTATCAGCAGGAGCTTTTGGAATTGTATGTCATTCCTAACATCTCCGAGGAAAGACGTTCACTGTGACCACACTAAGGTACAATGACGAGATTACAATGAACCAGTAAATTTACTATAATAAAAACAAATGTTTATATGTGGTTGTAAATCAATTTTCAGTGAGCTCATTTTTTTCCTCTCTAGTTATGGCAAAGGAAAAAAAAGAGGTATTTTTTCAACTCACTTTGGGGTAGGGGGGGAGTGATCAGTCTTCACAATCATCAGGGCATAAGTAGTGAACTCAAAATCAGTACCGTAAGGACACTTTGGAATTGAACGACCTTTTCATATTATAGGATAAAATGTAGGAACAATATTAAAGTTGCTATGAGAAGCTTCATTTCTAGTGTGTCTTTCATTAGAAGAATGAGTATGTTAAAAGAAATTGTAATAAGTGGTAGAAGTACAGGGAGATTCCGAGCCTTAATGGATTACTATCGTTTTAGATGTGCTGTCCAGAAATATGATGCTAATAGGTGATGTGTACAAACTAGTACAGAAATGATTCAATAATAATAACTGGGTACTGTAATCTCTCAAGATCAATTTCTCCTATAGTGACAGTACAAACTATATCTGAATGGTAAACTAACTAGTTGGATAGACAGCTGAAATGACAACTCAAGTATACTGTACTTGTTGCAGTGTCCTAATAGATAAATATGGTGATCACGGATAAAAGCTACCAGTAATGTAACTGCTGTTATGCAATGATATACGGTACAAAACACCCTAATAAAGCAGTCAGAATTTCATCAGCAAACGTCTCCTACACAAAACTAGTAAATCACTGTGATGCTGGAGTTCATTTTGGGAGTGAGGGTGTGAACGTTTGTCCCTCACTTCTCCCTAGAAACTACTTGCCCCTCTAGCACGCTTTATACATTAAAATTTTTCTCATTTAACTACGTAAACGATAACATTTCCAATCACTATTCAGCATTTTTCAGAAACCTTCCCTTCAACAGTCTACTGTTTGACTAAAACTGCCTCCAGATCTAATCCTGTGAACACAGTGACACTGGAGGTGTCCTAAGTTCAAACTTAGTATGCAGTATAACATGACGGTACAATGTCCATTGGTCAAGGCAATGACTGAAAAATAGACTTGCCAACAGACTGGCGTAAAATATGGAATAACATATCAAAAACAATGTCCAGCTCAGCAAGGGTATAACCTCTGCAATTGATTGTAAAGCATGATTGAGTCCATTCGTCTAGCAAGTGATAGTGAAGTTGTCACAGTTAGTGTTTTTAAATAAGGTCAAATATATCCCATATGTATAATAACAGCCAGGTTTACTAACAGATGAACTACAATGTGGTAGACCTCAATACCTGCCCATCACTGCAGCTCCAAAACTTGTAATTAACATACAATCCAAGTAGTAGCGTCAACTGTTAATCTAGAGTTGGCTAGTTTATAGTTGGAACATGAAGAGTGCACTCTTAATTGAACAGAAAAGAACTAAATTCAAGACTAGTTCTAAACACAGAGCTTAGTATTAGTTTTAAAATGAAGTAGGGATCAAGTGGTAAAAAGTAGTGAAACAAGAGATGAATGATGGTATTACTGTGAGAAAATGCCTACATTGGCATGTTATAACAGTCCAATGCCAAAGTAGGGATTTTTGCACAGAGCTATGCTGTAATACCATCATTCATCTCTTATACACAATGTGACTGTTCCATTAAGGTGACTGCTGTATTAGAGTATCTTGAACGTTTCACCTACCAGGAGGGATGAGATCATTATTTCATATTTTCACTGTGCTAGCAATATAAGAACAATAATAAGAGGTGTGGTCATTGTGAGCGAGTAAACAGAATTTTAAGAGGAGTGGTCTCTGTGACTGTTATCAAGATTATTAGTTGGGTGTGGTTTTGGACCTATCGTAAAGTTAGTTATCTACCGAGCGTACAGTAAGTGCTTCAGACAATTTTGTGGCATCTAAACATGCCGCTCAAGGAAGGTGCTGGTATGGAAAATTAACGTTTCAATATGGTTTCATTGCATGAAGAAGATGACGACCAATCTGATTGAAGATAAAAGGAAAGATAAGGTACAGAGGGCACACACTCATCAGAACTGCAAAAGGGGCATACCACTGGTGAGTTTGTTATTGTGGCGTAAAATGGTGACCGTGCGCTGCTTCATTTGGCCTCCAGCCTTGTGACTGTGGTCAGACAGCAGAGCTTTCCCCAGCAAAATAAAGTAGAGCAGTTAAATTGTCAATTTGCTACCAACATCAAAGTCACTTTATTTACTATTTACATTCCTTTACCACATCAAAAGAATTTTGAGCAAAGCAGAGTAGTGTTGCACCACTCTATTGCACTTTATTAGGGAAGACCCTGGGCAGGCAAAATTTTGAGTTTTAGGATTTAAAAAAAATTAATCTATATCTGGCTGCCTGCATACGTTTTCTTTTTAATGCTGTATTTGATGTTAGATGGACCAATATTATTTCGTAAAGTGTAATTTTCGTCATGTAAGATGTCTCTAGGATAATTTGTATCAGCGAAATTTTAGGCAACGCGCTTCACTTTAGGGGTGATCCCTACTTAAACAGTACTACCATATTGTTTGATATTGTTACAACAGGGTGGTGGGCAGCCACTAGTTAGGTTTCTAAGGGTTCCTTAATCCTTCAGAGCTAAAACCACACAAAATAAATATAGAGCCATGAGGCGTGTTTCTACAGGCCAACAGAAAGCTCACTGTCAAAAGAATTGTTAGGACATGGTTAGTGTGGAAATTGTTAACCAGTAACTTAGCCTGCTAATCTGGTCACACATCATCAATGCTATACACTATCACATTCACTACATAACTTTATAGTTCAACTGGCAAATATGGTGCCAGTTTGAATGGGTAGTTTGTATTTGGTGTTACAAATATCTAGAGCGGAACTACTGTCCCTTACATAATGTGGAGGAGTAGTAATAGGGTAAGCTTTACCTCCCACTCACACACATTTGTGTGAGAACTTTGGTGGTTCCACGCAGCTGTCAAGCATATCAGATCTCAATTGTTAACGTTTATCTAGCCTTAAAATAGCTGGTTAATTGGTGTCAGTTGCCCACCAAAAACAATATAAGAAATTCACCACCACCTGATGGTCAAATTAACACACACCAAACATCACTTGTGGTCTTGACTGTATATCTGTGGTATTACATGTAGTGTGTGATTAGTGTACTACGGACAACTTGGGACCAACCATTGACCAATAGTGTCCTGACTATCAGCCGGTTTATGACATACTCAGGGCACGCATTTAACATTCAAAATTTCAAATATTAAGCTAAATTCCTTTGATTGTTTGATACTGTAATGGCTGCACAATAAGTCTTACCATTGGAATATTATCTTCATGTACATATTTAAAACAAATCTGTACTTGCAGCAAGCAAAGCAAAGCAAAAAAAAAAACTGTACCATGACCCCATTGTAGTAAAGTGGCAAAGTACAATCTCCCACTCCAACTCTAGCTTACTATGACAAAACACACTACATGTACTTACCGGTCTGTCAGTGCCTCAGGGCATACTTTACTAGTCCCGGTTTGTTCATCCTCATCATCCCCCTGGTCATTGTCATAGCTATAAGGTGTCTTGGGCTCGTCAATCTTCATGTGTCCATAATCCTTATCCAGAGGGTGTTCCGTCATTAGGATGTTCATCTCATCCCATTTAATGCCCCCCATCTCTCCACTGTGACCAGAAATACATTGTTGTACCTCTCAATAACGGGACACCGTATACTAAGGCCATGATATAAAATAAACAACTTTCATATGAAAATTTGTAGTACACACGTTTGTAACAGGACCTCAGTACTACGTTAGGTGTACGAAACAGCTGAAAAGTGTGTACTGGTCCCATGGTAGCGAGTTTCAAGTCAACTTCCAGCAACAACATCTTTACAGTAACTCACGGGTAGTCAACTTGACTGGTTTTTCTTTGTTCACTACTCCCTCTCTTCAGAATACTCTTAACAGGTCGCGAACTGCTGCTACTGCATTCCGCCATATCGATCAAAGCTCACGTGAAATTGTTTTACCAGCGCTCCTAATAATTTTTATGATGCGCGCTTAATCGGGTGGAGAAGATTTAGATATAATCACACGTGACGGCAAATTGAAGCAGCAAAGCGGTCATGAACTTCATCAGCGAATTAAGCTACTCGAGTGGCGTGTGCCCCGAGCAGGAGTGTAACACGAAATTGCTGTTCCCTTCTTACGAGAAGAGCGTTGAGTGTACGTGCTGTGGACGGCGCCATAACACAGAGCAACTCGTGGAAAAAAAGGCAATAACGAGCCCTAAGGAACTCCTAAATGTTATACGGACACTGTTCAGCCAAGCTCACAGAGATAAAGGTGATCAGATAGTAAAGGGCATATCAGATTATCAGTGTAAACTGTTGTCTCCATTTCTGACAACACATGGGATGAAGGTACGGTGCTTATCACGTGATACAGTAACCCATTCTTACCCCATTTAGGACAAGAAGGCTGTACCATTACTGGAGCTAAGTCAGAGTAGTGTATTCGACTGTTCCAAGTTATCAGATAGAGCATTCTGTATTGAACAAAGTGAATTAGGGGTTGAGGGGTATGGCCGTGACAGATCTGGGTCAGTGAACTACCTCAGGGGGACACTTGACCTTCTAGCAAGTTGTTCTAATGGAGAGGAAAGGTTGGTACCTTTACATGTAGATGGAGATGGCCACTGCCTAGTACACGCCATTTCAAGATGTCTGGTAGGAAGAGAATTATTCTGGCATCCTTTGAGAACTAATCTTCAGGCACATTTAGAGCAAAATCTGCCCAGTTATAAGTCACTATGTAGTGAGTTTTTTGATGAAGCTGATTGGCCGAACATCATCAAGGAGGCGGGGCCAGACTATGCCCCTGAGGATGGCCAGCCAATGGGGTTGACAAACATTCACTTGTTTGGTTTGGCTAATGTTTTGAAGCGTCCAATCATATTGCTGGATAGTGTCACAGGTATGCAGTCTTCAGGTGACTACGCTGGAATATTCCTCCCAATTTTACATGACCCCGCCCACTGTGTATCCAAGGACAACAGTTTGAATCAGCCAATCGTAATTGGCTGGTCCAGTGGGGGACGTAACCACTACATCCCATTAGTTGCTATCAAGGATCGCCCGTTACCTAGGATACCACCAGACATTCAACCGAAGGTATGGGGTGTGTCACAAGATCAGGCGTCATCTTATTTACGATATGATTCTGATGGTTTTATTGAAGTAGCTGGGGGGAAATCAATGTCTGACAAATACCTCAAACAGCTAGTAGATTGTATGGACGAACTATTCTATCAAGAGAACAAGGTGAAACCATCACTAGTTTCTGATGTTAATCGGAATGTCTACCGCAGCTGCGGCTACATTGCCCTACCTCGTGATGTCATAGCAACCACACTAGAAGCCTTACAAGAACAGTGCCTCTGGCGTTGTGTTACATGCAGCATGTTGACACTTTTACAAGCGTCATGGTTTAGGCCTGGGGGAGAATTATACACTTTAGCTAAGGATGAATACTCACCACTGAAGGATGGTCATCATTACATGTTCCCCTTGTATAATGTAATTGCTCAGTATTGTGAGGAGACAGATACCTTCGTACCTTTTAACGTTACTTGTAAGGGTTGCCAGGGGAAGTCTGTCAGGAAAGTGAGTGGTGTAATTAACGATGTAATAATGTAGTATGGTCCTCTGTGCGTCAAGATGCTGGATCCAATTATTAAGGACACCTACACAATCCAGTTGGTTAAGGTCCCAAAGTATCCCTTAGTACATAAACTGAGCTGGAAAATTAGGATACTTTAATAATCAGGACACCTTGATAATCAGGACACCTTGATAATCAGGACCCCTTGATAATCAGGACACCTTAATAAACAGGACCCCTTAATGATCAGGACACCTTGATAGTCAGGACACCTTGATATTCAGGACACCTTGATCAGTCCCAAGGTGTCCATATTACGCTGGCTCCACTGTAAGACCTAAGGTCACTGTATTTATGGTCACCTGTCTAAACCACAATTTAAAAATGTGTATTTGTGTAAGTGTGATGCTGTAAGACATGAGTCCTCTTCGTTTTCAGTAATCCGACATTTTTTGTCCTATACAAAACTGTAACCTTTTCTGTGTGCCTGGCCAGTTCATGGTGGAGTGAGGGAAATGAAACAAGGTGTTGAGATGGTGGTGTGGTTGATCTCTGGTTTCTAGGACAAAAGACAATTCAAATGTCTTTGGCTAACTCCTTGGCTTCAGATTAATCATTAGGTACTTCTGGAGAAATATGGTTTATAGTTTCAAGTAGGGCTCTGCGGTATTGCCAAAAACCTTTATTCAGTATATTTTTTAAATAATACCGAGTAAATTTAGGTGTTGCCCTTGAATGGATACTGTACAATGAATGTTGAATAGGGATGGTATTTGGTAAGTGGTAAGGCAAAAAACATTTGCACTCAGCTACCCATTCTGTAAACACACAGTTTATTTTGATATCACAACATCCCTGACCACTATGATATATTTAGTATTTCAGTATCATGGTTCACTATTGGGCCTCAGTATATAGTATTGCGGCTTTGTTAATACCTTGTTATGACTAAATATGGGTATATTGCAGAGCCCTTAATTTCAATCCCTCTTAGTAAAAGAGTAGTGAAACTCTTTACTTGTATGACTATGAACTGTGTGAATTCCTGAACACTCACATAATTTAGTATTTCATATAATTGTAATGAATCCTGTCAAGGTGCCTTGTACTGTTTTCTATGACGTAGATATTGTACCACATGTAGACATGAACTGGGAATAGTTTGAAGCTTTCTTTGGTTTCACTAGCTACTTTACCCCTCCGAAGCTTTGTTGCCATGGATACTAACATATGCATGAGTATTGTTACTCCTTGTGAGTCAGCTGCCATTTTGTGTAGTTATAGTTGAAACCTGGAGCTGTACCAAAGTGTAGGTGTCTATACTACAGTGTATACCCTAATAACTATCAGTTGTGTTCAGACAACATTAGTCACAAAGCTTCCCAAAAGATCTTGTGGAAGATGTATTTGTGCATTCATTGTAGCCCTAACATATACCTCTCAATGCTTCGTGTGTGTAGTGTGTGTGTGTGTCTCCATAGCAATTGTGTAGCTAGTTTATTGTGTGTGTGTGTGTGTGTGTGTGTGTGTGTGTGTGTGTGTGTGTGTGTGTGTGTGTGTGTGTGTGTGTGTGTGTGTGTGTGTGTGTGTGTCTCCATAGCAATTGTGTAGCTAGTCTATTGTGTGTCTCATCCTGTAGCTTAGTGGGATATACTTGAGGAAATAGCTCTAGATTTTCCTTGAGTTTTGGAAAATATAATTCCCTGCACCTTGCACAACTTCCTGCCATAATAGATACGATGATGTTTGCTAGCTGGGGGACTACTTGTTTTGTAGATTAGACAAATTACATGATGATTACCAAAAACACAAAACAGATATTGAAGAAACCACACAACCAGGTGTAGTTATTGCATATAATATACCACATATTTCTGTGCAACTTGGAGCTCTAAACCCAACATTAGAGGACAAATATAACCGATATCTTCTTCCTGGATTAAACAGTCAATTAGCAAATATCATTGTCACAAATGTTTGAGTCTTCCAAACAGAATCCGGAGTAGAGGTGTGCGATTGATACGATATTGATAGATAATTAGTAAAATATCGCGATGTCGATCCGATTTCGACAATTAATTAAATAATGTGGGCGGATTAATTGCGTGAGCGGCCGATATTAATAAATATGATTTAAATACAATAAATTCACTAAAACCATTACATGGTACTACTAACAAGCCTAGGAAACTGGTAGGTAAGGTTTTAAAATAGCTAAATTGCACATAACTGACCTTTGTTTCTAGCACGATTGTGCTATCACAGACTAAAATACTACAACTTTATCTAAATTTTCTCGATATATCGACTAATCGATAAAATACCGAAATCAGCATTGAATTCGATATGATAATAATACCAGAAAATTATTACGATATTGATACTTTTTTGATATAACGCACACCTCTAATCCGGAGTGCTTAAACCTGATGTGTGTGTCATGATATCATAACTTGTTTATATCAGAGATGTTGTTTATACTGATGTGTAGAAATTGAATATACGGTATTATAATGTACGATGTGAAATGAACCAAAGATTTTGTAAATGGAACAGTGAAACCATATGGGATGTTACCATGGGATGTTGTATCCCTACCTTATTAATTAGACAGGATACTTTGTACACAAATGACACATTTGGGGATTATCAAGTTGACTGATTTAGACAGGTGACCTTATTATACAGTGACCTTATTATACAGTGACCTTATTACACAGTGACCTTATTACACAGTGACCTTATTACACAGGTGGCTACATTAGACAGGTTACTTTAATTTGTACACAAAATGAAATTAAGGTTTTTTGGACTTCTAATTGTTAGTACGTACGATGTTTGTAGTCTCATGTTACCTGCTCACATGATCTACAGGTTCGTCCGGACAACACAATAGTCTACGAGAATCTTGACCGCACAGCAACTCCTACAACTAACAATCAATGTGGGTGTGGCTACAAACACTACTGGGAAGGGAAAGAATATGACAACCTCCCCGTAAAGTGAGTGACATAGTCATGGTTTGATCTGATTGGCGACATCTTGTTGCCATAGGATACCACTAAGTTTGTCATGGAAGGGACGTCTCGTTACCATGGAAGCATATTGGTTCCAGTATGAGACATCTGACCCTTCTCTGAACTCTAATGCTTATGATGTTGCTAGGGAACTAATAAACAAACATTTTCCAGGTGAGTGGCATTATATAGAAAAACATACTGAACTATGAGGAGGTCATCACATGATCTCATAGTTCAACACCTTAGTGTGGTGATGTACTAGAGAAACTTTGAGTGGGATATAATACTTTGAGGAATCTGCAAATAATCCGATTGGTGAAAAAGTACCACATTTCATCATGTACCACCACTACACAGTGGAATGCAAACTTTGCTGAATTGAAAAGCAATTCCCTGAAGTTTTCTACTGTACAGTATGTGTCCCAGAACCCTCACAAACCTTCTTTCAGCTACCCCAACACAATACATGACTTTCCTAGCTAAGAAGCAAGTACTACATTATCCATACTCTAATGCCAACTTCCAGGTGCCATGTTTGGTTGTGTTGTTACACATGACAAATTCTCATTACATAACCAACACTGAGGTAGTCTTACGATTTGTTTGAGTGATGTGTCCCTAGAATACTGGCAATGTAGCAGAGCTTCAGTTAGCCTGATGTGCTGTTAGCTGGCCACAGACTATTTTAGAATAGTCATTGGGTGGCCTTCAGAAAGTCACTCGGCCTTAGATGTGTCCGACCAATTTATGAATTTAATGTCTCACTGCTTCCAGGTTAACTGATGATGTAATATGATATCATTACACACAGGGGATTTTGGAGAGGATCAACTGGTTCATCGAGTTGTTGAAACCATATTGGCTGCAACAGCAACCAAAGCAGCAGAGGAGCCTCTCCCACACACAGATGCCATTGCCCCTGACAACAGCAATGGTATGTTGTCTTCACTGATTGGTTGAATTTGGTGTATTTGTTAGTTTATATGCATGACACTGTTGAGGACAAATTCCTAATTTTAGCAGGTGCTTGACAGTAATATGGTATAATTTATATTCAGGTTGCTGGAGATCACTATATATTAGAATTAAGAAATTTTGGCCCATTATTGCTACAATAAAGAGTCTTCAGAGGTAGAGAGGCAAGGACCAAACCTTAGAAAGGTTTTCTCTAATTTGGTGAATATAATTTCCATTGATTGAGTGGCTAGTTACATAGTGGTCGGTCTTATAACATCATTGTTGTCTCATGTGATGTGTAGTGGGCATGGTTGGTCCTCACAAGATGATAATTACTGGTCCCAAGGGGAAGACCCTACACAAGGAAGAGCTAACACTTAGTCAAGCAGAGAAAGACATTCATCATCGTATCAAGACCAATGCACCACAACAACAACGACATGCTAGCAATAAGCTAGCCGCCAAGACCACCAGCCAAGCAACTGCATCTAGTAATCCTACGCATACTACTCAGGATACTACTGGTAAACACAAGACACATTCTCAGGATACTTCTAGTATATCTCAGGATACTAGCAAGGTATTTATAACTCGTATGGTTTGTTGTAAATTTGAAGCTAATAACTTTACTAGCTTGTGAGATTTTGATCTCTTTGTTAATAAGTTATTCACACTTTACCAATGAAAGCCTACATGTTAGTTAAACTGTTGTGGTATATAAAGAGCTTACTGCTCAGCCAGGGATAATGTGGACGCAGCTCAGACTAAATGTCTTATATACATATTGTGACAACATTGTAGCCTGCTAGTGAGAAGAAAGCTAAGCCATCTCTTCTGAGGATAAAGGTCACATTATCAGACAATAGTAAACAAGCAACATTAACGATAGATGCTAGTGTGACCTTTGGACAACTACAAGAAGCCATAGAGCATGAACTGAGTGTTCCTCCAGAGTAAGTGATGTTGGTAATCTCCAGTAAAGTCTAGTATACCCTCACAGGCAGCAGAGGTTACGATGTGGCTTCCCTCCAAAAGAATTACATCCCCCTAGTGAACCAACCCAACCCCTTAATCTAGCCAATGGGGATAGAGTATTAGTGGATGTAATACCAAATGAATCAGAGCAGACAGAGAAGGGGGCGGAGCTAGAAGCTGCATTGAATGACGAGAGCAGTAGCCAATCAACATCCAGTGAAGTGGAGGAAGCTGCCACCAGTAAGTGTTGAGGGTAGGAGAGGGGATGTAGCCATGTTGTGATCGCACACAATGTGTGAAATGTGTCACATTTCAATCACTGATCTACTCACCATTTACTATACACCTGGTTTGTACAGCTCTTAGAAGGTTTTATTTCACCAGACAATTGAATTCCTTTCATTTGCATTGCAACCTTTAAACTAACAACAGCAAATGACATCAGTACCTTACTGGTTCTGCATTGCCAGTTATAAGGTCCATTTTAACCATATTGGTCTCACCTTATTCCTGTGGTTCTAACCTGAATGCCTTGTGGTGTGACTCCAGGTCTTATGGAGAGAGGTCGCAGAACACAAAGTTCCAACACAACCCCAACACCACTAAAACACAGACATACACATGCACGCAAGCACAAACCACACACAATGTGGCTAATGATGGCTATTACATCACTAGGTGGTGTATACCATATATAGCAGGGTTTTTGAGCGGAAGTAATTAGCGGGTCACTGCCTTCCAAAATTTCAAGGGGAGACATTTTGGAATCATGTATGCATTCTGATTGAGGTGCAAATTTCAAGGAGAAAATCTTTGCAGATTGAACCCAATCTGCAAAGAACATGAAAATTTTCCTCCTCTGACAAAATCCCTCTATGGTACCATCCTGGTGACTTGTATATTACATTGTAAGCTTAACAACTATGTGACCGAGCACCAGTGAACTATGTGACCGAGCATCATTGCTTCAACTGATCTATATATCATATACATTGCTAACAGTAAGGATGAGAAGCTTGTGGAAGGTGAATGGCTTTCCTGGTAAGGTTGTCCAAGTAGAATTGGGGTTAATCCAGCTAATGTGTTATTTCTGTCACTGCTATTTAATGCACACCTAATTGTTGTATAATGTTGTGTTCACTCCAGATCAGCTGAAGATGCTCCAGTCCATATTAATGGGTCAACAGACTGACATGTGGCCTATGGCTCAACACAAGCCATCAATGTTCCGAGAAGGAGGAGAGGTATATGAGATGGCCAGGGAGGGGTTTGGTGACAGCTTCAAGGATGGAACGCACTTTAAATTACCGATGTTTCCAGACAAGGTGTTTAGGATTAACAAGATAGACAGGTGTCTACAATTATGCCTGGGGGCAGAACATATCCCAGTGAGGCCTCTGAGTGACCTGGAGAAGGAGAAGTGAGTTAGTCCATCCTGTAACAGGTGTTGTAGTGTATGTAGTACTACTCTTGGGTTAGTGTTAAGAAGTTAGTGAGATTCAGTTTATATGAGACATACTCTAATAGAGCAGTCAGTGTGTTATGATGACGTCCACCATTGTCATACTGCCCCCCTGTGCATTACAGATCATATGCCGTAGCCCACCCTGATGAGAACACACGGGTTATTATGATTTCTGGCAACGATGAAGCGGCCACCTCAGGTGTGTCACTGTTAGGGGGGTATAGTGGGGCAGTGAATCGTCGACCACAACAAAAGGCATTCTCTGGTAAAGGCCACACATTATCTAGTGGAAGTGATGCCAGGAAAGTGAGTCTTGTTATGTCATTTCCTGTTGTAATGATGTCACTTCCTGTAGGACACTATTACAAGAGCAGCAATAAAGTTGTTGGATGACAGGATAGACCAGTTGAACGAGGAAGAGGGCATGTTAAAAAGTTCATTACATGAAAACCATGGCAACCAGGAACAGGTATGGCTTCTCATCAATGTGTAATTGTTACTACACACGTTATCCATCATCAGTTGTGACCTGTCCAACTATAAATAGAGTTTGGTTACACTGAATGTAGAAGGGATAACCTAGCTACATGTACAACACTCTACTCCATAACTGTACAGTACATGTAGGAGCACATTGAATCCTATGGACAAGGAAGCATGTAACTCTGTAAATAGCGAAATTCAAACATGGCTTCCGTGCACTATAAAAGATAACTGTATAAAATTCCTTATTAGGACATTATACTGATATGCATAATCGAGTACGTCACATTACCGGCATCACTGAAAGGAAGCAATGGAAACGAAGTCAGATGGCACAATGATAGCACAGGTATAACTGGGTAGCCTTTCTGTATTCACTAGTGATGTGAAATTACTTAACTCAACCATTGTAAAGTTATCCTTCGACTTGATGCCCTCTTATCAAAGCCAGCTAGTTTGCCTTCACAGAATACAATGAAGTGGCGGTCCATTATGCACATTCCTGTTGCATGTAAGGATGATGTAACCAATTATATACATAGTAACACTGGACGCCATGTTTGAAATTTGCCTGTAGTTTCGGTAGTGTATTGAGTTACACGCTCCCTTGTCCATAGGATTTGATATACTCCTGGTACATGTAATCACTCAGGATTGGTATCATCCTGTATTAATGGTTTGAACACACAGTAAACTATTGTAGCAATTTTTCCAATAAACAAATTTCATATTAAGGAATAATTAACTGTTGCCCCTTGCAACCTGAATTTTGTAGATACGATGTCTAAAGTAAAAGTAACCTCTCCAGCTTTTAAAAGGATAGCATATATATTAGTATTTATCTGATTTGTCAAAAGACAGGGTGACACCAAATGGCAAAGACTCTACAGGGATGCTTCCCAAGACACAAAGCACAATAAATACAAAAGTATCTAAATATCAACAGTACAGTTACAGTTACATAAACAAATTACAATATTATTATTGAACAAATTACAATTACTGAAGTTAACAATGACAAAACAACGGACACACAGCAGGACAAAATTTTGGAGGACTGAGCATCAAAACAGCACACAAAAAAGAGAATGAAATAATTTATTTTGTGGAGGAACAAGACATATGGAATGAGCACAGTGCAGGAGGAGTTGAAAGTAGAGTAGTCCACAAGTTTCAAAGAACTGTATCGATCATACATGATGTCATGCATCATCGATACACTCAAGTAATTTCTACTTGATGCAAGGGTAGGCCATTGAAGGCAAACATCTGAAGATTTGCTCCATCGATTTGTTGAGGGAGACCAATGCCTCCCACATGTCCATCAAGCTGCACACCATTGGAACAGTTCTAGTGTGGCCTTGTCTGTATAAGATATGATATTTTGAAGTTAGTGGTTTTCCCATCCATTATTTATATATGAGGGGGCAACCGGTCTCCCTTTCAGACAATCTAATGACCTAACTATCTATTTGGAGAGATTATTTTTGACATTCACACCTACAACATAATGTAAAATTGAGATATGAAATTTGTACATGTTAGTGTATGTTGTGTGCATGTACAGTCACTCATTTGTTATCATGTGCTAACAATTAATGTAAACAATTTCACTACACATTTCATTTGTGACTATAATAAGACAAGTTGTCTCATGTGAGATGATGAGTACTAGTCTGTATATCTATTGAATACTGTGTAACTGATACCCTTCCATGTGTCCATTACTGTGTCACCATTACCCCCCATAGGGTGACGATGTAAAGGACAAACTAATGTCAAAATTGGTGAGTACATGTTAGCAAAAGTTTGTAAGAAGAGTACCTACATAGCTGTCCCCAGTATAACCTGTACAAACGCATTGTCCCCTGTACCCAGTATACCCTGTACAAACACACTGTCCCCAGTACAACCTGTACAAACACACTGTCCCCAGCATAACCTGTACAAACACATTGTCCCCAGTATAACCTGTACAAACACACTGTCCCCAGTATACCCTGTACAAACACACTGTCCCCAGTATAACCTGTACAAACACACTGTCCCCAGTATAGCCCGTACAAACACAATGTACCCAGTGTAGCCCGTACAAACACACCGTCCCCAATATAGCCTGTACAAACACACCGTCCCCAGTATAGCCCATACAAACACACTGCCCCAGTATAGCCCGTACAAACACAATGTCCCCAGTATAGCCCGTACAAACACAATGTCCCCAGTATAGCCCGTACAAACACACTGTCCCCAGTATAGCCCGTACAAACAATGTCCCCAGTATAGCCCGTACAAACACACTGTCCCCAGTATAGCCCGTACAAACACACTGTCCCCAGTATAGCCCGTACAAACATACTGTCCCCAGTATAGCCCGTACAAACACACTGTCCCCAGTATAGCCCGTACAAACATACTGTCCCCAGTATAGCCCGTACAAACACACTGTCCCCAGTATAACATCTTTATTTTGAGGACAGACTACCAACATGTTACAGTGTTTGTATCAGACTCAATATGAACTCCTAGCCTGCTCATGTGATCCCTTCTCTTCACTACAGCATAAAGTACAACAAGAAATTAAAGATCTGAAGAATGAGAAGTTGAAATTCGAACAGACATCATCACCTAGATGATGACAACAACAATTATTATTAATTTGATAATGTTTTTTTTGTATACACACATGTTACGATGTTAATGATTTGATGGACTGCATCTTATCCCTGTATAGCTGGTAGTATTGTTCTGCTAACTGGTGGAATGGTTCAGTGATGTTCAGTGTCTCCTTCTGTGTAGTAAGAACATGTTTGTCAATAAGGAAATGTTATGACAATGCCACACTATACACATGTACCTTAATATGGCTATATGTATGATGTCTGAATTATTTTTGAAATTTCAGTGATTGCTGCTATATGGTATATCCGTTTGTAAACTCATTATACAGTAAAAGAAACCTTAGCAAGCACCTTAGAAGCCTTAGACTTTGGCCACTGATTTTTTGGCTACAGATATGAGGTATGAGGCTGACATTACGCCACGACTTTATGTGGGTAGCTGTAAACTAATTGTTTATAGTGACTATATGCATGGTCGCATCTACCGTACGGAGGGAAACTTTGGAGGAGAAAAAATTTGGTGAATCAAGCAAAACATCACTGTTGGCGAAATAAAATTTGTTAGCAGAGCGCACGCCCTATTTAATTAATTAGATCACTAATTACCTGAAGCGAGAACTGGGAGTGCCACACCTCTTCAGCGGGAGTCATCTATAACTAAAAGGTAACACTATATAGACAGTAGATCTACACCCTCTGGAATAGTGAATATCATACTTCATTATAATATGGTAGGACTCACTACTTGTCACACCCGTTTCAAGGTGAGGTTTGAGGATACCACGTGTACAGTAGCTAGCTACCTAGTAAGGTAGTCGAGGCAGGCTTGGTTCTTGCGTGATTCCTGGCCCAGTAGCCCTTGGTCAAGTAGAAAATTGATTAGTTTGAGGCTTGGTTTGTTATTTTCTTGACCAGCAAAATATTTGGATGGGGAAAATTTGGCGAATTCGTGGTCATTCGCCAAATTTTAATGGCACCAAAGTTTCCCTCCATACGGTAAGTGTAAACAAGCTTCGCAGGTTGCCAATCAAGCAAGGTGGAATAAGTGCCATGAGATTGGTCCTGTCCTTGAACAAATGGCAACAGGTAGTGGAGAGGCACATTTGGAAGAACAACTAACCTACATCTTGGTGCTATCACTCACTAGTGCCTACTTTGTAGAAATGGAACGTACACTTGGTACATACCTTAAGTTACTTGTCATGGAGCAAATATTGAGTGCAGGACAAGAAGAATAACAACTAGAACAATAGGTTTGATGGTGAAGTGCCTGCCATCACTGTCATATTTTATGAAATGAGCCCATAAACATTCATACAATGTGAAATCAGGTGTTATCTTTGGGAGCAGCTACTAAAAAGTTATTTTTCATCGGGATTTGCAACTAGTACTGTTCTGTGTGTTCAGTTAGTGAACATTAAAAACAACCACCTCCAAATCATCATTGTTTCAAAAACTGGTCTGGTTCATCATGCTCCATGGCTAGCTGACATTATACTTCAGGCTATACATGGTCTCAGATGCAGGTGGAGATGGAGATAGCTCTGTTTACAGTGCAGTTCAACAAGGGGTACTTATGGCTGGAATAAGTACCCCTTGTTGTACCCCCTGTATATGGCTGGAATATTTTTAAAGTTGAATGTGCTATCCATGTAATGAAAGATCTCTGCAAGCACAGAAGCCAGAATATACAGGCAAAAATACTTTATCAACTTCCACGATGAACCCATGGAGCACGATCTGCTATCAGACTCCACAAGTGTTACAAATGATGTTGATGCTTTAGGGAAATGGACCCTGCCACTGTTTTGGAGACCACACAAAGTGTGTTTCGGAATTCTTCAAACACAGATGAAGAAATGACAGGTGATATTATAAACAATCGTATTATGTGTAATGATTTGCCATAGGACTATCACCTTGCAATAAACTTCCTCCTAATTTTCTCCGAGGTCTGGAAGCATGTGAAGATTGTTTAGTATAAACTGGCCAGTTAATTCACAACAAGACCACCAGCTTGAAAATTTTATGTTAATCCGTTGCAAAAATGGACCAGTAAAAACCAGTACAAATGCACACAGTAATTATTGTGGTGGAATTTAAGCATCAACTACTCTAATAGAACAATCACTTGTAGTTCAGTGATGAGTGACATTCTACATACTATAACAGTACAACACTACTATGGTAGGTAGTGAAGTTGAGTCAACTACATACTGTACCTTCACCACCAACCATGATTTCTGAATAAGTCTACACTGCATAGTGCAACCCACATCAAAAAGGACACCATGGTCCCATTTGTATTAGTGTACACACGTTTAGATCCCTGAAATCAGGACACCTCACTAATAAGGAATGTCCCTCACTCACTAATAAGGACACCTTGATAATCAGGTATGCAGAACATCTTTACACATCCATACTACTTACTGCTGAGCATTCAAAGAAAGCTAGATCATTTTCATTGGCTAGTTCTTGCCCTTCCTTCTCTGACACTTCCCTACGAGTGGACAGATCCTTCCTGTTGCCTAGCAGCACAACTGGAAAGGGTTGTTCAGGTTTCTGTGCCCTAGCCCTCTCTAGCCACTTAGTACAATTCCTGAATGACGTCTTGTTAGTGATGTCATACACCAGTAGTAACATGGAGGGGTGGTCCCACTACAGGGAATATCAGACAACTACAGTGACTACTGAATAATATAATTATGAACAAAGAAGCTTCTCCAAACAGATGTATTACAAAACACGCAATGAGATTCACTACTCCATCTTCAATTGCTGTTCAAGTAGCCAGAATATTAAGAGCTGGCAATGTTTGGAACTTGGCTAAGACCATTGCTACGTAGGTAAGCAGAGCACAATTTAGAAAGAAATGCCTCAAATTGCACTTCTAATTTCTTTACACATAGAACACAATACACTACTCACCAGTTGTACAACATGTTCTGAAAACACTTCCTTGCCAGCTGAGTCATGAAGATAGAACTCCTGTATGGAATAACAGACACCATTGTGAGCTACTGTGAGAGTGAGCCTCACTTAGTGGCCACCTTAATAAGACCACCTCACTATAGTGACCAGATCTAGCAGGTCCAGCTATACAAGGTTTGATAATATGGCCACCTAATAAGGCCAGTGACCATATTATAGATGACCAAGCCGATAATAACAATATTCCTTAACAACATGACCACTGGTTGGGCAGGCAGTAAATTTACTGTGTAGTTTATGACACATTTACAACTAATGAAGTGTCAGTACTGCTTTACATAACTATTATAGTTACTTACAATTTGCCACATAATCGTTCTATTAGAATATCTCAATCTTTCCAGCAAGATCTGCAGATTTCCAGCTACCAAAATTGACCGATGCTTAATGCTGTAATTAGATTATTTGTTTCACTGGCTACGGCTATTGGCCAAACTTTTTTCCCAGCTAATCTACAAAGTGATACTTTGTCATTTCCATTGAAATGTTTAGCTTTAAAAGTATTCAGTCAGTTTTGAAATACTACATGACTTGGTATATGGTCTACTATATCTAGCTATAGTTGATTGTGTAACCTTGCTATCCATTAATAAGGCAAAGCCTTGTGGCCATAGAGGAAAGTGTTTAAACCACAAAGTGTGTTTACAGTACATACAGTATGTAGAGACTTTTAATAAGTGACCAGATCTGTGAAAAGGGGTCTTATAGCCTTTCCAATTGCATATACTTGGCAATCCATAACTTGACTTGTGAGTATGGTACCAGCCTGAAATGTGGTCACTTTACACTCCTAACATAGTACTATTCCTAACATAGTACTATTCTTAACATAGCTAACATAGTACTATTCCTAACATAGTACTATTCCTAACATAGCACTATTCCTAACATAGTACTATTCCTAACATAGCACTATTCCTAACGTAGTACTATTCCTAACATAGTACTATTCCTGGATGTAATTTTAAGACAATGAGTTAAACACATGATGAGTTATGAATCGTCAAACTTGGAAATTTTGAAAAGCTATAAGACCCCTCTTTGCAGATCCGGTCACACAATTGATACAATTATACACTGTCTGGTCTGAGTAACAACTTTATAGATAGGTCAAAATTACAAAGTACATACATGACATTTACTATGACACAGCCCCACCCCCTTCCCTACACACAACACTCACCACACTACACTCTGGTAAGGTGACACTCTTCACACACACTTCCACTCCTGTAGTCTAAAGGAAGCACACATCACGTGAGAACCCCCTACCACCACATTACCATTGTGTAGGTTTTGGGGTAGTGGGTCCCGTCGCTATGGAAACACTGGACTATGGCACTCTTGCCTACGCAGCTATCGCCTAAATCACCACGTGGTGCAAGCTACTAATTTACGGCGAATAATCCTCACCTATTATGAGGCATTTTGCTCTCAACACCAGTGGCATCACTCCTTAGTAACTAACAGTGCGCTAGTAACTAACAATGCGCTGTAAATAGAATAAAATTGCTATAGCGCAAGCGCGTAATAGTCTTGCGTCACAAGCACATGTATAATTAGTTTATTGGTAGATACTAGATATCCTCAAGAAGACGAATCTAGCTTGAATCCTTGACATCAGTGTACACACGAATCCCACACCTTCATCCCCACACAACATGCAACTGATAAACATAGTTGATAATGACTACAATCACAGTACTAATATGATGGGAATACGTAATTGAGTACTTTCATTGCTGTCTCATATCCAAGGAAACAAGCCTGTAGAATGTGATACCATAGCAACATGTTCATGATTAGGGTGTGTGGCTTACAGCATTAGCAGGGAAGGCTCTCAACAATATTGGGGTTAGTCCCCTGAAGAGAGCTAAGAATCCTTCCTCCTTTATCTGTGTGTGAAAGTGATGAAATCACTGTCACCATAACAACCATCACTTACCAATACCCTGAACACCGACCTGATCCCGTGAGGGTATTTTCCCTCTGGTGCTGTGTACAAAGAAGGAAATGGATATAACATGATATACTATACTGTAGCAGGACCATGTGCAGTGGTCGGTAAAACCGTTCCATGTAAATTTTAGGGGGTCCTGGGATTCCGGAAACCCCTTCTGAAAATTTAACTTGTGGGCTTGCAGCAAGAACACCAGACTGGCTTAGTGTGGCAGCAAAAACTTGTAGATAATAGGACAGTATTGCAATCAGTCTAAAATAGGACATGAATACTAGTCAAGGAAAACAATGACAAATGCTCACTACAAATGTTGACAATATCACATAATGTTTAAGGCACTTGTTGGGGTATGACTAAACTGATTTATCACTTTTCTCTCATAAAAGTTATCTATCATACAGTCAGTACTCACCAATTTGGTAACGAGACTTCAGAGTATCTTGAACTATACATGACAACCAGTTGAACACTCCAGCCATTCCTCCAGCAAATAATACCCTCAATGGGCTGAGGTCATGATGACTGGGGAGAGTGATAATGTGTGAAGTGAGAAGAGTTAGGACTTATCTTAAGAGCTCCTTTGGTACAGCCTCTAAAGTTCTGGTGTAGTGTGTGTGTGTGTGTGTGTGTGTGTGTGTGTGTGTGTGTGTGTGTGTGTGTGTGTGTGTGTGTGTGTGTGTGTGTGTGTGTGTGTGTGTGTGTGTGTGTGTGTGTGTGTGTGTGTGTGTGTGTGTGTGTGTGTGTGTGTGTGTGTGTGTGTGTGTAGTGTTGTGAATGTGTTTGTGTGTGTATATGTAGAACAGTGTTGGTATGAATGGTGGCTGAGAATTCATCATGTATCATGTGCTATCATGGGTTAGATAGTTTACTTACGATTTCCCCTCTGGTGTCAGAGCTAATAGTAATCCTTCATAAGTCATGAAGTAGGTACCACTAGCTGGAACATCTGTAATGATGTCATATTATGTCAAAGTGACCACACCCCTCATTACATACCTCTTAGCAGTGTTGCCATGGTTCCCCGGTAAATATTTCTTATACCTCCTTCACGATATAATTGTCTAGCACAATCCCAGGAACTGGCATACTTGACTGCACCCTTTTCACCTTGTTGGATCTGAGAATGGAGAATGGGAGATTACATGAAGTTGATTATTAGTCAGTGTGGGTAGGTAGATTTTCAATAATTTAGATAGACCACAGGTATGTGACTTCCTCTAGTTAGTTACTAACTTGAGAAGTTGCTCACATGACCACATTCAGCCACTGATGGTACCAAATGATCATTATATGAGGTAAGGAAAATAGTGACGTGGGTGGGGATGATAGACTAACAATTAACATTTAAGAGGTCTAAATGTATCGACTGGGTTTACAAATTAAGATGGATTTTTCTAGAATTAGGACTGTATCGTTGAATTTGAAGAAGAAACTGGATAAGGACATACAAATGTGTAACCTTTACATCAAAACTAAAACTGAACAACATCATTCACGTAAGCTAAATTATGTAACAAGTTATAGTGAATCCCTCTGTTGTATAATTTATAGTGTTATTATGTAATTGTCACATGAGACAATAGTTACTCACCTGCATCAAACACTTGATCCGTTCTCCTGGGGCCATTATTGATGTAGTAAACACTCCAGCTAACATTCCAGCTAGGAAGTGTTGGGGTAACCTACAACGTGTTAATGACATCATCAATATGTGTTAGTATTGAACTGTAACTGGAGAGCTGATTACATGGGGTAGGGGTATTTCTATCACGGGAAAGGAGATAACACAAATAGAGTTACTCTAATAGAGAATTCACCTGTTGACAATATACTCTAATAGAACAGTCATTTAGGTGTTTGGGCTCTCCTTATAATGAACCTTATCCGCAATGATGTCATAATTGACAAAATTGCCGTGTTTTGTGTGGGCACTTCATATAATGTAATCACTAAAATGAGATTTGTTTGTGGATTTCACAACATGGAACTCTTGATGAAACCATAGGATAATAAAGGTAAGAGACTAGTTAGCATGATGTGGCGATGTGAAACAACCAGACTTAAGTTTTGGTATCGACGCAAAACCACGCACACTTGTCTTGTAAGTATGTATGCCTCACCTTGCCCCTTGCTGCAGTATGTAAACGTTAACATAGCAAACCGCCAAGTGTCCACGCTATCGGCTGCCATTTTGTGCTTTGATGTCATTGCAGATGAGGTCCATATTATACACTAGTGTTAATGTTGTATGCTATTGGTCATCAATCTTTAAGGAATCAATAATGAAAATCGTATTATGGCCCCGTGAAAATGTAAATTGGCAATTTTACAAACCACTCACAACCCAATAGCAGTAATTACATAGTCATGTTGTTTTGATTATGTTGCATACAGCAGTACAGTATATATCCACAAGAGACTACGTGGTCAGAGGTTGGACATGCTCTTAAATATATTGCCCCTAATTGCATTCTTTATTTAGCATTCATGTGACCCTCATTAGCCACAGTGACTGGGGTCAGTTAGACCATAGATAATGTATGTTACATGGATTGGAAACGTCCGTATTATTTACATAGTGACGTCATGGGCTATCCTCGTTTCGCTGCGGCTATCCTCGTTTCGCTGCGCGTAAACTTTATGACCTCGACAGGTGGAAGATGTCGCTGTTCTTGTAACCAGCAAATTAGTGTTTATTGTTTAGAGCTGGGTTAGTTACCATCTACACTAATTGGAGGCTGGACTGGGTAGGGACGCTGGAGAGTAGTAAACAACAGCGTAAGAAAGTTCAGGTTCAAAGGTGAAATACGAAGTGTATATTTAGCCGGTACCGGTTTGCAAACACTAACGGTTATTGTGCCGGCACTAGTAGGTTGCCCCGAGCATTCAACTTTAGGGCACGCGTCTAGTAGGTTGCCCCGAGCATTCAACTTTAGGGGATGCGAAAAGTAGTTCCTTAGCGTTAGGGGTAGGCTAGGGTTCACCTTTGGTTTCTTCTTCACTCTTGTTCACTTCAGTCGGATGTTTATAACGTAGAAACTAAATAATATGACTAGCTGCAGCACCGGTGGTATAATCGTTACAAACATTGCTTATGAGTACGGATGCCCGGGTTCGAACCCTCGTTTAGACAACTTTTTTTTTTCGCTTTCTTAGGTTTTTTGTACAAGTTTTTTTTAATGCACGTAACATTCTAAGTATTATACCCTCCACTGCCGGCAAAACAGTGTAACCGGTACCGGCTCTATATAACCTGCCGGTGAAATATGGTGTTTCAAAACGGTTGTGCAAATTTCCTGAAGAAACAGAAAGTGTAGCATTGTTTCTTTGCTGCTGTTTACACCACTTGTAGCAGGTAGAGTGTAATAGGCTAGCTAGATATTCACTGCTTCGCTGTATATTTCCACTGCTTCGATAAAACTTCAGAAAACAGGCACTACTTTGTGCTATTGTTTAGCCCAAGCTGAGCAATACTGTAGCTTAAAATTTATTTCAATGTATCACACATTTCTTTGGTTGTGTAAATGCGGTGACGAGAAGTTGGCTGATAGCACTGCTGCTGAATTATTAGCTGTTGCGTACCTGCCATTGTCACCTGTCGCAAACAATATTTCTCCCAGTGCACACAGACACGCCGTGTTCTTGTTCAGTACACAACGCAACACAATAAACAATGTAAAAGGAATGTCCGCACCTTCAAACTGGCCTTCAAACAAGCGAGAGAAAGCCAAACAGTCACTCAACAAATTTCCCAATCTATTGGCGCACCGTAACTAGGATAGGAAAATAATTTAACGGGCGTTTCCAATCCATTAGGAACGCATACATTATCTATGGTTAGACATACTTCATGTAACCTTCAAGGCAATGTAGTTTGTACTAGTGTTGTTCACTTTCACTGAATAACCAATTAATTTATCGAAGATTTCCAAAACTTCAGTAACCAATGATAAATATTAAATAACCGATGATCAGTTCCCAATTATTTCACTCAAATACACACTAAAATTTGAGTGCTGAACATACTAATCACTGTAATTTGGTGACTGGATCTTGGTATAATGTTAATGTCAATTACACTGTACTCAAACACATGTGTTTGTTTACTGTTTTGAAATAGTGGAATTTAATTGTATCGATTAACTGATTATCGTCAATTATTGGTGACCAATAAACTGGTGATTAAAATTTGTAGGTACACAGTTCTAGTAGAATATGATCGTGACAGGTTTGGTGATGTAGTCTACACCAAACCACAACTTATTAATTTCACCCAGAACTCAAGTATAACAATGATGCTTCACTACATTATACTGAGATCAATTTATTACCCTCCTCAAAACAATTTTTGCATAATTTTACTGACATTTACAGAGTATCTGCTCCATGGTCTTCTAGAACAGATGTGAGGCCTCCAGGAAGCTCCCAGTTGTTTGGTGATGAATTCCAAGTTGTTATGTTATGAGGTTGGGTCAGTTTATTATGAAATACAATAACTTCACATGTATGGTGTAGATGGTATTTAACACAACATGAGCCTAAGGTGACATCAGGCCTAGAAGAGCATCACATCCAATAAGCAAAAGCTTATTAATTACAAGTGACTTGTCAAAATAACATCAGGGTCATCCAAATGAGGTTGCATGATCATACACACTCAACTACCTCACATCTAAAAGGCGAATTGAACCCCTAACACTCCAATATGAGTAACATGCACACACACACACGTACATTCATGCGCACACACACTCTCACACACTTACTAACATTAAGGTATCGTTGCGGTCCTTCATTTGTAGCCTCTTGCCAACAGAGTAACCAAGGAAACAGACAGCATATAGTGGTGTTATACCAACCAAAGGTGCAGACATTCCACGATACAAGCCTCTAAACCCTTCCTTCTGTACTGTCGATCGAGCACAATCAAATGTTCCTGTAAACATTGGTGGTTGTCCTGGCAACGGTTGTGGCATTGTCTGCAGCCGAACCTACACACCATCTGATGTCATATAGTAATGTTATGTGACGTCATCTATCACCTTGATCGTATCCAGGGGATGTCCCGTGCATACAAGGGCAACGCCCCCCACTCCTCCTGCGGTGAAGCTCTTAATAAAGGAAGGTTCCTTGTAGGTGACTTTGTCTTGCGTCATCTTATGCGCCTCAATAATACCCTTGTGATATCTGGAAACTGTGACTGCTTACACCGGGCTACTGGGGAGGGTCAGTTTGCTTCTATCCGATCCCTCGTAACGCGCGGGAGCTAGATTATTAGCGCCTGCCCACGACCGCAACCTCGACCCAACAAGGGCTGGGGTCTGGGCACGAGACTAAACAAGGGCCAGAACGAGCCAGAAGCCCACAACTGGTGCGAAAACTGACGGAAGGTTAGTGGACTTTGTTGTTTACGCGAATATGATAGCATGTATATGTAACTGATGTATTACAGTACCATCATGATGCAGACACCTCAACTCTCACGCAGTATGCGTGAGACACACACATCAGATTGTTGTCTCGCGCATGGTTTTCCGTCTCACGCATTGCAATTCCTGGAAAATTAAGCTCTTATGTAAGGTAATTTCATTTCAAACTTCTTGGAAAAGCACTAAACAGTGCTCTAATGGCTAAATATGGAGAGGTATAACTGAAAATAGCCAAAGAAAGTTGCGAATTTTGCAATTTTTATCATCTCTAGTCTACTAAGACGAGACCTCACGCATAAGTAAGCAAATCTCATTCATTTTAACCTCAAGTCTCACTCCAAGTGCACTTTACAGGTTGAGGTCTCTGTAACACATAATTCTGAAGTGTTTCATCCAAGTTGGTTTTATCACTATACACTTGTTCTTATCCGGAGCAGTGTCCGACAGAGGGTTATTTTTGCAACTTGCATAAAAAAGAGAGAACCATCATTATTAAATGAGGAAGCATGTAATACATTACAATATTTATGAGACCTTGGTCTCATGCGACCACAACTAGATTCTTTAAAGAGATCTGTGTGGGTTAAACAAACAAACACAACGAGGGGTAGTCACTTCCATACCACCAATTGATGCACTCGCAACTGGGATCAAGAAGTTTGATTGCCAAAATATTGCCTTAATCACTTGATTTCATCTTTCCAAGAGCCTTGATTCTTGATCTTCAACCGTAAAAGCTCAGTAAATTCTCGTGTTGCCCAAAGGTACTTGATCACCACCTTTGCGGATGCCTTGATCGCTCGATTCACTGCAAAAATACCCCTTGATCACTTGATTAAATCTTGATCCCGGTTGCAAGTGTATCAATTGGTGGTATAGAGGTGACTACCCCTTGAAACAAAAAAAAACCTTAAACCACTACATACAATTTGTTACATTACAGAGGTTTGCGGAATGTTTGCAACAAAAGCGTAAAGTGCCAACCGAAGAATGGGAAGGCTGTACTCCACAGAATATGGAACAACAGAAAGCGAAAGTCACATTCTAAACATTATGTTATTGTTTATCGCTCTCTATAGCATTTTAATATACATTCCTCACCTCGTAGCAACTCTGGAGAGAACACAATCATGATGGCAACACAATCACGATGGCACTATATCGAGGGTGATCTTTAAATAGAATACACACGAAACTAATTCACTTCAGAACAATCTAAACTACTACACAATCTCTAGAAAACTTTGAAGTTCTTTCTGCTATACTTTATCATACCAGCTGTCACATACAAGTAGCTAGCTAACTAATTGGCTGAATTCAGCTAGGACAAAGCGATCCACCCCCCCAGCTAGCTACTCTACATGTACTGAGGGTTAGACACAGTTTAACCCAGGTTAACTGGCTGATCGTAGCCCGGTTCGTTAAAGTGTCATGGAGATAGAGGACGGAAATAGTGGCAGGCTATCCGGCATCACGTGCATGGAACAATAAGCATACACAAGGCAGAAGTGCGAACTAGTTTTCTCCCACCTCTCTTCTCTCAGGGGTATGTCTGAATTCTGGTATATTGTGCTTAGGCAATACACTGTGACTGGTGTTGGGTACAGTGGGCACTGACGCCCATGTGTCTCACCCAAGCCTATTGAGGTCACGTGAGCCGTTGTGGAGGTCGTGGGCATGCGGTAACGAGCAGTCCCTTACCCAGTACGGGGGGAAAACCTAGGTAGGTATTAGGGTGTCGTCGTAATGTGTAATCGTAGCCTGTTAATGGAATGATCTGACCTTTCTTATATCTCTGTTACAATCACCGAACTTGTTTCAAATAAATTCGGAGGATAAATACTGTTTTCAGTTCCCAACACCGGAATTCCAACATTTTATATATAACTCTTAATAAATTCGAGCAGTTACTCGTGTGTGACAGCTGGTATGAGCAAGTATAGCACAAAGAACTTCTAGTTTTCTAGCGATTGTGTAGTGAAGTGTATTTGATAGTAGTTTAGCTTAGTTAGATTGTTCTGCATGGAGTGAATAGCCCTGTGCATATCCTACAGTATATTAAAGATTGCCTCGGGGATCGGTGCCATTGCAATTGCGTTCTCTCCAGAGTTGCTACAAGGTGAGAAATATATATAAAACGTTATAGAGGCTATAAACAATAACAAAAGGTTTAGAATGTGATTTTCTCTTATTCCGCTATAAGTTAACAGAACTCTTGAAATGCACAATACAGCTGGGCTGATAGTGTCCTAGCACACTAATTTCAACTGTTTCATAATAGTTATCAAGCCTCAAGCGATCAAATTCTACAAGTAGCTGTAAGTACTCTGTCTTATTTTGCTTCCTAGATCTAGCTGCTTCAATGTGATGTTCAGAGTCCAAGGGACAAGTCTGTTCCAGTAAAGCTACAGAAGATGTTTCAGAATTGTAAACAACAATATCTGGTCTGTAAGAAGTGATCAATAGGTTTGATGGTATAGTTGCTTTAGGACCTTCACTAGCCCGCAATCCTGGTAGAACAGCATACACATGGATACATGAATAACTGACAAACATGTCCAAAAGTCTAGATGCAAGAAGATGAAGAACCTGGTAATGTTGGTATGTATAGCGCTGCTGAGTTAATTGCCACAGGGCAACCACCTAATTTGTGGGCAATAGTAGGCCTGGAAGAGTCACACAAAGTAGTAGTAGTATTATCACACATCAGACTGAGTCCATCGTCGTCTTAAGTTAACTTCAGTTGGTAATGTGTCATAAGCAGCTTGCAGGAGAAATGAGAGCTGTACAGAGTGGAATCCTGCCATCAGTCTGTTCCAGGTCTTACACGAATTCTCTAATTTAACAGAGTCACTGAACTGAGATTGGACTGTTAGTGTCTTTAAATGAGCTTCACAGTTAGATTTAACATTGTTAGACAATAACTTCTTTGCTTTGATGTACAATGAATGAGCAGTTAGGAGGGAAGAAATTTGTTTACGAGCAGTTATTAATAGGGAGTAATGTATCTGCAAAGGAATACTTCCTAGCTGTAACTGTAGTCCTAGCTGTAACTGTAGTCCTAGCTGTAACTGTAGTCCTAGCTGTAACTGTAGTCCTAGCTGTGACTGTAGTTCTAGCTGTAACTGTAGTCCTAACTGTAACTGTAGTCCTAGCTGTAACTGTAGTCCTAGCTGTAACTGTAGTCCTAACTGTAACTGTAGTCCTAGCTGTGACTGTAGTCCTAGCTGTGACTGTAGTCCTAGCTGTGACTGTAGTCCTAGCTGTGACTGTAGTCCTAGCTGTGACTGTAGTCCTAGCTGCGACTGTAGTCCTAGCTGTAACTGCAGTCCTAACTGTAACTGTAGTCCTAGCTGTAACTGTAGTCCTAGCTGTAACTGTAGTCCTAGCTGTAACTGTAGTCCTAGCTGTAACTGTAGTCCTAGCTGTAACTGTAGTTCTAGCTGTAACTGTAGTCCTAACTGTAACTGTAGTCCTAGCTGTAACTGTAGTCCTAGCTGTAACTGTAGTCCTAACTGTAACTGTAGTCCTAGCTGTGACTGTAGTCCTAGCTGTGACTGTAGTCCTAACTGTAACTGTAATCCTAGCTGTAACTGTAGTCCTAGCTGTGACTGTAGTCCTAGCTGTGACTGTAGTCCTAGCTGTGACTGCAGTCCTAGCTGTAACTGTAGTCCTAACTGTAACTGTAATCCTAGCTGTAACTGTAGTCCTAGCTGTAACTGTAATCCTAGCTGTAACTGTAATCCTAGCTGTGACTGTAGTCCTAGCTGTGACTGTAATCCTAGCTGTGACTGTAGTCCTAACTGTAACTGTAATCCTAGCTGTGACTGTAGTCCTAGCTGTGACTGTAATCCTAGCTGTGACTGTAGTCCTAGCTGTGACTGTAGTCCTAGCTGTCACTGTAGTCCTAGCTGTAACTGTAGTCCTAGCTGTAACTGTAGTCCTAGCTGTGACTGTAGTCCTAACTGTAACTGTAGTCCTAGCTGTGACTGTACTCCTAGCTGTAACTGTAGTCCTAGCTGTGACTGTAGTCCTAGCTGTGACTGTAGTCCTAGCTGTAACTGTAGTCCTAGCTGTAACTGTAGTCCTAGCTGTGACTGTAGTCCTAACTGTAACTGTAGTCCTAGCTGTGACTGTAGTCCTAGCTGTGACTGTAGTCCTAGCTGTGACTGTAGTCCTAGCTGTGACTGTAGTCCTAGCTGTGACTGTAGTCCTAGCTGTGACTGTAGTCCTAGCTGTGACTGTAGTCCTAGCTGTGACTGTAGTCCTAGCTGTGACTGTAGTCCTAGCTGTGACTGTAGTCCTAACTGTGACTGTAGTCCTAGCTGTGACTGTAGTCCTAGCTGTGACTGTAGTCCTAGCTGTGACTGTAGTCCTAACTGTGACTGTAATCCTAACTGTAACTGTAATCCTAGCTGTGACTGTAGTCCTAGCTGTGACTGTAGTCCTAGCTGTGACTGTAGTCCTAGCTGTGACTGTAGTCCTAGCTGTGACTGTAGTCCTAGCTGTGACTGTAGTCCTAACTGTAACTGTAATCCTAGCTGTGACTGTAGTCCTAGCTGTGACTGTAGTCCTAGCTGTGACTGTAGTCCTAGCTGTGACTGTAGTCCTAGCTGTGACTGTAGTCCTAGCTGTAACTGTAGTCCTAACTGTAACTGTAATCCTAGCTGTAACTGTAATCCTAGCTGTGACTGTAGTCCTAGCTGTGACTGTAGTCCTACCTGTGACTGTAGTCCTAGCTGTAACTGTAGTCCTAGCTGTAACTGTAATCCTAGCTGTGACTGTAGTCCTAGCTGTGACTGTAGTCCTAGCTGTAACTGTAGTCCTAGCTGTGACTGTAATCCTAGCTGTGACTGTAGTCCTAGCTGTGACTGTAGTCCTAGCTGTGACTGTAGTCCTAGCTGTAACTGTAGTCCTAGCTGTGACTGTAGTCCTAGCTGTAACTGTAATCCTAGCTGTGACTGTAGTCCTAACTGTGACTGTAGTCCTAGCTGTGACTGTAGTCCTAGCTGTAACTGTAATCCTAGCTGTGACTGTAGTCCTAACTGTGACTGTAGTCCTAGCTGTAACTGTAGTCCTAGCTGTAACTGTAGTCCTAGCTGTAACTGTAATCCTAGCTGTGACTGTAGTCCTAACTGTGACTGTAGTCCTAGCTGTGACTGTAGTCCTAGCTGTGACTGTAGTCCTAGCTGTGACTGTACTCCTAGCTGTAACTGTAGTCCTAGCTGTGACTGTAGTCCTAGCTGTGACTGTAGTCCTAGCTGTGACTGTAGTCCTAGCTGTAACTGTAGTCCTAGCTGTAACTGTAGTCCTAGCTGTGACTGTAGTCCTAACTGTAACTGTAGTCCTAGCTGTGACTGTAGTCCTAGCTGTGACTGTAGTCCTAGCTGTGACTGTAGTCCTAGCTGTGACTGTAGTCCTAGCTGTGACTGTAGTCCTAGCTGTGACTGTAGTCCTAGCTGTGACTGTAGTCCTAGCTGTAACTGTAATCCTAGCTGTGACTGTAGTCCTAGCTGTGACTGTAGTCCTAGCTGTGACTGTAGTCCTAGCTGTGACTGTAGTCCTAGCTGTAACTGTAGTCCTAGCTGTGACTGTAGTCCTAGCTGTGACTGTAGTCCTAGCTGTGACTGTAGTCCTAGCTGTGACTGTAGTCCTAGCTGTGACTGTAGTCCTAGCTGTGACTGTAGTCCTAACTGTGACTGTAGTCCTAGCTGTGACTGTAGTCCTAGCTGTAACTGTAGTCCTAGCTGTGACTGTAGTCCTAGCTGTGACTGTAGTCCTAGCTGTGACTGTAGTCCTAGCTGTAACTGTAGTCCTAACTGTAACTGTAATCCTAGCTGTAACTGTAGTCCTAGCTGTAACTGTAATCCTAGCTGTAACTGTAATCCTAGCTGTGACTGTAGTCCTAGCTGTGACTGTAATCCTAGCTGTGACTGTAGTCCTAACTGTAACTGTAATCCTAGCTGTGACTGTAGTCCTAGCTGTGACTGTAATCCTAGCTGTGACTGTAGTCCTAGCTGTGACTGTAATCCTAACTGTAACTGTAATCCTAGCTGTGACTGTAGTCCTAGCTGTGACTGTAGTCCTAGCTGTGACTGTAGTCCTAGCTGTGACTGTAGTCCTAGCTGTGACTGTAGTCCTAGCTGTGACTGTAGTCCTAACTGTAACTGTAATCCTAGCTGTGACTGTAGTCCTAGCTGTGACTGTAGTCCTAGCTGTGACTGTAGTCCTAGCTGTGACTGTAGTCCTAGCTGTGACTGTAGTCCTAGCTGTAACTGTAGTCCTAACTGTAACTGTAATCCTAGCTGTAACTGTAATCCTAGCTGTGACTGTAGTCCTACCTGTGACTGTAGTCCTAGCTGTAACTGTAGTCCTAGCTGTAACTGTAATCCTAGCTGTGACTGTAGTCCTAGCTGTGACTGTAGTCCTAGCTGTAACTGTAGTCCTAGCTGTGACTGTAATCCTAGCTGTGACTGTAGTCCTAGCTGTGACTGTAGTCCTAGCTGTGACTGTAGTCCTAGCTGTAACTGTAGTCCTAGCTGTGACTGTAGTCCTAGCTGTAACTGTAATCCTAGCTGTGACTGTAGTCCTAACTGTGACTGTAGTCCTAGCTGTGACTGTAGTCCTAGCTGTAACTGTAATCCTAGCTGTGACTGTAGTCCTAACTGTGACTGTAGTCCTAGCTGTAACTGTAGTCCTAGCTGTAACTGTAGTCCTAGCTGTAACTGTAATCCTAGCTGTGACTGTAGTCCTAACTGTGACTGTAGTCCTAGCTGTGACTGTAGTCCTAGCTGTGACTGTAGTCCTAGCTGTGACTGTACTCCTAGCTGTAACTGTAGTCCTAGCTGTGACTGTAGTCCTAGCTGTGACTGTAGTCCTAGCTGTGACTGTAGTCCTAGCTGTGACTGTAGTCCTAGCTGTAACTGTAGTCCTAGCTGTAACTGTAGTCCTAGCTGTGACTGTAGTCCTAACTGTAACTGTAGTCCTAGCTGTGACTGTAGTCCTAGCTGTGACTGTAGTCCTAGCTGTGACTGTAGTCCTAGCTGTGACTGTAGTCCTAGCTGTGACTGTAGTCCTAGCTGTAACTGTAATCCTAGCTGTGACTGTAGTCCTAGCTGTGACTGTAGTCCTAGCTGTGACTGTAGTCCTAGCTGTGACTGTAGTCCTAGCTGTAACTGTAGTCCTAGCTGTGACTGTAGTCCTAGCTGTGACTGTAGTCCTAGCTGTGACTGTAGTCCTAGCTGTGACTGTAGTCCTAGCTGTGACTGTAGTCCTAGCTGTGACTGTAGTCCTAACTGTGACTGTAGTCCTAGCTGTGACTGTAGTCCTAGCTGTAACTGTAGTCCTAGCTGTGACTGTACTCCTAGCTGTAACTGTAGTCCTAGCTGTGACTGTAGTCCTAGCTGTGACTGTAGTCCTAGCTGTGACTGTAGTCCTAGCTGTAACTGTAGTCCTAGCTGTAACTGTAGTCCTAGCTGTGACTGTAGTCCTAACTGTAACTGTAGTCCTAGCTGTGACTGTAGTCCTAGCTGTGACTGTAGTCCTAGCTGTGACTGTAGTCCTAGCTGTGACTGTAGTCCTAGCTGTGACTGTAGTCCTAGCTGTAACTGTAATCCTAGCTGTGACTGTAGTCCTAGCTGTGACTGTAGTCCTAGCTGTGACTGTAGTCCTAGCTGTAACTGTAGTCCTAGCTGTGACTGTAGTCCTAGCTGTGACTGTAGTCCTAGCTGTGACTGTAGTCCTAGCTGTGACTGTAGTCCTAGCTGTGACTGTAGTCCTAGCTGTAACTGTAGTCCTAGCTGTGACTGTAGTCCTAGCTGTGACTGTAGTCCTAGCTGTAACTGTAATCCTAGCTGTGACTGTAGTCCTAGCTGTGACTGTAGTCCTAGCTGTAACTGTAATCCTAGCTGTGACTGTAGTCCTAACTGTAACTGTAATCCTAGCTGTGACTGTAGTCCTAGCTGTGACTGTAGTCCTAGCTGTAACTGTAGTCCTAGCTGTAACTGTAGTCCTAGCTGTAACTGTAATCCTAGCTGTGACTGTAGTCCTAACTGTGACTGTAGTCCTAGCTGTGACTGTAGTCCTAGCTGTAACTGTAATCCTAGCTGTGACTGTAGTCCTAGCTGTGACTGTAGTCCTAGCTGTGACTGTAGTCCTAGCTGTGACTGTAGTCCTAGCTGTAACTGTAGTCCTAGCTGTGACTGTAGTCCTAGCTGTGACTGTAGTCCTAGCTGTGACTGTAGTCCTAGCTGTGACTGTAGTCCTAGCTGTAACTGTAGTCCTAGCTGTGACTGTAGTCCTAGCTGTGACTGTAGTCCTAGCTGTAACTGTAATCCTAGCTGTGACTGTAGTCCTAGCTGTGACTGTAGTCCTAGCTGTGACTGTAATCCTAGCTGTAACTGTAGTCCTAGCTGTGACTGTAGTCCTAGCTGTAACTGTAGTCCTAGCTGTAACTGTAGTCCTAGCTCTTGAAGTCGACAATCAGCAGAAGCACTAACACAAGATAGTAAACTTAACTTGGCTTCTCTGGAAATATGTGAAATGCTGGGACAGCAAATACCGGGATAATATAGTAGAACTCATGTTGCGCTATGTGCCAGACTGAGTTGGGGTAGTTACTTAAGAAAAATAACTAGTTACTAGTTACACGTTACTTTTATCCCATGTAACTTAGTTACAGTTACTTTTCAAAAGGTAACTAAGTACTCTAGTTACTAGTTACTTTCGTAGTATAAATTATGACTTGTTTTTAGCTTTTGTAACATATGAATTTTGCTCAGAAACGTATCATTAAGGGATGCAATACATATATGCACTTTAAAATAACAATTCTGTTGCTCTTTCAGGTTGGTTTTAATTATTGCTACGTCTGTTACTCAGGCTGAATCATAGAGAACAGTATACAGAATCTGTCTACTTAATGTGGCTGTAGCATATATGGCACAAAAATTGAAGTGCTCTTGCTTTTAAAGCATAATTAGTTATAGTTACAATGTAACTATTGTAACTTAGTTACTTTTCAGACAATTACTCCTAGTTATAAGTTACTAGTTATAAAGCAAGTAACTAGTTATATTACTAGTTACTTTAAAAGTAATCCGTTACGTAACTTAGTTACAAAAGTAACTAGTTATCCCCAACTCTGATGCCAGATTTAACCATTTCTTAAGATATCGAGTGGCAAGTTGTGTAATTGTGGAGTTGGGAACTATATCTACACAGAGGTTAAAATGTAGCAAGGAGATGATGTAATTTCTGTATATCCAAAGTTTATATTCTCCATGAATCTGGAGAGAGAGTCAGTAGCGGACAGTAAACTAGTAAGGCAAGTTTTCATCCATGTACCTGTAGCACTTAATGACACATCAATAAGCTTACCCAAAAATTTGGTCTCACCTTCTACAATGACTCTGGTAGCACCATTGGATAAAGAAATGCCCTGAGAAATTATCTTAGTACCATCAAACAGATAAGAAACACATTTAGTTGGCTTGAAGGATAGGTCCAGATCAGTAGCTTTTTTATCAAGTGTTTGTAACACTGAGGTGTGGGAATCAAAATCAGTTGAGATTAAAGTTACATCATCGGCATACCATTTCAATAAATGTTCCCGAGATTTTGCAAACTTGGGGGATTGCTTGCGATTGGTCTTGCATACAGTTGGATTATCATGATGTGGCACAAATTTCCGTGCTCCTTTTAAACAGGACTTCCATTCAACATCCCCGAGGTCGACTACTTCATAAACAATATTCTCACCTTCATCATCATATACGACCTTACAGGTTCCCTGCAAAAATTACTGGTCGATTTGAGCTCTATACCAACCAGCTGGTTCATCACTAGATCCAGACCATTTCACAAAAGAGTCAACAGGGGGAAGATCATCAGTCCCCTCAATTGGTAACTAAATTTGGTAACCATGAGGATTGTTCAAGGATTCTGCTAACTTCAATAGAGGGTTGAAGGCCAACAAGAATATAACAGGGGATAAGTTATCACCTTGGATAGCTCCTCATCGAAAAGGTATGGGAGCTGTTTCCCAAGTCTTAGTTGAAATAATGACTGACAGCGATGAATAAAAACATTCCACATAACAAGCAAAAAAAAAAGTGGGGAACCTTGACAACCTGTAGCATGTTGAAAATCAGGCTGTGAGAAACTTGACCCAAAGGCATTTTTAAGGTCAAGGAAAGTCATCATTAATGGCTTCTTGTAAGTTGTAGCATCTTGCAGAATTGCAGAAAGAGTGAGGTGAGAGCAATTCGACAAAAGTTTGAGGGGTCACTTGTTATAGATCAGTTTGATTTGAGTTAGGCCCAAGCAAGAGGGAACTGTACCTTTATCTAATATCTTATTTAAAAGTGTGGCCATGAAATGATGACTAGATGGTAAATGAGCCAAGTGATGATACGTAATTCCATCCATACCTGGGGCAGATTTCATGGAACAACATCACAGAGTAATGAGGGAGTAATACTTTCAACATTAAATAATCTGTCACTGACCCATGATGGTAAGCAATCCCCATATGTTACTGTACCATCTGAGCACATATTAGTAAAGTAAGAAGAAGCTGTCACACAATCAAAGGTGGGATCACTGTTATCTGTAGGCTGGATTTCTTGTGAGCATACTCCCATCAGTGTCCCATGGATTCTTTCGGAAATCTCTTTCATTTTTACTCATGTCCTTTGTAATCTGTTGACGATGATAGCACCAGAGACCTTTATATGAGTCCGGACTAAAGTGAAAAGGTTTCCATCATTGGAATAATATCATGTTACATTAGTCTTGTGTAGCCAGACCTACTCTTTGCGCTTATTGATTGATAATTATAAGCGCCTAGCTGGGAGAGGGTCTGGTATAGTTCGAATAGCAAAGTTGTTCTGACGCCCTGAGCTTTTTCAGGGTGATAATGAAACACCTGGTTAACTTTCATCACAACATGTCATTTTGCGGGTTGTTAGCAAATTCCTTTCTCTGTTGACAGTAATTTAAGCCACCATCCCCAATATGACGTGGTGTGATGAAAGTTAACCAGGTGTTTCATTATCACCCTGAAAAAGCTCAGGGTTCCAGAACAACTTTACTATTCGAACTATACCGGACCCTCTTACAGTTAGGCGCTTATAATTATCAATCGATAAGCGCCGCACGAAGAGTGGGTCTGGCCACGTAAGACTAATGTTACATGTACAAATTGTTTGTTAATTATATGTCTGTGGTTTTTGTGTCTGTTTTTGTGGTGAAAACCAAATTCGTCAAGTACCAGGCCATGGATCAAAATCAAATCAAGTGATCAAGGGCGAGATCATAGTGTCATGTGGCCAGACCGCTTTTTCTCCCACGGCGCTTATTGATTGGAAATTATAAGCGCCTACTCGAAAAACGGTCTGATCCAGGCCAGAGGAGGTTGGACGCAGTGAAGTACAAATTACACAAAATTGTTTTGTTGAGGAAGCTAATACATCGTGATCTCAGAATATCTCAATGAATCATCTCATGTTTCATTAATAGAATATGTACGTGTGAAGACTGGTGAAATAGTGTACACCAAACTGTTAACTTATTAATTTCACCAAGCGCTGATTACAAAACAAAGTACATTGCCTTGAAGCTTACATGAAGGACGATCTGAATATCTAATGATCCCCAGCGATCCCCACCGTTTTTTTCAGTGACTATTGAGGATCACTTGAAATACCAAAACAAAGAATGCAATTAAGGGTACAGTTTACGTGAACGCATCCAACCTCCTCTGCAGTCGTTCAGAGAGCCAGCAAGGTGGTGTTTGGTGTTGATGCGGCATGCATCTTAGCCACCTTTGTTCGAAGCCCGCTAACAATATGAGAAGCCTGCTTATGTCTATATACTTCACAAGGCCATTATTGAGACGCGAGGTGTTGATGAAGGTGCTAAGAACAACTTGTCTATGTGAACTGGACCAGACCCTTTTTCAAGCAGGCGCTTATAATTTCCAATCGATGAGTGCCATGGAGAAAAAGCGGTCTGGCCACGTGAGACTAGGTGAGATCAAGGGTGAAATTGCACATAATGAAGAAGTCCTCACAGTGGCGATCAAGTAGTCTCGTACCCAGCCGGGCTCGCGCTATTACGTAAACACCGTCTGGTGACAATGCTCGAGTTTCTTAGGCCCAGAAGTGCGATTCAGCCAAAATATTGGCTGGGCAATCAAGTTTTAAAAACAATGAAAAACCATCAAAAATTGCTAGGAAGAACGTAGAACCTAGAATATGGTGTTTGCAATCTTTAGTCTCAGGTCCTTTTCTTTCTTTTGTGTGGGGGTAGGGAAAGAAAATGGTCTGGTGAACATCGTCATTGGCCTATCCTGAGATTGTGGGGAATCTACTACACAGCTTACGGATTGTTTGTTGGTGCGTATGACGTATTTTGCTAATCATGGCGTCATTTACATTCTGTTGCCATAGATATTAAAGCAGTAGCTATGGTAATAGAACACAAATGATGCAAAGATCAGCAGATCACACTGCAATATCAACAGAATGCAAATGACACAACGATTAGCAAAACACTTCATTTGTACCAACAAGCAATCCGTAAGCTGCACAGTAGAATCCCCACAATCTCGGGATAGGCCAACAACGATGCTATACTTTGTTCACCAGACCCTTTTTCCCCACCCCCACACAGAATAAAGAAAAGGGTCTGGCTATGCAAGACTATACGATCTCTTCATTTATCGTATTAGTAAAGAGTAGCATTTCATTTCTGTCAAGTCACAATTCTTCGGTCTTATGAGATGAGATCAGAAAACACAGCTTGATTACAAACGTCTTGAACAACCTAGGTGAATAACTTCTAACAAACAACTTTAAATCGTCTGCTTTTTCGATTGTTGATTCTGATTTCCCAGCCAATATTTTGGCTGGATTGCACTTCCGGGCCCAAGAAACTTGAGCATTGTCACCAGACGGTGTTTATACAATAGCGTGAGTCCAACTTGGCATGAGACCAGATCAGGCTAGCTCAAAAACAGAAAAGAATTTACGAAAATTTGTGATAAATTGTCAAGCAATCAAGATACATTTTCATCGATCAAAATTAAATCTTGGGGACCAGACAGCTTCTTTTTTTTCCTTTTTTATGTCACTCAAACAAGAGAAAGGTGGTTTGACCATGCCTTAACAGCTGGCAGAGGTGTTTACAGTCTTGAAGCGTAAGCAGAAGAGAACATATTGTGTAAAATACGAAATGAGAGCACTGAAATACCAATACCTAGTAGGGTTGAAAACAGTCTGTCCATTTGTGACTTTTGTGACTAACCTGCAGGCCAACACACTGAGTAGTTGGTGACTGAATAGTGAGCAGACTCTGTCAGTTATGTATGATACGCTGCTGTCAAAGCAGTAAGCATGTTTTCATGCTAGAAACATAATTGGTGCAAACTCAATTACTCCTATATGATGTATTAAAGCCTAACCTCATAACTCACTTGTTCTTGCTCATCTCAAGGTGTGCTGGCCCATGTAGCAGACAATAAGTACCACCACAAATGCAATATGGAAAAAATAGTACACTGGTGTGTAGTTGGTAATGTAGCATTAGGTGAAGCCACGTGCTGGCTGTGAGTGAAGGTGATATGGAGATGCTAGCTTTAACCAATTTCAACTTCCCAGGGCAAAGTAATAAAACATTTCATTTTTCATGGAATTATTAACTTTATAGGAGATTCTTAAGTAACAGCTGGAGTACATTATTACAACCAAAATATCACAACCTCTAGCTATTTTAGCTGTTGTGTATCCATACCATATCAAACAGTGGTACTAGTAAATAGCCAGTAGTAGCCTGCCCTACACACAGCTGGTAGTCTGGGTGTAATTTGTCAAGGGGATTCTGAGTAGTGAAACAATAATGTTGACATGTGTTTGTGGTCATAAGGTGCTATTGAGGGGGTAGAATTTTAGGACAACAGGATGGAAAACAGGAACGACCAATGCCAATAGAGGTCATCATCTTAATATACAGATTGGGTTTTACAGCTTCTTTGCAGCATTGTGTTGGTTGGATCCTTCCACTAAGATGATCAAAACACTCCAGTCAAGATTATTTTACTGCATTGAAAGCCTGTGAATTGATGGACTATTCAAAGCTGTCATAGATTAGGTGTATAGACTAGATAAGTCATCAACACTGAAATTAGCTACTACTATACATTTTAAAAGATACGGTACCACTCAAATACAACATTATCTTGTGAGAGTGTGAACAATTAAAAAACTTGCTGGTGTGGCACCCATTTCACTTGTGAGTATCCATCCCAAGCAAATGGAATGAATAAGCGGGTGCCACACCCTTTAATTAGTAAATTTTTTAATTGCTTGCACTCTTACAAGACAACATTGCATTGTGGCATATTCTCTCACACTGTTCTGGCTTGTACCATAGATACTGTCAGTGTTCTCCATTACTACTGTGGAGCTTCAAGCTAGCCTAGATCAGTGATACACATCTCACAAGTTGTGCTGCTAGAAAATAGCTTAAGGATAAGATGCTGGGATCATCAGATGAAAAATGGTTCTGTTTTGTTTTGTGGCTTTCTGGAGAAGCCATCTTCAACATTTGGGGAAAGCATAGAGCTGCCACAGCATTAGGTGTAGTGGCTATGTAACTCCAGTTTGTATGAAGCTCAATAAAATGTAGTGTCAAGAATGATATAAATGTAGACATTACAATACACATCTACAGTACACTATGAGCTACATACATGGTGATGTGGTTTGCTAGTTTAACTACATAAATGTTCTTGAAAATGCACCATTATTCACTGCACATTTTGTGTGTGTCATGATCTTATGGTTGAAGTGTACAGTGATGTTTGTAAAAGGTTCAGACATGGATGGGTATGTATTATCCAGTAGAATAATCTGTACAGGCGTATATATGCATTATCGTACAGAAACTTTGGCAAAGCTTGCACTACAAGAAAATTGTTGGATAAAACTTTAGCAGTTGATGGCATCTGCATAGCTATCTTCTTGTTGTCGGTGTGTATGGTGTTCCAATCTTAGCAGTAATATAGAAGATGCACATACATGCAGGTATTGTTGTGAAGTCAGTGGATACTGTGAATACAGAACAATGTGGGAGAACCCAGCAGTTGGAGAGGTTGGGGGCATGCCCCCAGACCCTCTAGGTTGGCATGTTTGAAGGTGTTACCAAGCTTTATTAGTTATAATGGCCCCACATTCTAAGTCTGCCTGGGCCCAATTCTCTCGGCAACCCTGCTGGCAGACTTCAAAGTACTGAATTATGCAAGTTCATTATTGCATCTTTGATGCAGAGTTACCCGTTAAAATTAAAGTAAAACCGCAAATCATCTTTTAAAGCAGCAACAGGTCCTTTTCTGATGTGTGCAGGCCAGACGATGCCTACACTGATCCTATCATATACAGTATAAGCAAGTTTCCGAGGTTTGTTAATTCTATGGTAACATAAGATTATTTGAATTGACTAATTCTCTTACCTTTATTGCCTCAATTATCACTTGCCACTTCTAATCTGTTGTTCCTCCATCTTTGTCTATGGCCCTACTAGTTTCTGTACAAAGAGAGGTACCCAATGACCTTGGTCAGGTCATTGGGAACTGTGCTATGTCATTTTACTGGATTCCAGAAAAGTGATATTTGAAGCACTGTATCATTTTACAGTTGTGTGTGTACATGCAACTCCTACAAGCTTTCAGCCTAATAAAATGAGCAATGCGGTATTACATAAAAGTATCCGTATTCAGTAATTTTACTTATGTTGAACATTGACAATGATTATTAACATTTTGATCAAAATAACAATAGTCTTTATTGTTCTAAGCTTCGTTAACTGTTTTTATTGAAATGTTGATTATCATGTTGAACTTCAAAGATGATAATTTAGTAATAATGCTATGTTGTACTAACTGAATTTCACCATGATCAGTGGACAGTTTCTGCAGTAATATATAGCTGATCACTTTAAACTTATTATGGATTTAGCTTGATGCCTTGGGGAATGCAGACACTGCTTGGCCATATATATAGACTTCAAATAGCAATTGGACATGATACTGTCTGCCTAGGTCATTGTAACCAGGAGCCCCTCCTGTTGTAACGTACCGTATAACGGGAATGATTCGCGGAAGAATGCATTCGTGAATGATGGACTATTTCCTCATTCACCAGAAAACGTTCGTAATAGTAATTAATAATTGGGCGCACGCCCACAACGAATTAATCTTTTTTCTATGGATAGCTAGGGAACGCTTGACTATATGGCTGACTCTGACATGTTGCGTGCTACGCATACTGGTAGCCATGCATGATCGGCTGTTTCGCTGGAGAAGTAGGCATTCACAATAATAAGCGCGGACGATAGGCACGCCTATAGCCTTGGGGGCGGCACTAAAACTGAAGCTAAAACACGCCATTCCGGCACAGTGAATCGCTGGGCTGCAATTATGTTTGCCCCATTTAATAATACTGATTTTTGACTGTCACTGAAGTTTACATCTCTGTTCGAATCACATGCCATGGTCCTGTGTCACACATATATAGCAGTTTAGCGAGTAGCAAGGTGAGTAGCTACCCACTTATGCACTCGTTACATAAATGCTACATCAACTGATCCATGAAAAAAAACTTTTTTAATTGTAGGAAAAGTTTTGCAAGAAAACATTCATGAATGCACCTAAACTCGCGAAATTCACGAATGTTTTCTTCCGCGCATCATTCCCGTTGTACGGTATTTCCACCATTCTACCAAAGCAACAGAAAAGTTGAAGGAACTGCCAGTGCATCACTGGCTGTCTAACACAATGGAATGGTATGTGTTTCAACATCTCTTGGATGAAGCAATCATTGTGATGTGAAATGGTCCACAAGCAAGTCTCTCAGTTTCAGAATGGTCAGTGCTGGAGGAACTTGTGCAAATACTGAAGAGATACAAGTGTGGAACAAATGTATCATCCAGCATGACATTAAATTGCAGAAAATGTTGTAGACAAGAATGTTCCAGAAAGTCAGGACAGAAGTTCTCCCACACCTCAAGACTACCAACAAGTAGTTTCAGGGTCGTTGAAACAATATGGGCAGACTATGAACATGATGAGATTTATTTAGTTAGCATGTTGCTGGAACCACGATTCAAGAAAGTACCCTTTCAGTACTGACAGAGCAAAAAAAGTTTTCTCTTAGTTTGATGAGAAAGGTAAATGATGATGAAACAGTCATACAGATGATAGCACATGTGTAACAAGTGATGATGAAGTGTCTTCAGCTGAGAAGGAAGTTTCTGAGATAGTTTTGAGGAAGATCTGAGAAAGAGGAAGATTAGTTGTCAGTTAACTATTCAGCAGAACAAATGAACTATTGTGTGTTTACTAGACATTAGCGGGAAGTCAAATTGGTAGACGTTGGACAAGAGTCATTCGTCATTCTTTCAGACCTGGCAAGAGACATCTAGCTAGCTGTTCCTGCCATGTCAGAACACCCATTCTGCTGCAGAATATATGTACCAGCAAAACAATGGAGATGTTGGAGTACATCTACTAAGAAATCAACAATACCAAATTAAACAACATGTAATTATAGCTATTTAAAAATCAATTGCACTCTTATAGTTCATTTTTTGTTTGCTTTAAACTTACAATTATATTTTAAAATATCATTTGACATTATATCAAAGTGGATATCTTGATATCACCAAGCACCTGTCTTGGTATGCCTTAGTTACCAATATTGGGGATGTGTGCATTCGTAGGTGAAGGTGCTGTAACTCTGGACTTCACTACTGTGAAACATACAATGGAGACACCACGTCTTATATTAACTAAGATCTTTATGGCCATAGTTAATCTTTCATGAAACGCTACACTAGCTGGAAAAGGTTTGATCACGGTTAACCTCAACACCTTGCAACTATGCATGAATCTTTTTATTGGATGAGTACAAATGGAACCACAAGTAAGTGACCTGATCTGGTACATTGTTACAAATGGACACTCGAGATTGACCTTTTGCCTGAGGGGACCACCTGTGTCAGCAAAACTTGGTACAAAGTGATGGTAGAAAATCATACTAGGCCAACAAGCAGCTGCCATGCTTTTATTTATTTAATGATTATTATTATTACTAGTGGTACCCGCGCAAAATGCGCGTGATACTAAGACAATTGTTATGTCCTATTGTGTGAATACACTTAAATTTGAACATTACTTCACATCATTACATATCAACAAAGACGTGATTACACATAGCTACTGATGTGCATACATAATTTCCTCAATTGTGTGTAATGTTGGTGGCCTTGTGCACTGGAATTTCTGCACATCTGTACAGTACTCATGCAGAACACAGTTCTCATGAAGGTGGCGTATCAAGATGTGTCCCATTACAATCATGCACATACATGAAAAAGATTAGTTTTGAATGGCAGGGATGTACTCAACTTCATTTTGATGATGTTGCATGAACTAACATAAAGTCTTTGAGTGTGATGAGGATCAATTAACCAATAGTTGGTGCATCACCACAATGAGCTATGTTCTAATTCAACTTGCATTTGTCACATTCATTTTGTATATTGATGTAGTCAATTTGAGTAACTGAATTGTAGTTTTATTTCTACATCCTAGTCATGGTATTGTAATTTTTACTTATCGCATGACCAAGCGTGTATGCAGTACAGTATTGAGTATGGGTATTCAAGTTTATCAGCTGTACTGAGCAAGGTCAACACAACCATGTGGATTTGGATAGAGAAGAGTTCTTTTGTTGCTTTCTGAATCAAGATGCATTACCAAGATGAATCCTTCATATGAAGAGTGGTTACTCTAGAGAGGTTGAGAGAGAGATTGACTGTTGGTAGAGAGGTTGTGTGTGTTCTATTAGGGTAGTTCAACGGAGCTTCTTGAAGTTTCAGCTGTCCCTGTGGAGTTACCAAGGAGTGAAAACGTATCTTATGTCTCCCTACACATTGAAGACTGCAACAGTCACTTCATGATGTTGTCCACGATTCGTATCCTGGTAAGATAGATGTATGTTTTATTAGAGTAGTTGAACGTAATCTTCCGTTCTTCATCTCTCATAATGGCGAATCTTCCTTGTGTAGTCTGTTAGGTAGCCTGATTGGAGTGATCATAGCTAGTTAAATTGCCACACCTACTACGACTGTTTCCTTCTCCCTTACAGTGGTGCTGCTGGTAATCCTCCGTTTTAGGTCTGTCTGTAGTCCCTGAACTGCTTATATTCATGTCGCAGTAGCTGACACTTCTCTATCCTTGTAGTGGACAGCACAGCAGGGTGCAGAGTGTGTATTACTGGCGTGTCAAGTAGCCCGATCATAGCTCGTAGACTTGCCACACCCACTACGAAACTCTCCTTTTATACTGGTGGGTGTGTTAAAAAAAATTTTTTTATTAGTTGCCGGATGATAGCGTACACACCAGATCACATGATCAAATTAGCTGATGTGATTGGTTAAATCATGAAAAAGTGATTGATCCTATTTCATTGTAAGCTTTTGGACCAATACGTCATCTGATTTTCTATTGGCAACGCGTGTATACCGGAACGCCGTACACGCGTATCGTAAACTTATAGTGGCCATTGACAGTGATAAGTATCTCGCAACCAAGGTTAGCACGTAATGACAGACACGAAAACCACCTTATGACACATTGTTTTGGACGGGTAGTTGGTCTAGCGAGTTTGAAGCTAATCGGGGGAAAAACCAGGGAGGAGTTTTTGTTTAAAAATTTGATTGCCTCGATTTTCTGTTTCTCGTTCTGTCGTCCACAGGGGGAGAGAAACGTCTGGTGTAAGCTGGGATGGGGAAGACTGGTAACACGATAAAGGTCTCCAGAAAGTTTTGGACACGTTCGTGTCTTCCTCAGGTAGCTACGGTGGTTTAAAGGATATTTCCCGCAGTTTAACGAATCGCCACCAATCCCGGATCAAAAGGTTCGCCTCAAATTTTAGATTTGAATGGTACCGATCCGATTGGAATCCGACCAAGAACGACGGGACAGTGCCGGAAAAGAGTTATAGAATTATTATATAGATTATTAAAAGGTACATTAAGACTAATAGCCTGTTAAACCATATCTTACAGACACTACCATATACTACTTAACATTAATACAATACATAACAATTATGAGAATTTAATCTATCAAAATCGTTCTTAAAATCATTTGCTGTTGGTCCATTCATTATACCCCCTGTAGGTTGTTCCATGAATTAACCACACATTTATTTTTCCTGATATCTGATCTTGATTGTTATTGAGATGAAGAACAACGTACAAAATCATGAAAACCTCTGTTGTACTGTCTGTTTGTGTGTTGTCTGCTTTTACATGTTTGTTTACAGGACTTCACTAAATAATTTAAATATTACTCTACAGGTGTCCATTATGGAGAACAGATCTAGTAAGAAATCTGATGGGGTCACTTTACCACCAGCTCAATCTTCCAGCAACCAGAATAGTCCAATACAACAGACACCATCAGGTTAGTGGAGTGACTTGTTATACACTACACACCAATATCATTACAGGTGAACTAGTAGAGGGAGAAATGTCAACTAGTAAGGTATTCCAACACTTCTATGCTAAACTGGTCAAAACACTGCCAATGGATGATGCTGTGTTTATTGCAGAATTGTTCTCAGCCAACCTTCTCTCTGGTGAGGCTAAACATCTTGTGGACTCAAAGCCCACACCAGCAAGCAAAGCAAAGTATTTTTTGGATCACATGATTGAGCCATCAGTGATGACTGGTGTTGGTAGAAGTTTTGATAATCTTATTAAAGTGATGGAGAATAGTGAGTATGATGGTGTGAAGGAGTTGGCAGAAATGATTAGATGTAGACTAAGGAAACGATCAGCAAATAGTGAGACTGATGGTTTTGTAGTTTGCATAGAAGTAGAGTGTGCGTGCATGCATGTTTGTTCGTGTGTGTGCATGCATGTTTGTTCGTGTGCGTGCAAGCGTGTGTGTGTGTGTGTGTGTGTGTGTGTGTGTGTGTGTGTGTGTGTGTGTGTGTGTGTGTGTGTGTGTGTGTGTGTGTGTGTGTGTGTGTGTGTGTGTGAATATGTTTGTACTCTACAGGTGTCCATTCAACTACTAACAAACGTCCTACTGTGAAGTACAGTCCAACAGTTGTTAACAGGTTACAGGCCAGGTACCTCAGATACTTGTCCACTGACTGGCCACACTATTATGTTCGACTGGCTCTGGTGAAAGGAGAAAAGGTGACAAGAGCAGACAAGAACTTGGAAGAGATAACAAGACTAACATTAAAAGGACAAGTTGATGAAATATTGTTGAAGAAGGAGCAACTTGGTGAGCTGAGGGACATCTTCTACTACCAGAACAAACCTTGTCCTCGACTGATACTAATAATGGGAGGCCCAGGTGAGTATTACAAAGTATTAGTAGTGATGTAATATGAGTTGTGTAGGTATAGGCAAGACGACCCTTGCCAATGAGATCTGTGTGAAGTGGGCTAAGAGGGATGGGTTTTTAGCTGAGGTCTTTGATATTGTGATCCTGATACCATTAAGGTCAGTCCAGCAAAGGTCAATTGAAGAAGTGATGAAGGAGCACATTGGAGAGGAGACATACGAGCAAGCGAAGAAGTCAGCAGGTAGCAGATGTCTAGTGATCCTGGAGGGATTGGATGAGATGGCAGGTGAACGTCGAGAGAGTGATCCATTTTTAGTACGTGTAGTGAAAGAGTGTACATTGTTGGAGGAAGCCACAATAATGATCACATCAAGGCCACATGCTTGTGAGAAGCTGGACGCAGGCAGGAGGATAGAAGTGGTAGGATTTGGTAAGGAAGAAATCCGAGAGTTTGTGGAGAAGTCATTTCCCAATGATTTGAAATGTGTTGAGGAGTTTTCACAGCAGTTGAAGGAGTATCCTCATTTAGAGAGTTTGTCATATGTGCCTATGAATTTAGTGATGATAGTTGATATATTTGAGTGTACTGAGAAGAAGCTTCCATCCACCATTACACAACTGTACCAACTGTTCATTGTGATGACACTAGAGAGACAAGTTAGGAAGGAGAATGAGAGGAAGCAAGTGTGTTCAACTGTAGCAGTAGCAGCTAATAGTGTTGAGGAGAAATTGTGTAAAGTGTTAACAGGTGTTCCCAAAGAAGCAGTGAGGACATTATTGTTATTGTGTAGGTTAGCTTATTGTTGCGTCTTTGATTGGTACTCTGATAGGAAAGAAGATCTATTTTTTTTCACAAAGAAGTGGAAGGATCCAAAGATCATCTTTACTGTGGCAGACCTGAAGGAGTGTGGTATAGAGGTGACAGCTGAGTGGGACGGGTATGGTCTTTTGAAAGCTACACACACTCACCAGTTACCCACAGACACTATCACATACAATTTTTCCCACTTAACCATCCAGGAGTTTTTGTGTGCTGTTTATATTTCAACATTATCACAAGAAGAACAACAACGTCTACTGAGTGAACACTATTGGGACTATCCTAATGTTTTCATATTTTTGTGTGGAGTAACAGGATTAGTGTCCAGTGAAATGTTCGATTTTGTGTTCTCAGAGTTATCAGAATATGATGGTGATGATGTAACAGCAGTGAAGTGTTTGTATGAGAGTCAACAGATTAGTCCACCTCAACCAGTTACACCCATCAGTTTGAAGAGGAGTTACAGTTCACTACTACCTTATGATATTGTGTGTATCTCCCATGTGATATCATGTTATCCAGTTTATGAGTTGAACATATGGGATTATCATATTGGAGACAAAGGAGCTGAATTGTTAGTAAAGCATTACCCCAACAAGAATACTACTGGTCAACTACTGGAAGTGTTAGACCTCAGTGGAAATGATCTCACTATTGATGGGCTGGTACATATAATGAAGATTGTAAAGACAAGTAAGCCCCACTATTAGCTGTTGATACACTGAGTGACCATTGTGTGTTAGTGAATTGACCACACCTCACTGAGCTGTATGTGTTTGTGATGTCTACTGTTATCATTACAGGTAGTGCCTCATTAAGAGAGTTAGATGTTAGTGGTAATGATATCGGTGATGATGGGATGTCATTAATATCAAGTGAACTCCAGTACAATGACATCCTGACTGAGCTGAGGGTAAAAGCGTGTGGACTATCAGCGAAAGGTGTAGACTTGTAGTGTTGTGGTTAATTTATATGGTTTCCTATCATAATTGATTATTACTGTTATGATCACTACAGGTGCCATTTGTATCAGTGAAGTGTTTATGGGGAAGTGTTCACTACAAGTCCTTGAGATGCCATTTAATAATATTGGTGATGATGGCATCACTGCCATTGCTGGAACACTCAGTAACAGTCAGATTAGTGAACTGGATGTTAGGGGGTGTGGCATTACTCTTACTGGAGCAAGATCACTTGCAGCAGGATTACTAGTCAACAACAGTGTTAGGGTATTATATGTGTCAGATAATCCCATCACTGTGGAGGGAGCTCGTCTGATACTACAGTCAGCTGTGGACAATGGAGTCTGTCAACTAGTGGATATTAATAGAGACTACAAGGATGATGATGAAGTGAAGAAGATGATGATCATACTGGAACAGAGACAAGTGGTAGGAGAGGATAATAATTTTAATGTCATGTTAACATCATCGTTGTCATGGTTACAGGAGTCACCATACATAAACAAATATGACATTTGACCACACACATTTAGATGATGAAGGTGGTAATCATATTGAAACAGATGACAACAGGACTGTCAAACAGTGCATATTGATAACTGTAACAATGATGAAGAGAAAGTGATATTGCATCAGAGGAAGAGACAAGAAGTAAGTAGTGTCACATAGTATTATTATAATGTTGTTGTCATGGTAGCAGTCAAGTGGTCACAGAACAGGAGAGTTATGTGCAGTGAAGCAAGACAAGAGGTACGAGGTTGTATGTACACAATGATATATTGTTGTCATGGTAACAGGAGTTACAACACAATACTAATAGTGAAGATGATGATCAACTTGTAAGACAAGATGAGACCACAGGTAGGAGGTTGTGTTGTGTGATGTAATAATGTGTTACCATAACAACAGGTCAGAATGTCCTAGTGAATAGTGGAGTATATGGATTATTGTTGTCATGGTGATTACTGTTGTCATAGTAATAGGACTGATCAGTAGATGTGCGGTGTCATATAGACTTACCACACCTATCAAGACTTTGTGAACTAAACTATTTAACATGTTTTATTTACCTGTAGAAATATACTATCACGTGATACTCTTTGATGTTTACTATTTGCTTAATGCGTGTTGTTTTATGATATTGATGATAACCTAACATGGCAACTGAACGCAGGCTTGAGCCAATGCTGGCATAATTTTGAACAAAAGCTAATATTATGGGATGGTTTAAAGATTTTAAATTAAATGTGCAATGCGTGTGCCAAAGTTAAATACAGCTGAACACATTAGACCTTAATACTCCATTTCATATCAATGCAATGTTATTGTTTCTTGGCACACTGGGAAATATAATCAATACTCTAATGGAGAAGTCACTTACTCTAATACAGCAGTCATGAAAGACTGATATTAGGTTATTATTATTATTATCAAGTCTACCAGTTGGGCACTGGAGGGTTTGCACAGAAGGCAGAGCCTGTACGAGGTGCTTCACCACTAGCCCAGGTTTGGATCAAATATCCCATCGTAATAACCTGGAGTGCTATGCCTGCACAATGCTGGGATATTTCAAACTGGAACTTTAATTCCATGAAAGTAGATCGACACTCCCTAATAGAGCAGTCAGTGGATACTGCATCCCTCGCTTTGTAGTTAAATACTCTAATAGAGCATTCACTGATTAAAATGTTCCAAGATAATTGTTGTAAGAAAATTAGAGCATAATGTGAACACTGAAGAGCATAATAGAGAAAATCTTGGAAAATTTCTGAATGCAGTTTGGGCAAAATTATGAGCATAATTATTTAACTCAGGCCTATTCCATGGGTCCAATCAATAACAATACATTACACCATCTCTTAATGTACATGGCCTGCAACAACATAGATTAAAAAGATAATTACGTATATAGTTATTGTTACCATAGCAGCCATACTTAGCTTTATAACATTAGCCCATCCTCTGATTCCCGCAAGTGAGTCAAGATTAGTGATGTCATAGACTAAGATGACACAACAACAGTACACTGCTGTGATTGGTCCAAATTTCTGGTGACTATGTGAGAAGTGTAAGGAATACTACATGTACTAATACTACTGGACAATACATATTGTACTATACAATACTTTTGCTATAAACAGATAAATCAAGGTGGTGACATTTAGGCTAATACTGCATTCAATCACAATCAAATTCTTGACCAGTCAAAAATTTCCCTTGACATTATTTTTTTTTTTTGCTTTGCACAAATTTCGTGATGGAATGACTGGATTACTATAGCTTTCTGGATTGTATTTGAAAAATTATCCAAAATTTATTTTCATTGGTAGGCCTAATCAGAGGAGCTTGAATAGTTCTCATGATAAAAAACTCTGTGACAGCAGAGTAACTGACTGTTCTATTAGAGTGACTGACTTTTCTATTAGAGTAATTGACTGCGGCATGTATTAGAGTATTCAGTGTTGAAAGTAGATCCCCTTATGATAACCTACACTGTCGTGACTGCCTCCTGACCCTGGTAGGGGCAGTTCCAGAGTGACATTAAAGGTTAACTATAATGTTGTTAACATAATTATGGTGAGCATAGTTTACAGACTTTACTACTAGTCTACAAAGTGTTTCACCCTCAACTGCCTGCTCCATAATCTTATATCACTATTAAACAGTTCAGAGTGGTCTCAGTTGAATACCAACGCAACCCCCTGTATCCTCCACTGAATAATCTCACCTGACTAGTGTACTATATCTAGTGACTGCTCTATTAGAGTAGTTCACAATCATGAAGTAATCATTGTAAAGACAATACAGTAAAACTTCAGCTATATACAAGGGATCACCTGATGCTGAAAAACCTGTATATATTAAACTGCATGTGGAATTAATGCAGAAACACTTTAACAGATGTAATAACTACATCAAATGTAGATTTTCCCTTTTAAACTTTCTGTATGTATAGACTCATTTATTGAATATTGCAATGATAAAAATTTCCAGATAACCACACATTCAACTACTTTACAGAAGACTTGTACATACAAGGTGTTTGATGATCATGAAGCATAGTGTATGACTAGGAGTTGAGGACCTCCTTCAGATCATTGACAGTCAAGTAAAATATACTCTAATAGAGCAGTCATAGTTTTCAAGAGATTTGCATGTGTAATAATAATCCATAGCTACCATATAAGTAATAACAGCAAGGAAGTGAGACTATATGGCTAAATGTTGTTGGCAAGGATAATACTATTATATAACTAACTATAACTAGTTGCAAACTAATATATCAATTTGTATCCAAGAAGTAAAACTGGTGCATGGTTTTAAACTCTGATGGTGAGATGTAAAGTCCTTATAAAGTGCTAACTAATTAGCCAACCACCTCCCCCTGGGCTCTACCCTGAGAATTCAGAGTACCTTTATGTCATTTTTACAATTTAAGCCCTGGGTACACTGACACCCTATGTACTGTTGCTTTGTCAGCAGACAAAAAGTCTATTATGCAAATAATGTAGTTGAACCAGGGATCTCTCCATATCTGTGGCCACTGTTAATGATTTTCTGTTTTTCATCAGTGCCTTGCATAATTATATTTTGATCTGATTAGCAAAATATTGATCATGTGCAGTTCAGTTTTAAAGATTGTTGTCCTCATACAGTAGCTACCTCATGCAGAGTCAATTATTACTGCCTGACATAGGCCATTTGTCAGGCAAATATCATGTATGGCTGACCATAATGGAACCTGCCTGACAAAATGTCAGATCAAAACAGAAGGAAGTTAGAGAGTTTTATAGTGAAGCATTGTCAATCAATTAGACAACAATGATTGTATTATTATAGGTTGAGTCACTCTATTCTATCAATGCATCAAGGATTTCCGACGAATTGTGTAAAACAGTATCATACCAATGTCAGGTAATGCTTTAGGTTGCCTGACATTTTCACTGAGATTTGAAAAAAATTATAATTGTCTCTGACCTCATGCATTGTAACCAAGAGAATTGAAAATGTGCAGTGAACTCTCTGACATTAGCATTTGCAGAATTTTACAAGTAGCTAAGTAGTTGAACATCGAGTGGAAAGTACTAAACTGTCATGAAGGACGACTAGATTATATGTAACTAGCTACATCTGAAGTACACCAGAACCTTGTGCTTGGTTGTTACTTTAGAGGATACCAAGAGGTTACATCCAAGTTAGTTATAGCTGCCAGTTATTCAAAGAGTTAAGCTTAGCCTACCTATAGCTATATTGTGGCAAGCACTAGAGACATAACTAATGGATAATGGTAATGACCCACACGCCAAAAACATAAATCACTAAATGGTGGCCTATATATGTGCAGTCCAATCATTTTTATGGTTTAACCTTTAACAAAAAACATCAACCTTTCTAGCACAGAAAATAGCTACGTATCTGTTCTATAGCTATCAAATAATTATAAAAACCTCAAGGGAATCATTTAGAAAAAGTAATCAGCAATGAAACAAGGAAGGTGGAACACCTACAGCTATAATATTGCACATTTATTTCCTACTTTAGTCTATCAATAGTAAGAAACATGACTGAAGTAGGACTGACTGACTGACTGAGGTAAATTTCAGCTGCAAGTATAGACAACCTCCCTTGTTCATTGCTTGTAACTTTCATTACCTCTAATTTCTGTTTGTTAGTAACACAAACTATTGTATACCACATCAAAGGGAATACAGACACAGAATCATAACTGTCCTTGAGACCGGTACAGTGACACGTGTTCAAACTATCAATTACAGAAAAGTGAAGTGGCCATCATCACACAGTGTTATAAACTATGGAAGTGCCTCTGCAATCAATCCAGTCACTATAGAGAATTCTCATATAGCCATCACTGGAGCCATGACTGCAAATCAACAACTACATACACAATGATGGTGGAGAATGAAATGGGAGGGAAAAGGTGAATGCAATGCATGCAAAAGGTATTGTGGACTGGTTTCCGTTTTTTTTTTTGTGATAATGTGCAAACTTACATGATCCCTAATTATACTGTCTACTGTACACAGTAATACACAAACAGTCAATAGCTACTAAATTATATTAGCATCAACATCATTCACCACCTCTGAATTCACAATTTTTCACCCAGGTTTTTGAAGGCTGCACCCTTTTTCACAGTATGGTTACTTTAATTTTTTGTGTGAATTCACTTCTTTTGTAATTTACAAGGATCCAAAGCTGACCATATACTGTCCTTGGAGTATGTTTTTACCCACACTTCTTATTACAGACAAAACTGAAGACAAGAAGTTGAAATTATTGTTCAAGTATTTGTTAATATTTCAGTACTTTAATAAAGTACACATTGTTGAGGACTACCAGTACACACTGTTGAGGACTACCAGTACACACTGTTGAGGACTACCAGTACACACTGTTGAGGACTACCAGTACACACTGTTGAGGACTACCAGTACACACTGTTGAGGACTACCAGTGCACACTGTTGAGGACTACCAGTGCACACTGTTGAGGACTACCAGTGCACACTGTTGAGGACTACCAGTGCACACTGTTGAGGACTACTAGTACACATTGTTGAGGACTACTAGTACAATACACTTAGAATTTCCATTGGTGGTTGATCTATGAAAACAATGAGTAAATTTAAATTTAGAACTTTCATCATTTATAAAGTAGAAATTAGCTACGTGTAAATGAGCTGATTAACTGATGATGGTGAAGTTCCTTGAGTGATAAAAATATGACATTTTTCATGCAGTTCTTTTATCTGCAATGATTGTTCTATTAGAATATCTCGACCTTCTGATTTTACAGTTGTTTGATGTTTGCTGTGTAACTACTCTGTAGCTGTGTAACTACTCTGTAGCTGTGTAACTACTCTGTAGCTGTGTAACTATTCTGTAGCTGTGTAACTACTCTGTAGCTGTGTAACTACTCTGTAGCTGTGTAACTACTCTGTAGCTGTGTAACTACTCTGTAGCTGTGTAACTACTTTGTAGCTGTGTAACTACTCTGTAGCTGTGTAACTATATTGTTTTTCAAAACCATCAAAAGACATTGGTACAATCTAAGTACACACCCATTTTTCAAGTTATTCCCAATAGTGTAACTGTGATTCGTTTTTATGTGAAAAACCTCCATATCAGATGATTTCCTCCAGGTTCTATCTTGTGATAGAAATTTCCTTGGGGAGCATGCTCCCAGTTGTGGGTTTGGAATGTTTCCAGGTTCAATCCTGATACAACTATTCAAAAATCTCCTGGGGCCTGGAAAAGCGTACCCTAAGAGCTTTCTAGCAAAAAAAAATCAATATTAACAGTAACACTGTGAACATTAATCAGAGTCATAGCAAATGTAGTACATCAATAATTCATGCTCTTTACTTGCAATAATTTTTTGGCCTTATTATGCAGGTGGTTGCTTTATACAGTTGGAGTAGCGTCTAACTGTAAAATGGCCTTTTTATAGATGTGGTCTTTCTATACAGGTAGCTTCTAAGACATGTTCCACTGTATATTGTCTCTGGTTCACCGTCAGTAGCTATCCTTTGTGAAATTTCACATGATACATGGCAAAAGTCCACATTGAATTGTCAAGTTGATAAAGCTCAGAAATACATCCATATTGGGTTGCAACAAATGTACTGATTCTAATGGTTTAAGAGTGTTTTACAAGCTACAAGAAATTAACATGGATTAAAAGCAGCATAGCTTGGTTGCTCTATTAAAGTAGTTACTGTATTACAGTAACTCAATCATGTTAATGGCCTATAGGTGAAAAGTAAAGTGTTGCAGAGAGTTCAGTAGCTATAATGGATGTTAGTTAAATGCAAATACATTTATGCTGAGTTAGTTTGCTTTGGTAAAAACATAGCAACAGAGCCTGGCGGTAGAGTGGTCTTGAACTATATACTAATTTAAAAGGGCGTAGCCGTAAACTATATAGATCTGCTCTCCTGAATAAAATCTAACCAACATGAGTCTGAGAATGGCAATCCAGCCATTCCAAGGCAATCCAATCACTTTACAACAAACGTAAAACCCAAGGAGAAACAAGGCAGAAATAAACATTGTCCTTACACCTATACATCATAGGAGATTTGGACACTACTAACCAGGCTGATTGTTTGGGATTTGAGAGCACTGTAAGTGAATTGATTGCATGCATTTAAGGAAAGCTCTGGCTAATGACACAAAAGAGAACATTACGTTGTCCTAATATAATTATACAGAATTTGTGACTGGATGGTAATCATTGATAGACATATTAGGAGCATGACCTTCCCTTGCAGCTAGTCTACTTTCTTATATCAAAATAGAATAATATCCATTAGGGGTATGGCCATTATCTTCAGAAACAGCTATACTAACTACACTCTTGTACTTCATTATTCATTGATAAGTGATTGCCGTACTGCCATGAAGTTGTTATTAAGTGTATATTCAAGGTTGTAAGAAAATGTCTTGTTTTTGCCTGAGTTTGGCTCATAGTTTGCTCACACAAGAAGCACAGAGAAAATCAATCCATGACAGTATGTAAAGATATATAGTAAGTCTCAGGCTACGTACATACTTTCTGAAATATTCACCACAGAATGTGTCATATCCTTAAAAGGGTAGGCAAACTGATGGAGCGTTCTATTGTTATATCAGAAAATAGACTAACTACAAGGTATGGCTTTAGTATGCATTACTGAACTACTCTACAACTACAATAGAGCATAATCATTCATGAAGAAACTATAAATGAGATTTAAAATAAGTACTAGATAAAGCCCCAATTGCACAATAGAAATGTATCACATCTTCCCAGATCTGTTGCAATAGATGACTGATCCCAGATCGTTCCCACATTTGTCTTCTATAGGTTTTGGAAGTCCTCACCAATCTCCAGCATGGCCTGGAGTTGGTGGGGTTTGACGTGCATATAATAGTAATAATTATAATTGTAGGACCTCATTAGTATAAACGCAGTATAAATCACTGAGTTATTAAGCTAGCAAAAATGTTGATTGCTAACAGTTTTGTTGGGTAGTCAGTTTGTTCTATGTTTTAGTAGTTGGAGAGTAAAAGTATTATAATCAGGTAGTTTAGGTGGTGAATTATCTTGTACATCATTAAGTTTATGATGGTGTTTCTGCAATGGTTAAGGCTTACTTACACTACTAGTAGTTAGCTAATTTGTGGCTATAAAGGTGTAGTCTTACCTGTCAGTGGTTCTTTTATACTCTCAGTCAAACAATTGTACATGTTCTTTATAAAAATTGGCTTCTTCGTTTCCACCAAGGTTAGTGCGCATGAGTTACAATCAATAATGTGGCATCGAAAATTTCTAACCTACCTACTACTCAGCACTACATGAGCACAATTCGATAGCTCAAGCTCTTATGAACAACTACAACTTTGTATTCAGTATATGTTTAGCCACTTGTTGGCTATATTTGTGCCATGGCTGACTCTTGGAGAAGCAAAGTGTTCTCGGCTATTTGTCCAACATCACAATGTTGGAACACTATTTTAAAACTAATTTAATCAAAAATATAGGATGGATTCTTTCTGACTTAGTTTGTATAGCTACTCATAGACACCTGTCAGTATAGCGTAATTAGGGAAACACCATAAATGCTGCTGCATGAGGATAGACGAACATTTGACTTTAGAAATTCTAGAAACCTTCAAAGGGCAGTTCTGGTGACCAAAACTATGCCATACAATTGTTGTATAGCCACTCAATTATCAGTTATTATATTAAGCCAAGTGTATTTACAAGCCATGCAAGCAAATTGAACATGGAGTGTTTGGTTTTAAAGTTATATGGTCCTTTATTTTTTGCAACATTCAAGTAACTACAACACTATAGGTTGTTAATCATTGTAACCAATGTTACATGCAGCTGTGGCCTGTGAAATAAGGAGTAGTTGAAGTAATTTCTTCAGAGCTTATCAACTAGATCCCTAGCTGGGAAAGTTAAAGAGTTGCAAGAAGATTAGTAGGATACTGAAACCATGCATACTCAGCTATAGTCATAGTGATTCTATTTTGAAGTGTCAAAACCACATGTTGTTCTTTTATGTGATCAAAGATGTGGTGTAAATAAATGTATCCATTTTATCCAACAATTGATATCGCTACATTTGGAAAGATATTGTTCAGGATACCGTGGTAGTAAAATTGCCAGAGCTAGTGTGGTCAGTTAACTAAGGAGCTAGTATCTGCATGTCTTCATGTTTGCCCGCTACTAAAATACCTTAATGATCATTATGCAATTAGTTACACATGTTAATAGCTGTACAACAGGAAATTTTGATGAAAGAAAAATTTTGACAAATCCCAGCACACTTCATCAATATTGACTAGCATATCACAAAATTGGTTGTTGGTAGGCAAAAACAACAACAACAAAACAACATGTTTATGACTCCTGGTGACATTTTCAAAATAGATTCGGTAGTGTCAGATTTATTTTTTTGGTACTGTTAACATGTCAAATATCTTAAGCCTGCACATGACTATTATAAATTAGGCCAGTTAATTATATATTTCAGATCCCCTGCCCACATATAGTGCTATATGTCTCACCTCCTAATTTAGTCATTATTATGAGTTTTCACCATTATTTCATTGTCTCAATGTTAGCTATAGAAGTTATAACGAAATTGTTTAAAGTATATATATATCCCCCTAAAACACCTTTGCTGTAAAAAAAGGCGCGTCCAAGAAACAACTCAGCTATAGAAAAAGACTCCATGAAATTAACTGGTAACTGAAAGAGCTGATATTTGGAGCAGCCAAGAATCAAGCTAACTACAACTACCTATGATTACCAAAGTTTTACCAAAGAATACCTTGGCTGTAGAACAGGTAAATAAAAGTAACTGGCAACCAGAACAGCTGATATCTGAAGCGGCCAAGAATAAAATTTATGTTGATACAACCAACTACAATTATTAATGGATTTGTAACATTGAATCTTAACCATTCATCTGTGTCCTATACATTCTTCCTTTCTACATCCTAAATTAATTCTTTGTAACTCTAATTGGCTGATAATTTGGCCGCCTTTTTCAATAGTCAGCATAGAGAAAAAAGGCGGCCAAATTATCAGCCAATTAGAGTTACAAAGAATTTAATTTAGGATGTAGAAAGGGAGAATGTATAGGACACAGACGAATGGTTAAGATTCAATGTTACAAATCCATTAATAATTGTAGTTAGTTGTATCAACATAAATTTTATTCTTGGCCGCTTCAGATATCAGCTGTTCTGGTTGCCAGTTACTTTTATTTACCTGTTCTACAGCCAAGGTATTCTTTGGTAAAACTTTGGTAATCATAGGTAGTTGTAGTTAGCTTGATTCTTGGCTGCTCCAAATATCAGCTCTTTCAGATACCAGTTAATTTCATGGAGTCTTTTTCTATAGCTGAGTTGTTTTTAAATGGGGATACAGGTACGTGTAGTTTCTTGGACACGCCTTTTTTTACAGCAAAGGTGTTTTGGGGGGGATATCACAAATTTTTATCAGTTATATACTGTAATACATATAATTTCAGATCAAGCCATGGGGATGTGTGATGAATTCTGCATTGTAGAGGTGTTGCGACCAAACACAAATCTGCAGATAAGTGGTGAACATATATCATACATTCCTAGTAGCTGTGAATTGTTATTAGAATTAGGGTACAATTTACTGGTCAGGCCAAGTAATGGCTACAGTCAGGGTTACTACTGAAGATATGTGCAAAACGCTTACTTGCAAAGCATGCTTTTCTAGGTTGTCTGGGGGGATGCCCCATCTGAGAAAAATTGACATAGCAATTCTGAGATTGAATCTGGGAGTGTATTCAGACAGAAATTTAAACATTTTATCATATTATTAGATGACTGTTCTATTAGAGTATTTTATTGCCTGACCGTTCAATTAGAGCATATCAATCCATGAATAAAACCTGCTACGGCTGCTGCTATAGTGACCGTAGTGTCCTGAGGACAACTTAGCAACTTGGTTTGTCACTCGCAGCACAAGATGCTTTGCTGAGGGTCTATTAAAGAGATCACAAACGTGGTACACCAGATTATACTATTTTCATTTCATTACATAAACACATGTACATCATATACAAGCACAAGACGCACACAAAATTTGCAAACACAATTACTATACATGTTCACACATGTACACCATATATTGGTTGTACTTGATGTAAACAGGTTATTATCACCTATAGCTAGCCTGAGGACTACATAACCACATTAGTGTGCTGTTCACATGCAGAGCATGACAACTATGGGATCTTCTGGCAGGTATAGCTATCAGAATACATATGTCTCACAGGATACTTATTACAGCTACCCAGGGGCCTGTAACGCCGCAAGTGGTCCCCCGCCGCAAGTGGTCCGGCCGGACCATGTAAAGCTGCTACAGATGGTCCCCCCCTGCCACAAATGGTCCCCCCACCAGAATTATATTTAACGTGTATTGTCACGCTCACTGACAGCTACGCCAGCTATTAACCATATACGGATGCATAAAGAGAGAATCAGCTTTCTTTGATCATGATAAAATCTCCCAGTTTACGTAGTTATTGTAGCCAACGTGGACACAGAACTGATTTGAGAGGTCATTCTAGTCAAGTTGTACCGAGCTAGCCACTTAGTTAATTACCTAGTAGCTACTAAGGCTAAGCTTAAGCGTATATCGAAGCGGTGTCACATCGTCAGCCCGGATAGCTATATAGTCGGCTTCTTGGATTTCTCTTGGTCAAGCTATAGATATAGCTTTATAACTGCGGGATGCAGGGATATAGCGTCGATAGCAACGAATGCAGCCAAGAATCAAGTCAAGAATGGCGACTCTTGGATGATGCTGTTCTCTACATTCGGGAGAATAAGTATAGAGAAGGATGCACAAAGAATGAGAAAAGATGCATTCGAGGCAAAGCACAGAGATTTTCTATTGAAGAGGGTGAATTACTTTACACAAAGAAAGATAAAACAAAGGTACTGATCATCACTGAAATACTGCATGCATATTATTGATTTATCCTTAGCTAATTGTACTAGTTTTAGCATTTTTGTCCTTAAAACTATAGCTTTCATATATTATAGCTATACGTATAGCTACATAATTCATCAACAATTATTTTGTTTGTGTTTGCATTTATTAGGTGAGGTATGTTACTGATCCTTTGGAAAAGCAGCGAATCTTAAAAAGTTGCCACCAGCACCCGACTTCAGGACATATGGGGGCTAAGAAAACCTTGGCACGCATCACTGAACGATTTATTTGGCCAGGAATAAGCAAAGATGCCTACAGTTTGGTGAGTTTAATGCATGAGTTCTGTATAAAGTAACTAATTGATACTACAGATAGCTATGAAATGCCAGTAACAGCGCACACCAAATTATACGTGTATAATAAAGGCTGGATTGTATATTGTGTACTTTCACTTGACATCTGCATCTGTAGCCAATTCTTTCATTTTATTTTAATCATAGTAATTTTGCCTTTTCTAATTTTGTAGACTGCATGAATGTGTAGAGCAGATAACAGCTCATAATCTCTATACCCTGCTGTATATAGAGTATAGCTACATAGATATAACATTTCAATTTGTGTTTATGTAATTTTCAGGTGAAAGAATGTGATATATGTCAACGAATGACAAAGAAGATGGAAACTGGTGTACCTGAGCTTCATCCTGTGCCTGTAGTCTCCACCTGGCATCACATTGGTATTGATTTTGTTGGTCCCCTGAAATACAAATCAAGACAAGGCAATCGATATATCTTAACCGTATCTGATTACTTTAGTAAATTTACACAAGCTTTTGCTTGCAAAGATAAGGAAGCTGTGACTGTTTGTGATACTCTTTTCAAGGTAACCGTAGATGCATGCATATAGTCATACTGCATTGTTTCAGCTATTATGCACGACTATGTATATGCTTGCATTTTATCTGACTGCAGCTATTTATGCAATTTGGAATTCCTAAAGTAGTTACCAGTGACCAGGGCAGCGAATTTAACAACAACCTGGACAAAGAGCTGATGAAACTTCTAAATGTTGACCATCGATTGACAAGTCCTTATCATCCACAAGTAAAGCAGTACAGTATATATATATATAAATATATAGGCAGGGGCAGCGGAGAAGGGGGGGGCAAGGGGGGTTGCAGCCCCTGGGAAAAAAATTATGGAGGGGCTTAGCCCCCCTAAAATTATTTAGTAGCATTATTCGAGATATTCTTATAGAGCAGTCACAGTATTCTTTGAAGAGCAGTGTAGCAAGCTACGTATGTAGTTATAAATAAGGAGATATAGTCTAGTTGGTAGAGGGCAACTATTGCCAGCAGGTAGCCAGCAGGTAATGACCTTTTTTTTTTGGTCTTTGATTTATAACTAGGCCATGGCATCATCAAGCTAGACCCCCAGCCCCCCCTAAATATAGGTGTCTCCGCTGCCACTGTATATAGGTTGTATGCATTAACTACATTTTACGTATATTCAGGCTAATGGCTTAGATGAACGTTTTAATCAGACTTTGCAATCAATGATTGTCAAATTTGTTGAAGAGAAAAAGGAGAAATGGGAAGATTACCTGTTTACATGTGTGTATGCCTACAACACATCCAAGCATGAATCATCTAAGTATGCACCGTTTACTGTCATGTTTGGACGGCAAGCAGTGCTTCCAGTGGAAGTTTCTTCCCCCACAAAGGCAGATTTAGAACAAAACCTAACTTCTGACCATGACAACACAGATCATCTAATTGATAGACATTTCCTATTTCACAATGAAAGGTTGGAAAAAGTGAAAGCAAACATCATTGATGCCCAGGCAAGACAAAAGAAAGCGTATGACAGGAAACGCCACAATCCAGATTTGTTTACATGTGGTACTCTGGTTTTGAAGAGGGATATGAAGCGAAAGAAGCGGGCAGGTGGAAAAATGGATTTCAAATGGCTCGGACCTTTTAAAGTGATGAAGTCTATGGGAAGAGGCTTGTATCAAATTCAGAATGTTGACTGTACAGAAAAAGTGGAGAAAATTCACGGTGTGCATTTGAAGCCATACGTTCCTTCTACAAAGGTATGTAAAATACTTTAGCTAAAAATTGATGTGCATACAAGACTACAATCTTCATTTTATAGATGCCGAATATGAAACCACCACAATGTGGTGAAATAATGCATTCATCACAGAATACCAGTGAGGCATCATCACAGAATACCAGTGAGGACCCCAAGATTGGAAAAACTGCAGGAAATTGTCCAGATTCTACTAAGACTGAGTGCAGTTCACTTGACATAGAAGAACAATTTTATCCAAATCTCACAGCCAAGAATGATTGCAGTGATTCACCAACTGCAGAAGATAAGCAGGCAACTGATACTACAAAAGGTAAAATTCATGCATATATCTATATACAAGCCATATATGAATGCACTATACATGTAGCTTTGCAGTGAACCTATCTGTTTACTCTATACATTAATCACAGCAATATTACATTTGTGCAGTTACTAGTAACCAATTGCAAGTTACCAATCATGCTGTTGTTGAGGAAGAAAGTGCATTAAGTTTTTCAGTGATTGAATTGGAGGTTAGTTATCATTATAATACTGCAATGAAATGACAATATTTTTTTGCCAAAGGGTGGTCCTGGCTTTGATTACAGCTCACCAAAACATGCTGGTGGTTATTTTGCTGAATTTGTTCCAAAAGGCTGTACCGGCATCCTATCACCAATAGCACAACAGGCAAAGAACTCCCTTGCTTCACTGATAGTTTCTGCTAATAGAGGTTTGAGTTCTGTGTATGCATGCATTTACTTAGCAACACATGCATACATATGTATATGCATACAAAATATAAATTTCATGGCCTAAATTCATGCTCCCAGGGAAAAACCTGATTGATGAAGTACTATCCTCACCCCAAGGAATTTCCAAGTGCAAGAAAGTGTTGAGTTTTGACTTTAAAGATGAATGACAAACAAATGCCAAGGGCAAGAAGCGCAAGTTGATCACTCAATATTCAGTAAGGTTCTGTCAGGTACATATCTTTGTTTCCTATACTAAATTTTTTAGCATTTAAATGGAAATCTTTGTAAGCAATCAAAAATTGCAAATGGTACTGAACATGACAACAAGGTATGCTATCCACAATGCACCATACTTTACATTTCTTAAGCATCCACCATAAACACAGAATACACAAAGAAGTGAAGAAATTGGTTATGAAAGCTCCAAATCCAAGCCTACTGAACAGGAAGATATTACTGCAAATAGAAAGGTATGTATAATATACATGGAGTGAATTTAGGTCAGGTTACTGTGTGATAATACCTTAAAGAATGCAATGGAACTTCAAGATGAAAGTCAACAGCAGAAAAAAAAGACCAGCAGTGGTAAGTACATGACATATTGGCTTGTACCATCACTTGCTATTACTGTACAATTTTCTGTAGAACGTCTATCAAAAATCTGCCAAGGCAGGCATAAGTTTCTTTTGGAAGCAAAGATTGCTGCATACAAATTGTATGATATATCTTTCTTAACACTAGCAAGAAAAAATGAATGGGTTTCAGATGAAGTAAGTGTAACGAACTGAAATACAGTTTATTTTCACCTGTGTTGTGTTTTTATATATTTCTAAATAGGTTATCACTGCGTACCTCCACTTATTGGTGAATGCTAATGGTATGGTAAGTTGAAAAACAGATTACAGAAGAAGAATAAAATTAATGTCCTTGTATACAGAAAGGAAAAGTCATGGTTATAGACAACTCTGTAATGAATAAGATATGCAGGGGAAAGTTTTTTAATGATGACAAGAAACCGATCAAGGTAAGCAAGTACATTTTTGCCATTCTATAGCATTTTATGTGTTTTAAAGCTGAACATCCAATGTTGTGACTACGGAATTGGTGTATTCCTCCAAGGAGGAAATCATTGGGTACTACTGGTATGTTATATACCAACTTGCGTGTGCAATTAAACTGTAGTATTTCTCTTGCTCTGTCTGCCAACAGTGTGTTGATGTAAAGAGGTTCAGCATTACTTATGTTGATCCGAAGGGGGAAAAAAATGTGATGATGTACCAGCTGGAGAAACATTGGAGGTAGGTATTGTGTGAATATACCATCCTATTACTTGGAAAGTTTATTACATGCAATGCTCTAAAGGAATTTTGGCAATATGCAATACATGGAGGGTAAGTGGAGAAAAGCAGATGGAAAATGGAAAGTGATCACAAAGCCCCACTGTGTGCAGAAAGACACTGTTTCATGTGGAGTGTATGTCATGAAGGTAACAAATCTTCCAGTACATTAAGTTTATTATATAGCTACTCTTATGAAGTTCGCAGAATGCATAATAACACAGAATCCCCTTCCCAACACGATAAGTAACATAAATGACACAAGAAAGAGTATGGCTATTACATTGCTAGATGCTTCAGGTAAATGCATTGTTTTGCTTATTTACTTGTATGGTATGAGCATCTTTCGTAGAACCACTACTAAATTATTGTCGGGCTTGCGGAATGTGTGATTCAACTGAAGATGAAGGAAACAATTGGGTAAGATAGCTATAGTTTTCTTATACATAACTGATCACTGATTGTGGATTTATAGATAAGATGTGACTACTGTGATTGGTGGTTTCACCTGACTTGTGTTAATAAGAGTCGTAAAGGAAGGAAGTCATACACTATTGAAGAAGCAGCATGTATAAAGTTTTGTGGGGCCTGTTGCACTAAACAATGTACCTAAGAATTTTTATAATCTTTGTTCTGTATATAATGGCATTGCAGGGGCGGATTTAGGATTTATAAAAGGGGGGGCTAACTCAAGGTACTAATCTCTTGGGTAGAGATGTGTGAAGCACACTTCCCAGCATGCGAAGCATGCTGGAACTAGGGGGGTCTGGGGGCATGCCCCCCCAGGAAAAATTTTGAAAAATAGATGCTAAAATACTGCAATTTGGAGACATTTCCACATAAAATTCATAATATTTTCTGCCTGTAGATATTTTATATACTGCCTTTAGATTGTAGGTATGGCTCTCTGAAGCATTTTGCTAATGGAAAAATTTGGGTAGGTTACAGACAACCAAGTACATGATGCACCCCTCTCACAATTGCACAACACTGAATAGGTGCATGTTAGAATAATAATAATGTTGAAAGTGGAAAATTTTGAAACTTGAACAATTGAATCTGAGAGCATTTTCAATGGAAATTGTGTACCTGAATTAAGTATTGCCATACATATAAACTGCACAAGTAGATGAATGAAGCACTTTAAACAGACCAATGCACTTCATTGTATGCATAGCTGCAGGTAGATTTGGAAAAATTCCATAACAGAACTATAACTACATGTTTCCAGTGAATGTTCTATTAGAGTAGTTAGCTGACTGCTCTATTAGAGTATCTCGATCTTGTACACCTCCAATGCTGATCCGAGTCCTTGTTGCATAAACTTTAGCATAAATCCACTGATAATACCTTGGAAAGATGTTTATAAGGTGGTTTTATGAGTATTTGTATTATTAGTGATCATATAACTATGCTAAGACAAAATTTCATTATAATACTCAGCATATTGATCAAGTAAAGCCTAAATATGAAGGGGGGGCTTCAGCCCCCAAAGCCCCCCCCCCCCCCCCCTGGATCCGCCCCTGCATTGTAGCTAGATATTCTGCAATAATACAGTACACTGTATGTTTGTAACAATTGTATTTCAGTAGTTAGCTATTAGGAAACTCAGAAGTTTTAATGTGGCCAATACTGAATATTATGTTCTTTTCATTAATTAACCTGGGAATACAGTAACAAGTTGCCGGCAGATACCAGGAGAATACATGCATCCTTAGATAAACTAATCAGAGGTTGTTTGCTATTGTAGCAAGGGGGACCAACTCTGTATGGACCTGCCATTACCACTAATGAAGGGCATAGTTGTGACAAAGGCTGGGACAACAATGGCACCTTGGATGATCTGGCTATTGCTATATATACTAGCTTGAATAGCAACACGAAGGGCATAGCTAGTTGTGGCAAGGGAAGAGGGAGTCACTATGCCACTGAGTGACTGAGCTGGGGGATGGGTGGGAGAGGAGTGTCATGCCACAACCAGACCCCTATAATCGGTCCCCTGGACCTGTTATAGCTGCCATAGGTGGTCCTATGCCCGGACCATCTATGGCGCTTTAGTTGGTCCGGCCGGACCATTCATGGCGCCATAGTTGGTCTCCCCTTGAAATAAGCCAAGAATGGCGACTCATGGATGATGCTGTTCTCTACAACAAGTTAGCTAGCTGGGAATGCTGAGAAAAGATGCATCAGTTCGACGGGGCAGTCGTGGCAAGAATGTTGGCCATAGCTTGGGCCATAGGTCGGACCAAATAGTTGCTGCTGCAAATGGTCCGGCCGGCCATTCATTGTTAGCATGGGGGACCAACTGTGGCAAGGGGGGACCAACTATGGCGCCGTGGATGGTCCGGCCGGACCAACTAAAGTGCCATAGATGGTCCGGGGGGACCACCTGCGGCAGCCATAACAGGTCCGGGGGGACTGATTATGGGGGGACCGGTTATGGCATGACAGGCCCCACTTCAACTCTTTGTCCTGGGCCCCTTAATTTCTCTGGGCGGCCCTGCTTATAATTATAGGGTGCAGTGGGTATGGCACTCCAATACATTAATTGTGTACTCCTACCAGCGTCTTCGGACAAAGTTGGTCCATAGATTATATATGTGACCGAATTTAGGAAAATCACCCATATGGGCACATTTGACACCTAAAATATTTAATGATCAAATCACAAACTTTATAGTGCTAATCTACTTGTTCATGGTCTTAAGCCATTCTCAATACCTTAAATTACATGAAAATTCTTGAAATATTTTCAAAACTGTGCCCTTCTCTTATTAGCAACCCACCAAACATGAAAATTCTAATTATTTCATGTGCACCCATATGAGTGATTTTCCAAGATTCGGTCACATATTCGTAACGAATATATAATCTATGGTTGGTCAAAGGACATGTGGTCACGTACCTACGTACATTTACAAGTGTTCACGTGCACTACTGGAGGTGTGAAAGGGACTTTCCAAGGGCCTTTCCCTAAATTTGGATAAAAGTTGATGCCCGCTTATGCCTGGCCATCCTTGGCTACGCCAGACCCTGCTGCATGGGTTGACGCGTGTCTAATTTCTACTGGTATGGCACATGTATGAAGTAGTATGACCAAATATGGAAATGGCGCATCACCTTTACCTACTTTGCAAAAGGGTGTAACTGTAAGTTTAATATCGCTTTTGTATGTGTGTATAAATTAAGCATTTCAGCCCTTAACATGAGTGAATTAATTAGAGTTAGCCAATAGATGCACATGTTATGCACCTATCAATGTCATTACCCACCTACCCAGGTCGGGCAGAGGTGGGGATTTATTGGGGATTTGAAAAAGCCAGACGACAAATTCCCCACCCCTGGGGACAACTTTGAGCTACAAATCCCCTACAATTATCCTTGGCAGGGCGGATTCAGGAGCTGGCAAGGGGAGGGGCACAAACAGGCTAAGTTGTAGGTGGTTGGGGGAAAGCCAGATTCTCTTGTTAGTTGCTGCATTTTTGAAGCAGCAAATAATCACCACTTAGTAGTGTCTCACTGTTGATTTTTGACATTTTGGTTTTTGCAGAAGGTTGCGGAGTCTCAAATGCTGTGTAAAAGGCTATGAATCTCTTAAACAACAGCATTACGATAATTATTTTTAGAGACGCTTAGTACGCACGAAGGTGCTGGGGGAAATTTCACAGCTAATTTGACTTTGGTTTACTTTATTTTAGTTGAATCTGTAATAAATGCTATTAAAATGTGCATATCGTTTTCATGAGTTTATGGATCTAGCCCTGACATAAAGTTTAGTATTTTAATCAGAAGTATGGTTCCTCCAAAAGGTGGGAGGGGGGGCATTTGCCCCAAATGCCCCATCCTGGATCCGCCATTGCTTGGGGATCACTAACACATGCTAACAACATAGCTTTTTTCGTGTTGAAAATGCCCTAGTGTAAGAGAGGAGATGGTGGCTACTTTATACTGTTGTATGTAGTGAAGTCAGAAGAAATGAAGTAAGTTTCCTAAGATTATGATCAAGTTTTGCCAGGTGTTAAAATTCGCTTTAGCTGGAAGAAATTGTATTACATATAGTGCCAGTTTGTTGTTTATACTATGAGGTCTTCACTGTACAAGGTTATCCTACATTGTTATTTATCAAGGTCTCATTGTGGTCTATGACTGCTGCTGCTGATGGAACCATATCGCAGAAGTCTGTATTATGTTGCTATAGTCGTGAGTCTTGACTGCCTGCATACTGACTGGCATTGTTCTAAATAACTGAATTTATATAGAGCAACTAGTGTGGAGTTGGATAGCTATGTCATTGGAAGTGCCAGGAACTTCGACTACAGGTAGAAGATAAACACAAGTGAATATTTGCTGCATGCTGACCGGCAATGGTCTAAATGACTGGATTTGTGTTTTAGAGTCAGGCTTGTGTTACTGTATGTAAGATGTTTGGTGTCCCAATAGTTTCACATCGCCAGATCGCTTTATTTTACAGATCAATTATTAGTAATGGTACTAACCACCAGTGTCTAGATTATGATACTACCCTGATATGAAGGTATCAGTCCTGGTTTTCCAGGTACATTTATGTGCAGTGACATTTTGTAGAACCTCTCATTTTTGACTGTTTGTGCGGGGTAAATATGCAATAGTGCATGCCGAACTTGTTACCAAGATCTCTTCTCTTCAGATTTAAAGGGTTGTTTTTCTTGGCACGTCCAGTGAAAATGAGATATTGATTTTATTGGAGGAAGGCATGGATTACTAGTGGTTTGCCACTTGCAGCACAGATTGTTGGTTAATGGACCACAGTTTTTGTAAAGGAAGATCAAACTGGTACGCAAGTGCACATGTATTTTACATAAGTGGATAGTGTGTGAAGCACAAAGCACACTCATTCTAGGGGGGTCTGAGGGCATGCCCCCCCTCCCTAGCAGCACTGAGGATTGATGTTCCCTGAAGCAGATGATCGCAGATACAACATTAAGAAGAAAAGTCTATAATCATTATTGTATATTTGTCAACATGGGACAGTGGTTTATTTTTAAAAGTGCACTTTGTGAAATATTGAATTGTATTGCTGCATGCTAGCCATTGTTTACTTGCGTGATATGTGATATGAGCAATTGAATTAATTGCTAGATATCTGGCCATGGCTACATTGTGTTTAGTTGCATACCACGAGATATGAGCAATTAATTGTTAGCTGTCTGGCTTTACTGCGCATGGGCACCATTAACTTTACTCACCCCTACATCTGTGACAATCTCTACATGAGTAAAGGCAAATCACGTGATACCACATGGATGGCGCTAAATGGAATTATCCTGAAAACACTCTCCCTAGGAAAGTTACATTCTTCACACTTTCACAGTACGTTTATTTGAGTGCTGGGATCAGAGGTGGCGGAGACACCTATATTAGGGGGGGCTGGGGTTCTAGCTTGGTGATGCCATGGCCTAGTTGCAAATCAAAGACCAAGAAAAAAAAAAGGTCATTACCTGCTGGCAATAGTTGCTCTACCAACTAGACTATATCTCCTTATTTATAACTACATACGTAGCTTGCTACACTGCTCCTCAAAGAATACTGTGACTGCTCTACTAGAGTATCTCGAATGATGCTATTAAGCTAGGCTCTCCATCACAGCTACAGATAATTTTAGAGGGGCTAAGCCCCCCCCCATAATTTTTTCACAGGGGCTGCAGCCCCTCTTGCCCCCCCTTCTCCGCTGCCCCTGGCTGGAATTATGTCCATGCCACGTCTTTAAAAGTTATTTTATATTAGGCGCTTGGTAAGCAAAATCCATTGTACAAGGAATCCAGTACTAGAAAACTCCTGTGCCAGTATTAATCCACAAAAAGACAGTTATGTTCAATGATAATATGGCGATAATACTAACACAAGCCGAGATATCAGCATAATAAAGTAAACCTACTCTTATTTTCGCAGCTGCAACAAGAAAACGATGTAATCAAATTCCAGTGCCCGCTGTACTGTATATTTCCATTGAGGATGATTGCATAATTCAGGGTTAAAATTGCAAAACCGTCCCTACACATAAATAACTCACAGTAGTAGCTGCGCGTGTTTTAATTGAGACATGCGCTTTGTAGTTTCTTGGCCGCGCGCCTCACTACCGTGAGTCTTGATAAAGGAAGGCTATATGGGCTGAATACCAAAAAACTTGCTGTCAGGAGAAGGGACTTCAACCTTTTCACTTCTCAATAAGTTTAGATAATGATTAATAAAATATCAAGATACTCTAATAGAACATTCAGCTAGCTCTAATAAAACAGTCAGTTTCATGTAAGTGATAAATAATGACTAATGAGCCGCCTGCCTGTAAGCTAACTTTCTGATCTGAAACATAGAATCAACAATAAGTGGTCCGTATAGCTGTACGGTACCTGCATACGACATAGCTCAATGTGTTATACTGAGTGTAGTTATATAGCTCAGAAGTTTTACTACAACATAACTTTTCTGGTTTAATGATTTATAGCTATGCCTTCAGATAATGTTACTGACCTTTTGAGATCAAAATTTTACCCAATGACTGTTCTATAGAGAGAAAACCATCAATATAGAATGTTCAAAACATAATTAGCTACAATACCTCAGACACATGTGACTATATGTGCAAAATGTACCTGGCAAGGAAAGTACAAAATATAGAGTATTCCGGTCATTTTGCAAATTACTGAATTTCTAAGATCTATAGCAATAGTGTATTATTTCAGTGTGTAAAATTAGGTTGGTCGAGTCTGAGCAACAACTTTCAAATAGGTATATATCCTTATAGTTTATAGCCTTTCTGTACCTGCAGCACAAAGTGTTGTCCGATCCTCAGTGCTGGTCACTGTAAAGTGCAGGATATTAATAATTTTTTTTGAGAATAAAGAATTAGACAGATTGTGACCCAACCAGTGGCGATTCTAGACCTGACCTACAGGGGGGGCCAAGTAGGGAACAGCATAACTATTGTTGTTTGGCTATAGTATAAAGTAGAATTTTCAGGGGTCTGGGGTGCAACCCCCAGACGCTGCAGGATTTTAAAGGCTTGAAAACAGCCTAAAATTTGTTCTAAAAACATGAAAAATGCTAAAACTAACAATGTCAATCTATACAGCAACTTTTCCCCAAGATTTTTTTAAAGTTATTTTTTAACAGGGGGGGCCATGGCCCCCCCTTAGAATCGCCTATGGACCCAACTAACAAGACACACAGTACGAAGAGTAAATAATTTACCCTTGACAGTCACAATACAAACAACAAAATACCATTTTGTAGGCAAGGGCGATCTACCAAGACAAACCTCTCAACTCTTGATCAAGAAATAGCATCCTGGTAATGTTAATATATATATTATGACGTCATGAATATATTTTACCAGCGCTCTGAAAATGCGCTTATTGTGCTAATAAATACGGGCGCTCATTTGATCACAATCAATCATGGCTAACATCAAGTTTGGTGATGAATCGATCGGTGGGACATCCTACCAACCTTCGAGGCCAGACATGTCTAGCTCTTCTTACAACAAGTGTCCTAAATGTGACAAATCCGTGTACATGGCAGAGGAGGTGATAGCTGCAGGGAAGAAATGGCACAAGATGTGTTTCAAATGTGCCAAGTGTAACAAACTACTTGACAGCTCTACAATGAGGGAACACGAGGGAGATTTGTACTGTAAAAGTTGCCACTCCAGACAATTTGGCACCGCGGGGTATGGATACGGGATTGGAGCGGGAACCCTATCATCTGAAAAGAGAGATGGTTAGTTAACTCACTGATTAATGGTCCACTATTTCTCGCTATTACTACAGATACTGATAGCGACAGCAACGTCACTGCAAAGCGCGTTAGCGCGGTGGACCGGAATAACGATGCGGGCTACACCGGGTGGTCTGATGATGGCAAGAAATATCAACCTGCCAGAAAGGAGGTAGTCACTAACCCTAACTCGTGTGGCAAGTGTGGTAAGGCTGTGTACATGGCGGAAGAGGTGCTGGCTGCTGGCAAGAAATGGCACAAAATGTGTTTCAAATGTGGCAACTGTAAGAAGATGTTAGACAGTTCCACTATGAGAGAACACGAGGGTGACCTCTACTGCAAGGCTTGTCACACAAGGAAGTTTGGCACTACCGGCTATGGGTATGGCATTGGAGCAGGTACCCTCGCCTCTGAGAAGGGAACCAACCAAGGTAACAACTTGCATTCTAATATTTTTATTAATACTTAAACTTTACAGATAAGAGCAGTTGGTTGCCATCTTCAACATCAAGTGAGCAACGACAGGCTAAGCCAATACAACAGTTCGGTGGAGCTCCAAAGTGTCCCCGTTGTGGGAAGAGTGTGTATGCTGCTGAGAAGATAGTTGGAGCAGGCAGTGTAAGTGTGTCCTTGTGTAAGTGTCCCCATGTGGTAGTGCGTCCCCATGTGTAATGTGTCCCCATGTGGTAGTCCCCATGTGTAATATGTCCTCAAGTGCTAGTGACTTTGTTGATACTCAAGTGACTTTGTTCATAGATAATTGAGTACGTAAAAAGGATAGGAAAACGGAAGCGATTTCCGTGACTTAAAAAAATAACAAATACTTTAGGTTTAAGGAAGAAAATCCATCCCTCCTGGAGGACAGCTGAGTGTGGCCCCGACTAGACATTGGGTTCCCTGCAGTTCGACTCCTGGGGTAGGAGGGATTTTTTTCCTTAGTTTGGCCCTTTTCTGTTACACTTTATTTGGTCAGTGATTTTAAGTCTTAGGCTCAGGTATCACTTTATTAGGTTAGGAGAATTCTAAAGGCTGCAGCACATGTTGCTGTCAGACCTTCAGTGCTGGTCACTGTAAAGCAGTACAATAACAAATACTTTAGGTTTAAGGAAGAAAATCCATCCCTCCTGGAGGACAGCTGAGTGTGGCCCCGACTAGACATTGGGTTCCCTGCAGTTCGATTCCTGGGGTAGGAGGGATTTTTTTCCTTAGTTTGGCCCTTTTCTGTTACACTTTATTTGGTCAGTAATTTTAGTCTTAGGCTCAGGTATCACTTTATTAGGTTAGGAGAATTCTAAAGGCTGCAGCACGTGTTGCTGTCAGACCTTCAGTGCTGGTCACTGTAAAGCAGTACAATAACAATAACAATAATAATAATAAAAGACAAAACACCTTTGTGCCCAAGTATGGAAATTAGTGCTCTAAGCAGCAGAGCAATCCCAACAGACTAAAGCAAGTGTGTAGGGCCACACCGTTGTACCTTTGCTCATATTACCTTTATGTCTCGTCCATACTGTTTCTTGTATAGCTGGTTCCACTTTCGAGTCTTGTGGTGAGTTAGACATGTCACCAACACAGTCTGTTACCCTTGTGTTGCACTGGTAGGGATTTTATACTTTTGCTAAACATGAAAGATTCTTTTCTTTGTCATTTTCCAAGCAACTATTCCTGTTTTGCTATGATATTTCCTCTGGTTCTCTCTGTTAAATGGTGAGGAAGAGGCTTATCACAGTTAAAAGGACTATATTTGCAAAGAAAGTTATGGGGTTTGCTTTTTGGACCATTTTCTCACATTTTATATGCATTGGTATCATCCTAGTTCCTCTCAGTTATTTACTGGAGTTACTTGTAGTGAAGTTTTCACAATCATGTCCTTACAGCAATTTGTTTCTCTTGATACAAGTGCAGCAAGCATAACAAGTGATGTGATACAAGGAATTCCAATAGAAATGTACATATTTAGTGACATCGCTCATCTCTTTTATGTACTCTGTTATCTATGCTGCTTTGTGAGACATCTGTTGACACAACAGACTAGCCAGTTAACTTGTCATGTTTCTCTACAGGAATGGCACAAGACATGCTTCAACTGTGCTAGTTGTCATAAGAGTCTTGACTCCACCACTGTTAGTGACAATGAAGGAGAGATTTATTGTAAAGGTGGGTAATATTTAGAGTGTCCTTGCATGGTTACCAACACTTTGCTGTCACAGGTTGCTATGGTAAACAGTTTGGACCCAAGGGGGTTGGGTTTGGACTTGGAGCAGGTACCTTGACAACATGAATTTACCTTGTTTGGTATAAAATGAAACTCAAAATACTATCATTTCATACATTTGTATAGCTCAATAGCACAGTGTATTATTGTAGTACTTTATGACAATTTGTCCTGAAAGATCAATGGAATGTGATGTGTAACAGCATACCTTATAAGGTAGTAACACTTTATATTCATTAAATGGTTGACATAGTTGAGGACTACCTGACCACCTGTGGTCCATTAACACATTACAATATCATGTACTGGTGTTATTTCATTATTACTAATAGACATTCTGAGTGGGTTTCTACCAGGAACTACCTTCATTCCTTGTAGTATTAGCAGTAACTAGTAGTACAGCAGTCCAGTCTCCTATAGATATTTACAGTATAAAGTTCATGGTACTATGGGTGAAAAGTGTCTGATAATATTTGTAGAAGCCATGCTAGCTTTCATCTTGTACTGTATGGGTAACAGCAAGGTTTATATAATTGAATTTTTGTGATGGAATTGTTCTGTGTTTGATGCTCTAGTTATCTTTTGTAGTAGAGACTATAAGTGGGAGGTCCATCATACAAGAAGTAAAATGGCATTTTCCCACCAAATCTATCCTGAATTTATTGGTCCATCACTCAGTGCTATATGAAATATTCATTTAGCTATCAAGTGCCAAATATTTCTGGTATGGCAGCCGTCAAGTGACAAGTGAGATCTTTCATAGCTTCTTGGATGAAATATGGGCTGGAGGATTAAAGCATAAATTTCCTGAAACTTCACCATTGAAAATTCTGGAATGAACTATGAAATTTGTTGACCAACTTCGAAATATCATTAAGGATTTCTGCCCCTTTAACTATGAGAGAGTGTGTGTGTGGTGAGTTGGCCATTGTGTGGTCTCAGCCATATAACATGTCATGTTGCTTTCAAATTGTGACCACCTGTGGTATCCACATGTACTCCATATTTAGTAATTTTCTATTTTAAGAATTCTTTCCCTACATGCTAATGTCTCAGTATGTAGTACTACATTCCATCAGCTTGTAACTGAATCTTGTGATGGCTATATATATCTTGTGATGGCTATAAACCAAATTACCAATATTTATGTATATTCCAAGAAATGGGCTCACTGGCCAACTATGCTAAGTTCTCATGTTTAAGTCATTGCTTTTGTTCTTTGAACATAACACTGTGAAGTTTGACTTACAAGCCTAATGAAGTTATGTGACCATTGTAGCTAGCTATACACTGGAGCACATGGCTATAAGTATTTCTATGAAATTGGTCCAGTCCTTTTTTACTATAACAGGTTTTACCATTTCTGAGGTGCATAAGATAAAAACTATGGAGCCAGCCAAACTGTTTTTTGAGTGTCAGCTTTTTATAAAATTGTAAGTGGTTTAAAACTCGATAATAATTTCTGACTAATGATGCAATTAAATATTTCACTGAGAAAACTTGTTAGGAGCCATAAAATGCTGAGCTGAGCAGGAAACCTGATAAATTTCTATGGGGTTTTTATCCATGATCTGGAAACTTGATTTTATATGTCATCAAGTTTGTAAAGAACTAGTTACCTGCTTCTCTGTACAGAACAAGAGATTTATTCTGATATGTACGCCATATATGTATGTAGTACTGTAGGAAGCCTTCCCTGTGCCAGCTCCTCAGTGTGGGATCCACATGTACTTTAAAGCATCTGATTTGTTTAGTAAAATGTACAAATATGACAACCAGTTACATATGGCAGAGCTGCACTGCACATCTAGAACTCTCGCTGCATGCAATATACTGATGGAAGTGCTCTTAAAAATTTCAAATGCTACTGAACATGTTTGTAGTAGTAGTGAGTGTATAAAGTACTGGATGGTGACTGTGATCAGTGCCATCAGATCATGGAACTCTGCACATCTACCAAAACAACCACCATCAACAGATGGTAGATGACTCGTAAGTGTCATTTTGGTGGTCAGGTAGTTGGAGGGTGAAACATTAAACAGAGTTTAACTAGTTAAACAAAGTTAATGGTGAAGTGGTCATGTGAAAGGTGTGTCAAGTGATCACCCATGTGTGCATGTGAAAATAATAACAGTGTGAGGGCAGCTGCTGGTTGGTCAGAAGTGTTTAACTGTAATATATAGATCAACTCCCACCCCTGCAGAGATGGCAACTAGAGGTGCCACCTTTTCATTTATGTATTGTTGCTTTACAATACCAAATGATTATTATTTACTGTTATAGCCAACTCAATCAAGTATATATTGTATAGATCAGCTGACTCAACTATAAGGTCATCATAGCTAGCCTATAATTGTGCTATACAAGCTGCCAAGTGTGATATATCATCATCATCATCATCATTATTAAAGAACATGGTACCTATATAGCTACGCTTGTATTGTGTCAGTTTTTTGGTAAAGTTGGCCAACAAGTTTGGTAACTGCCACAACATGTAATTGTTGCCAACAGTAATGACGTGATCTGGTCAATGAAACTGATCAAGTATCACACATACAAGTCTTGTAGGGGTCCAGCCCAAGTAATTTTGATAATGGAGTTAAAATTACTTTCCTAGTCTAACAGAGCAACAATATTTTGCTGCTTAATCTTCAATATCATTACAAAAAGAATAACTCAGAATAATTTGTATTTGTTTTGACTGAAACAATAAAAATAAAAGCTATTAGCTATAGCTAATAAGTCCCAGCTACAGGCATATGCAATTTTGTGTGTGTGTTTGAATAATTAAAAAATTATTAATAAATAAAAAATAAAGCTACAGGCATAGAAACTGCTTGTATACAGCATACCCTTGTGATGTGGCTTATGAGCCTTGATGGGTGGTCACTGAGTAGCAGTGATGTTTCACCAATATTAAACATCACATAATATTGCTGGACTTGACTGGTCAATTACACATGTTTGGTAGCAGGTGTATAGCTACTGAATATTATTGACAGTTCATACATGGGGGTGGTCAGCTACAAATCTGACACACAACTTCAAAATAAAACTTAGCATAATACCATAGTACTGATTACACTCTATTAGAACAGTCACCATTGCTGCGGTTACGTACACGCGCTTAAGTAATGCGCTTATAATCGGGTGATAACGGTGCTACACTCTACTTCGGGAAGTCATAACTAGGATCACAATGGTCAGCTAATGGTTGGATGATGGTGTATTTACGTGAAATGGCGTGTAGCTGAAGCAGTTTCATTGTGAGAGATAGGATATAATTGTGATTACCGATGGCAGGAGAAAAGGTCAAATACGAGGACCCGTCCTTCCTGAAGAGTTTCATTGCTGGAGGGATAGGCGGTATAGTGGAAGTTACTGTGGGACATCCCCTAGATACCGTGAAGGTGAATACACGACGAGCCTGTTGACTAGTAGGTCCTTGTGAAGAATGTGAGCGCGTTCTATTAGAGTATTTTGTGGAACATAGTATGTGTAAATTTTATTATACCCCACTATCTATGATTTCATCACTTAATGGAATGACCTCTCATTGATATAGCAAAGTACAATTTGATGTGCAATTCCTTGACCTCTTAATACCATAAGCTGAGTGGACTCCCTGCTTAAATACAAGGGGGTGTCACTCAGGCTCTTGCTGTAGGTTGATCTGCGACCACGGTCAAACTCTAAGTCAACAGTCAAGGCCACAAAATAGCTCTTAAAGTAGGTCAAGGGTCAAGACAAGATGGAAAGTTTGAAACCCACAATTGAAAACAATACATAACTATTGTCAAGTTTACGGAATTATACATAACTTACAAGAAGTAAGGATCTCCAAAAAAATTTCAAAGCTCCAACAGGCATTTTGCCGTAAATGTAATGATTTTTCTCCCAGCTGTGATTAGCACACACTAAGAAAATATTATACTGTACTAGGTTACAAGTGCAGGTGCATATTGGAAAATAGAGAAATAGACAGAAATCAGAAGTTCAACAAATGCTCAGGTTACATGTCAAAGACAATAACGCTGCAAGTCAAGGGTCAAGGTGAAATTTTTTGTGGTCAACACTTTGAGCACAGTTGCAGATCTACCTGCAGGCATGTGCTGATGTGACACCCCCTTGTTAACTATTACAGTAAGGATACCCTGAAATGTGTCTTGATAATCAGGACACTTGTCCATGGTCCCATTTGTATTAGTGTACACACATTTAGACCCCTGAAATCAGGACATCTCACTAATAAGGACACCTTGACACTTGTCCATGGTCTCATTTGTATTAGTGTAAAATAATAAAATGGTTTGAACCATTGATAACATTTATATTGCCTTTTAAAATACAGAGAATTCTAATTGTATACACTTTGTAGAATAGGTTATTGTAGAATCCTCCCAGTGTGTTATTATAACTTACAACAATCCCTACTCTAACAAAGATTCTAGTCCATAACATTGTGAACCATTTTGCATGTTTTAGCAAGCACAGGGGAACTTGAAATAAGGACACCTTGATAATCAGGACACTTGTCCATGGTCCCATTTGTATTAGTGTACACACATTTAGACCCCTGAAATCAGGACACCTCACTAATAAGGACACGTACATAATCTGGACACTTGGCAATGGTCCCAAATTATCCCTTAGTATGTCAACTGACCTGGAAAATCAGATAATAAGGACACCTTGATAATCAGGACACTTAGTCGATCCCAAGGTATCCGTAGCACGCAGGTTTCACTGTAATGTGTACTTGTTCAATGTCTCGTTCATGTGATACCTATTAGGTTAGACTCCAGGCAATGCCACCACCGTTACCAGGACAACCAGCCATGTTTACCAACATGTTTCAGTGTATAAGGTCAACGTTGCACAACGAAGGAGTGAGGGGGTTGTATCGTGGACTATTGTCACCTCTAGTTGGGATCACTCCCATATATGCTGTATTTTTCCTTGGGTATTCAACTGGCAAGAAACTTCAAATGAAGAACAGTGATGACATATTAAGGTGTGTGTGTGCATGGGGGGGGGGGGGGCTGAGTCACTCTAATAATGGGAGACTGGGTCTACTTTGTTATATACAATAATGAAGGGTATTTCAGAGGATGGAGCTAAACTTCAAGCTTTATTGTGGAAAGCCAAACGATTTATGTGACTACTCAATTAGAGTATTTTGATTGAGGTCATGTCCATTAGAAGAAGTTGTATACTCTAATAGAATATTTCTGTTTGATCATATGAATAAGTGTCTGTGATTTTACCACCCTGTACAGAGACAGTGTTTGAGGTTTCATACATTTTACATTCTATGAACCTCCTTCCTTCTCAAATACCATGTGTTACCTTATCAATACTCATACTCGACCACTGCTCAATGCTACAAATTAATGTTTAAGCCCTTACTTCAATATTGACTGTAGCACTACTCAAATATGGCTACTATTGGAGGTGCATCATTTAACCAAGGAAATATGGTAGTTGACTCTCCACTGTATTGTGAGGTGTTTAATTTTGAGAGAGTTTTATATCAAGAACTGTAAACTGAGTTGTTAATGATTAACAATTAGCCTCAGTACTGAATGCTTCTTGTAATTTTAAAACACCTGATGTTTATCACCAACTGTTCTATATTATTAGGCTCTTTACATCACTTGATTTGCCTTTATGGTGAACATTTCAAGGTCCCCTTGGTGGGGTGGGGCTATTGAATGCTTAGGGCATTATAGAATAGGTATTAGTCAAGTGAGTGGCTATGTTTGCCGTTTTCAATACAACTATTCACCGATTGGTTAGCTAATGTATAGTACCATTCATATTTCCCACCCTCAATTGTATTTTAATTGTTATGGTTACAGTTTGCGGCAACACTTTGTAGCAGGGATGGTGGCTGGTGTATACTCCTGTCCTCTATGTGTCCCGGTGGAGAGAGTGAAATGTGTCATGCAGGTATGTGAGTAATATTACAAGTCATATAGTTCATCATCTTAGGAGTACCACATATCTGGTAACCTTAGCAAGTATTTGTTGGCAGGTAGTACATTATATTTTATGTCGTTGCCTCAGAGTAGAAGTGACATGTGTCTGTAGCATCAGTTCTATCCTAGTGGTATAGTGTCATTGTATGTGTCAACTGTTTTGACAGACAGTAAACTGACAACCACATAGTTTTTATCCATGCCCAAGTAACAAAATCAGCTGACTTGTGGGAGTGGTGTGTTATGTAGAGTATCCTACTCCCATATTCTCTATAGTGTGATACAATGAAGCAGTTACTAGGCCCTACGGTTTGTGATACCTCCAGTAATGTATTATCACAGATGCTGTTGACACATGTGTGTTACCAGATTGTATACATCCAGTAAAAAAAAGTAATTTGCTGTTGTACATGTGTTGCTATTGAAGTGTAAGCATGAAGAGAACATGTACAGGACATGTACAGGGCTGTTGTATTGTTTAGCTGTCATGTTAAGAGCAGTTCAGTGTGTAGTTAGCAAACCACACAAAAGTTGTTGTCAAAATTTACAAAATGAAGGTGTGTTTATGAATGATCTAATTGGAGAAGTATTTATGTGACTTCTCTCATCCAAAGTTAGTCATAGTTTGAACTTGGTTGTTAGGTACACACATAAATAAACAAGATTACATACAAAACAGACAATTTCGGATCTAGTACAACAAAATGTTAGACTCTCTTCTTCAAGGTATCATCTAAAATAATAGTTCATTCTGCAATGATGGAATGTAATATTAACTTTGTCTCAGATTCAACGTGAAAGCAAGCTAACCTCAAAGTACTCTGGTTCCTGGGACTGTGCTCGACAGCTATATCGTCAAGGAGGTGTGGCCACACTTTACCGAGGAACCATAGCAACACTATTAAGAGGTTTGATGTGAAGAGGGTGTAGTCATGATGACATCACATTGCATCACTAGATGTTCCAGCCTGTGGTGTATATTTCCTGACCTACGAGTGGTTCCTTAGACTATTAACCCCTGAGGGGAAATAGTAAGTTATTACACAGCAAAGTAGTCATATAACTTTTTAATACAAGTTTTAACATAAAGAAGTTAATTTCTTGCATTGGTTGCTGATGGAGGGGGGGGGGGGGGGGAGGTGGGAGGCAAGGGGAGCTGGGAGGCAAGGGGAGCTGCTGTAGTCCTCTTTTTTGATTTATGATCTTAATTTGTTAAAGATCGAAAAAAAGCCAGCAGTTAAAAAAAACTAAGATTATACTCCCAGATTTGATTTCAGAAAGCTGAAATTATTAGAGGGGCTTTACAATCGGTAAATAATCGGAAATCGAGTTATCGGCTTATCAGTATCGGTAAGTATTAGCATATCATTTAGTCAATTATTTTACTGACCTGATGGTATTGTTTTCATAAACAATAAGAGAAGTTGCAATTTTACAAAATACGTACATCAGATCAGTCATTGGTACTGGCCATTTTAATATAGGCTAATGCTAAATCTCTTATCAGTACTTTACACACTGATACATCATCTGGGCCAGTACTCCATCTGTTATATCTATGGTTTACATGTAATTCGAATCCATTGGTCGTGGGCATCATTGGAGAATGTAGATGCGCCCTCAATCCAGTAGTGTGTAGAACACTGCAACAATCTGTGTGTTCACGTGAGCTCCTACGAAAGCTAGCAGTTGTGCAGTGGTGTTGGAACAAATGTTAGTGCAAACTCACACTCGATCAACTTAAAGTCCGATAAATTACTCATTCTCTGTCGTATCACAGTATTGTGGCAGGTGTCCTGTGTAACTATTGAAAAGGACTTTACCACAGGCTTTCCCCCAGCAAAATATAGTAAAATGTAGTAGAAGATGAAGCAAATGGGACCTACATCAAGTTGTTAGTACATTACTACCAAAATACTTTATAACAGAGTAGAGTGGTGTTACACTGTTCCACTGCCATTCAGAAATGGGACCTATGCTGGCTAGGTGACAGAGAGTAATACTAACTGCACACCTAGTAGGATCTAGTAGTTTGAAGGACATGTGTTGTTATGGGGGAACCATACGCAATGAAACTATTGATGACACCTTCAGATTGCTACATAGACCAGTATTACAGTCTAACATTACAGTCTTCACCAAATCTGTGCAACTACAATCAAGTACCTTCAGTTTGACCTGATACGCTTCCAGTAGGTTGCTGTAAATTTTTAACGTTCGTAGAATTTTCTGCTACCCACTTAGTGACTGATGTCTTCAAATAGGGTCAAGGGTTTTCTCCACCCTTGACCTACATAGTGGATACTGGCAGCTACCAGTCATTGGCAGTCAACCTAACTCAATAACAGCTAAGGCTATGGGCTTGATTTTCACAGCCACAGATACCTTTCAGTATACGTACAGTGTACACATATCTTCCTTTGTGTCTCATTTCTCTCTTGAACACCAACCTGGAAACACTTCGTGTAATTCTGTTAGTTCCACCTGACATTGCAGTATCCTGTAGTGGAATAGTTTGTTTTCTTTTTAATTTTAGTAATTTCCTTATATGATTGAATGTATTTTAAGTACTATGTATATTTATATAAAGCCAATCACAATTCATAGTTGGAGATCAACATATTCCTAATTATATAAGAAATCATAATTTTGGGTAAAGTGCAGGAAAGAATTTTACACTTGTGTAGGAGCCATGCTCCTACATGTGTAGTGCTTTATCTTTATTGAAAATGTTTGCAGAATTCTGTAGGAAATATTCCCACACTGTTGAATAGTGTAAGAAAGATTCCTACACATTGGGCAAAGTGTAAGAGACAGGGTTCTGCCTAGAAATTCGGCCTAAAGTTAACATGAACTGATATGCTGTGTGTTATATACATGTATCAGTGATGTAAGAATCAGATTTAAGAGGGTACTGGTAGCTTTGAACCACTGCCGACCAGTATGGGCAGAACCCTGAAAACATCTTCTTACAGTGTATGAATAATTCCTACAATATCCTACACATTATGTCATGTGTAGGAATCTTTCTTACAAAATTCAACAGTGTGGGAATATTTCCTACAAAATTTCTTGATATAGCTCTACACGTGTAGGAACCATGCTTCCTACACAAGGGTAAATTTTGGCATAAAATTTGTTGTGTTTTGAGAAAAAACTTGCCACAACTTAGTTTGGAACATGTTGATCCCTGTAACTTGCTGATCTTATGAATTTCAACCTATCCAGCCATCTGTCTGAGTATGAAGTATTGCACCATGACAGCCTTGTAGTTGATGTTTACAGACTCAAATAGTTGTCTTGAATAATAGAAAACTGTTTATGTCAAGGGTGGAATCCAGAATGTACCACTGTGTTACTGAAAGTATCAAGTTATCTGCAGAGATAAACAGCTCATTGTAATTGGTACTATAGTCTGTCCAGTTCACCTGAGCCCTCATTTCTTGTTAATAACTCTTGTTACATGGGCCAGCTGCCCAAACATTTAGTAGCTCAGTGAAGCCCTTTAAACACCGGAACTAATATTTTTAAAAAGTGCTTTGATGTGGGCAAGAACAAGTGAAGTTATGAGGCTTTTAAAATATTCCATAAGGATGATTCAGACATGCAAACATGTTTACATCATGAAAACATGCTTGTTCCAAAATACAAAACCATTGGGAGTGAACATGGGGACCCATGGAAATCCAACTCTGCTTGGAATTTTATACACTTCACAGTATTCTGTACTTGTTCTAGGTACCTCTGCAAGCAGTCATGCATGGCCAATCCTCCTCGCAGCATCTCGCACGATGTTTGCACCAATTAGAAATTATAAGCGCCTCTGAAAAAGTGTCTGAAGCTGACTGCATTAATTACAGGTCACTCGCTATTTTCGTATTTGTTTGCATAGTGTTTACTCTAGTAGCTAGGTGACGCAATAGTCTAGCATGTTCATTGTGCAGCAGACTAGCTAAGCCAAGCTAAGCAAGTTCCAGCAGCTCTTCATACATCATGATGCATTTACACAATGTTCCTAAACTACTCTAGTAGCTAGGCGGCATAATAGACTATATGCTTACTGTGCAGCAGGCAGTGGCCTATAAATGCAGTCAACTTCAGTCACTTTTAGAAGCGCTTATAATATCTAATTGGTGTAAGCATCATGTGAGATGCCGTGAGGGGAGAAAAAGTGGATTGGCCATGCAAGACTACTTGTAAAGGTTAGTACAAGTATAGAACACTGTGAGGTGTATAAAATTCCAAGCAGAGTTGGATTTCCGCGGGTCCCCTGGTCCACTGTTTTTACCTACCCGTGAACATGTGTTCACCTCTTTGATATTACTATATTTGGTGGGGGCTCAGGTGAACGTGTACTGACTATAGTTTACTCAACTCTTCAGCCAGCCCTTAAGTTTTTTGTGCATTTCCAGAGTCTATATATGGTGCTGTAACTGAGTCACTATCATAGATGTGTATTTTAATTGCTCTGGTATGAAACACTGAATGTGCTTATTCACGTACAGTATTGTGTTCATATGAAAACATTAAGTCTGAACTATTTGTGGGTTTACTAGTCATAATTATGGTATACAAAAAATTAGGAATTTTGATTAGAAATAAAATGTAGTGAAAAAAGAGTAGCTTCACCTGCAGATGTACAAGAGGGTATTTAATCCCCTCCCTCCCTATATAGCTAACTCCCTTTCCTGGATAAGTTTTGTAATAACTTAAGACTTAAGTAAGCAATTATATCTGTGAATTATGCACAGTAAAAATGAGCAATAATAGTAATCCCATCATTGACTAAATTAGGTGTCCACTTTCCTTCAGTTCACCAAACTGTGGTCTCATTTATGGTATGTGATATTCACAAAAGAATTTTGCAGAAAATTTAGCACATTACTGACCCCTCACATAGAATAGATGCCTCTCAGTATATTAGTCTAGTCTAATAATAGTGCGGGGTGTTACCATATATGGTATAACTTGCTATAGTCACCATGATCTCAATCCCATGAAGATAATGACTGCTGGAGGGTTTGCTGGTCTGTTCTGTTATGCCACCACTGTTCCTATGGATACCATCAAGTCTCGATACCAGACAGGTGAGGTCTACATCATTTAATCCACTACCATATGTGGTGTCACAGCTCCTGATGGTGTGTACAGTGGAGCGTGGTCTGTTGCCAAGGAAATGGTGAGTGTGTATTAGTTGTCATAGTGATTGTGATGTCACTACAGATAAAAGAGGAAGGACTATTAAGGATATTCCGAGGTGCTACCCCAATACTAATCAGATCATTTCCAGCTAACGCTGTAAGCCATTCCTACTTGTTTACTTGTTTCCATGGTGTCTATTATAGGGTTGTTTTCTTGGCTATGAGACTGCAATTAAATTAATGAATTACTTATCATTGTAATTTTTATAAATTATTTTTTTCATTTTTTTACTCTGGCATGTAGTGCAGAGAGCATTATCTAGAGGCAGCTTATTGTGTTTAGTTTCCTGGTGTTAACTGGAGAAGTGGTCTACCCAGCTGTATTAATGGTGACCTGGTGTTAACTGGTGAAGTGGTCTACCCAGCTGTATTAATGGTGACCTGGTGTTAACTGGTGAAGTGGTCTACCCAGCTGTATTAATGGTGACATGATGGTAACTGGTGAAGTAGTCTACCCAGCTGTATTAATGACCTGGTGTTAACTGGAGAAGTGGTCTACCCAGCTGTATTAGGGACCAGGTCAATTTCCTTTGTTTCTCTGGTGCATGGTGAGCATATAGTCCTGAAGATTTGCAAATTGTTAACTGAAACAATTTCTTAGCTATTCCTTGAAGTGTAACATAACATAATGATGAAGCCATAGAAGTGATACATTCTCAGTGTGCAGCCATTAATCACCAACATCGTGTGTCACACAACTTCTAGTGTTAATTTCAAAGTCGTTTCATAGGCTTCTATAAATCACTTTAAACAACCCATTGGGTATATTGCATGATTAGCTAATATATATTATAACCTGTATGCTCATATTACTTTTCAATGTAGCTAGCAAGTTAGTGTAATAACCATATATGGTCAATAGTTCACCTGCTAATATTAGGTTTCTATGTAATGTTTCCCAGAAAACTAAAAATTTCCTTAGTACATATAGTATTTGTAGGAACATGTTTCTGTGTAACTTTTAATATGAATTATCATTATTTGATTTGATTCTTTCTTACAAACTTCCTATTGAGTCATGATGATAGTGTTGGTATACGTGTAACTAGGCAGCAAAGAATCACCACGCCCATAACAATGCAGTACAGAACACTCATCATGATACACCACCAGTATATCATACTCCAATTTCTTTTGAGCCACCACTTGAGTGTGGGTCAAATAAGTTATATGAGACCCGTACACCACCACACTTTTGCCATACTTTTTGCCACAAGATTAACGTTTTTTCTATGGAACAGTATACCATCTGTATTATTATTATTATTATTATTATTATTACGTTCTTATTATTATTATTACTTGGTTATGTAATTATTATTATTATTATTTACTCAGTCTGGTGACTTTTACATACTCTTTATGGACATCTACTTAGTTAATTATTTTATTTTTCCCTCTCTTTGTTTTACGTTAAGTTGATATAGTCGAGTGGATATAGTATAGTGGCACAACCAAAAAAATGTGCACTTTTTCATAAAGACATGAAACTTTCCACGTAAATAGTAGTCCTCAATACAGATATAGTGCCATCGCTGATTTGAACTTTGGTGACCTTTACGACCATTTTTGTACAGAAAATTGATCATTTTTGTCTTTAACTCAGTAATTAACTTGTTAAAACATGGTACCAAAATAAAGATAGAAACTACTTGGTTTTTATTTGAAGTCAATAGGTAAATTCATTCTAGAGTTATGAGTATTTTTATTAGCTGCAAAATATTTGATAAATTTATGCATAATTATCTGCCCACAGGTAATTCACACCTCAAGGTGGCAGGTAAATTTATTAGATTTTGCTGCTAGTAAAAATGATCATAACTTTGTAATGAAATCACCTATTGACTTCAAATAAAAACTAAGATGTTTCTATCAACAAGATCTTTTGTTTGGTATCATTTTTAACAAGTTAATTACTGCCTCAGGAAGTTAAAGACAAAAATGACTAATTGTCTGTACAAAAATAGCCATAAAGGTCACCAAAAGTCAACACAGCGATGGCACTATATCTAAAAATGCATGTCACGAGGAGTATTATTTATGTAAAAAGTTTCATGGTTTTATGAAAAGTGCACAATAATGCCAACTTTGGGGGCTATGCCGCTATACTAATATGTATGTGTATTAATTGCAAGTTTTGTCGTTGTAATTGTATCGTGTATGTTACATTGTGTGGTGTACTATTGTATGTGTCTCTCTGCCAAGGAGGAACGGCCATGGCCGATTGGTGGAGTTTAAATCAATCAATCAATCACTCAAGCTATATCAATCAGTCAATCAATCAATCAATCAATCAGTCAATCAATGAGGATACTGTTTCCCTGAATTCCCTACATGCCACATACAGTGTAATGGGCTAACTATACTAATTGATGCATCATTGATTTGCCCAGGCTCATGTATGTATAATCCTGTTGATGGATGTGTAGTACTGTGTGTTGCTATAGCTATAGCACTGCCTAAATAGATAGTCACAGAGGTATATACCTGAAATTAATGGTATGACTTCTGCAGTCACTTAGTATGATGATTGTCATGCTCAGAAGTAGTACTATACTAAGTGAGCATATTGGAGTCAATACCATCAATTTACAGTGTATGTATTATAGTGAATAGCCAGTAGTAACTATAATTTCTGTGTGAAAAGCTATATAAAGTATTAGTTAGTTGACCTCCATACAATTATTTCATTTATAACAATATTATGTAATCGTTGGTATTAGATAGCTAGTACATGCAGTGCAGTCAGTTAAGGAAATTTTCAACTTTTTCGTTTTTGTGCTTTCAGGTGTCACATAATATTGCCCTTTTGATGAGTATAGTCAAATGTATGAAACGTGTATCACTTAACATTTCAGTCACTGCAAGACTGTAACTTGCACAACACCTTCAGTGCTGGTCACAGTAGTGTAAAGCTTTAATAAGAATAAGAATCTCCACAGTTTACTGCATGCCAGCACAAATTGCAGTGTGCAATGTTATAGCTAATACTGTTATACATGTGTAATGTTATACATGCATGTCCATCTCCACTGTATAACTGTATATACACTGTCATAAATTTGCCACAGCAAGACCACACAAAATTGTTTAGACTTTGCCAGCCTGACTGAGCAAGGCCAGCATGGTCATATATCATGACTGCCAGAGAATCACATACACAGTTATCCAACAGGCTGGCAAAGCTATACATGTACTACTTGTGTGTCTGATTATCTGCATGTTGTATTTCTCATGGTACAATTATAGAATAAGATTTATTACCAGTCCAGGGACTCCAGTAATTCCAGTCCAGTGAATGGACATATTACACAAATGCAACAACAGCGTGCAGTCATATAACCTGTGTATCTACCAGTATACCACATTTGGTAATTTGCTATTTCTCCCTACATGCTGAAGGGCAATTAATTCAATCAGCTTGTGACTGAATCTGTCGTGACTATATAAACTGTTTCACACTGTAATATTTGTACTTTCATGTCACTTCAAGAAATGGGCTCACCGACCAACTATTGATTTAGCAAGCAAAGTTATGTTTACTGAAGTTGTTGCTCTAGTTATGTGACAATTGTAGCTATACACTGGAGCACATGGCTATAACATTTCTGATTGGCCCAAGAAGTTTTCCCTTTTATACTGTTATGCCTTTCTGAAAAAACAAAACTGTTGTGTCAGCTTTTTATAGCTAAATTATAGTGTAACTGTTCAGGGTTCTGACTAAATATTTCACTGAGGAAACCTATTAGAAATCTTATAATGCCATGCAGCTATGCAGGGAACCTCTATCCATGATTAAGAACTTAATTTTTTTTGTCATGTTAAATCATTTCAGTCTGTAAAGAACTCTAGAGGTTTGCAACATCCTTGTACAAATTCAGTATTTTTTCTGATATGTGTATATCCTACTGTCCTCTAGTAGTACTGCGGGAAGCCTCCCTAAAGCAACCTCCTCAGTGAGGGATCTATACATGTACTTTGAAGCATCTGATTTGTTTAGTAAGATGTGTACTGTCAACCAATATCACAACCAGTTACTACATAATAATAAGATAATACAGTAGAGCTGCATATAACTTATAGGGCTTCTGCTGCATACAATAATAGCTAGTGATGCAAGTGCTCTGAATTCAACTGCTACTGAAATAATGAAACTAGAGGTGTAACCTTTTTATATTTACTAATCTTATTGTTTGCTTTACAACACCAAACAATGCACCAAGAATTGACTGTACTGCTCAATCAGGTATATTGTATAGATCAACTGGTTCAACTATAAGGTCATCATAGCTAGCCTATAATTGTGCTATACAGCTGTCAAGTGTGATATATCATCATCATCATCACAGTACGTACCTATACCCTTGTGTAACATTAGCTTTTGGTAAAGTTTGCCAACAAGTTTGGTAACTGACACAACATGTAAATGTTGCCAACAGTGATGATGTGATCTGGTCAATGAACTGATCTAGTTTCACACATGTACAACAACTATGTCATGTAGGGGTCCAGCCCAAATACTATTGAGTACAATAAGTAGTTATGGAGTAAAAATTACTTTCCTAGTCTAACAGGGCGGCAATATTTTGTTTAATTATCATTGCAAATAAATAACCTGGAATAATTTGGTTATGTTTTGACTGAAATAATAAGCAAAACAGAGACCTGCTATAGGCATACATGTTAACTGCTTGTGTACAGCATACTCTTGATATGTGGCTTGCAAGCCTTGATGTTTAATATGGGTGGTCAGGTCACACTGAGCATGCAGTGATACAATATTAAACATCACATAATAACTATACTGGATGTTTGGTAACAGGTGTACATACTATGTTTGACAGTTCATGCATGGGACATCTAGCTAGCTAGCTATATACCAATCTGACACACAACTTCAAAATAAAACTTAGAATACAGACATGTGCATGCAACGCATATATTCTTTAGAGCAGTCACCAATGCTGCAGTAATGTATACAAGTGCTTAAACAATGCACTTTTAATCGGGTGGTATAACGGTACACACTATGACATGAGGTCATGCAGGAGCGCCTTTATTTAAGGGGTGTAACTTATCTAGGGGATGCATGTCTTAACACTAGCATGTGAAGCATGCCAATCTATGGGCATGTCCCACTGAAATCTGAGATTGAATCTGGGAGTAATTTTAGCACAGAATATTAGTAACTGTTGTATTGATTCAGGTTTTTAACATAAACAAAAGAATGCAAATCTTGACTCCTCTTTATTTCTCTCTTTTTCAAGTTTACCTACAAGAGGTCATCCTTTCAAGTTATATAAACGAACGTGTACCAGGGACATTCGCCAACATGCATTTAGCCAATGTGTGATTAACTCTCTTCCTGTGGAAGTTGTTAGTGCTACCTCTGTAAATCAATTTAACAATTATTGGACATGCACCATGCACACACAATGTACTCACTAAAAGTGTAATGATCAGGTAATGCAATTTCCTTTCTGTACCTGTTTAAATAAACAAATAAATAAATGTATTATGGTGACTGCTCTATTAGGGTATATCGATCTTGCTTCACATAGAATCCAGTTGATTCACTGGAATTACAGGTAGCTAAGCATTAGCTGTTTGGTCATACAATCAGCTCAATTGTTCAATGACAGCTATAGATAATTTTAGGGAGGGGATAATGTTGTTGCACTACCCCTTGACCCCTCTTGCGTGAGGTCATAACTAGGATCACAATAATTCGAGCAATTATTATATGGTCCACATGGTTGGTTGATACTGTAGTGTAGCTACGTGAAATGGCGTGTAGCTGAAGTAGTTTTATTGTGAGAGATAGGATCTAATTGTGATTACCGATGGCGGGAGAAAAGGTCAAATACGAGGACCCATCCTCCCTGAAGAGTTTCATTGCTGGAGGGATAGGCGGTATGGTGGAAGTTACTGTGGGACATCCCCTTGATACCGTGAAGGTGAGTACACGGTGATCCTGTTGAGTAGTAGGTCCTTGTGGATAGTGTGAGTGTTCTATTAGAGTATTTTGTGGAAACAAGGTACATGTGAATTTTTCAGAAATGACCTCTTATATAGAGCAATTATACAGGCTGTAGGACCAGGAGTCCAACAGACCTCAGCACTTGTGTTAATAAATAAGTAAAATGCAGTTTGATGTTATGCAATTGACTTGAAATTAATTAGTAAGGTCTCTTGAAATATATTTATTTTGATAATCAGGACACTTGTCCATGGTCCCATTTGTATTAGTGTACACACATTTAGACCCCTGAAATCAGGACACCACACTAATAAGGACACCTTAGTGACCTCATCAATTAGGACACTCCTACCTATAATGGTCTGTAGTTGTGTCAGCCATCTCCTAGACCATTCCCTACCTTAGTTACTTTAACAAGACCTAACTTGTAATGGATACTCTGACAACATACCCGCCTTGTAATGCACTGATTAACTGTAATTCATTGATAACAGTACATTATGCTAGTGCAGAGAGTTCATAGTTCATGTAGTGTAGACTTGGGATTAGTTATCATTGTGTGAGTGGTAGAATCCTACCAGTGTGTTAGCAAACCCCATCATTACATAGAGATGTTCAAAAGTGAGTGTGTAGATACCATAGAAGACATAGGGTGTTTCAACAAGTACTATGCTACTTCTCAATTATGTGATACTTGTTCACATTACATGATCTTATTAGGTTAGACTCCAGGCAATGCCACCACCGTTACCAGGACAACCAGCAGTGTTTACAAACATGTTTCAGTGTATAAGGTCGACGCTGCACAACGAAGGAGTGAGGGGGCTGTATCGTGGACTATTGTCACCTCTAGCTGCGATAACTCCTATGTGTGCTGTATACTTCCTTGGATATTCAACTGGCAAGAAACTTCAAATGAAAAACAGTGATGACATATTAAGGTGTGTGTGGGGTGTAGAACAGAGGGGTTGCGTCACTCTAATAACATGAGACTAGGTGTTACTTAATTTTTACACACAATAATAAAGAGATTGTCCTGTTTCAGAGGATGAAGCTAAATTGTTGTGACCAAAAGTCTTGTATGGAGAGCTGATAATCCGAACAGTTTATGTGACTGCTCAATTAGAGTATAATATTGTTAATTTAAAAATGAAGTAGGGATCAACAAGAGATGAATGATGGTATTACAGCATAGTTCAGTGGTAAAGTCCCTACTTTGGCATTGATTGACTTGTGACTGTTCTATTAGAGTATCATACATGACTGTTGTATTATAGTGACTGTTGTATTAGAGTATCTCATGTCAGACAAGTGGTGTGCAGCTAGCTAAGGTCTTATTTTCTGTTAAGCAGCCTGATTGGAGATAAAAGAACACACAAGGTACAGAGGGCCTACACTAGTCGGAACCCCGAAAGACACATCCCACTGGTGAGTTTGTTCTTGTGGCGTAAAATGGTGGCCATCCGTAGGCACTAAAATTCAGGCAATTTTTGGTGATTTAAAAAAATTCTACCTGTAAGTGTTTTGTTATAATAATTATGTTGTATAACTACTACTACAGGACTGGATCTGTTGGTTTGCTAAACTGACCTTTTCTGCATTTATAATAATAATATTATTTTGTATTGTAATTTAATAGTTTATATAGTCTTTCCAGGGCTCCTGTACTGTCCATCCAGTGCATGGTACGCCTGAGTCTAGACCCCTGTACTTAAGTTGTATATTGTTTTACCAAAATAAGACACCTCTCTGTGTGTGTCATTTTCAAAGCAGAATTTTAAGGCAATCCCTACTTAAAACGGTACTATACTCATTTGATACTCTAATAGAATATTTCTGTATGATCATATTAATGGGTGCCTGTGTATAATTTTGTGATTTTGCTGGCCTGTATACAGAAACAGTGTTTGATCTTTCACAAGCATAATGAAGATTAGGAAGATTAGGATAGAAGAAAATGTAGGGAGCTAGCCTGCAGATATAGCTACTGGTGGATGTTTAATTCCTAATTCAGTCTATACCATGTGTATTGTACGTACTATGGTATTCCAAAAGGCACCTGTCAGGCTGAAACGACATTTAACAGTGAAAATACTGAGCAGGTGTTATGAGTTACAACTGCCTCAAGTACGGCTACTACTGAGGGTACAACGTTTAACCAAGAAAATATGGTAGTTGACTCTCCACTAGGTATGAGAGTTTTATGACACGAGATGTGTCTAAAGATTTTCAACTGCTTTCTGAACGCTTCTTGTAATTTTAAAGGCATTTATGACTATCTGCTCTAAATATATTATGCTCACATTTCAAGGTACCCTTAGTAGGGTTCTTGAGTGCTTTAAGACAATAAAGTTATGGCATTATTCCATAGTAAAAAGAGTGACTGTGTTGGCTGTTTTCAATATAACTATTCAATTGTATTTTAATTGTTTATCATGGTTATATACTACAGTTTGCGACAACACTTTGTAGCAGGGATGATGGGTGGTGTGTACTCCTGTCCTATGTGTGCCCCGGTGGAGAGAGTGAAATGTGTCATGCAGGTATGTGAGTATTATATAGTTTATCATGTTAAGTATTTGTTGGCAGGCAGTACATTATTATTTATTTCACATTGTTGCCACAGAGCAGAAATGATGTGTGTTCTTAGTAGCAGTTGTAATCCCAAGTGGTATAATATCATTGTATGTATGTATCAACTGGTTTGACAGACAGTAAACTGACAACCACATAGCTTTTATCCATGTCCAAGCAACAAAAACCAGTTGGCTTGTGGGAGTGGTGTGTAGCTAAATATAGAGTGTCCTAGCTACTCCCATATTCTATAATGAGCAAGGCCTTACAATTTGTGAAATCTCCAGTCAGCATATTGTACAATCATAACCAACATGTTAGCACATTGTACACATCCAATACAGCAACAAAATCTGCTGTTGTGTTGCTGTTAACGTGTAAGCATGAATTAAATGAATATATAGGTGTTTTGCTGTTATGTGAAGAGCAGTGTGGTGTGTAGTTACCAAACCACATAAATTTGTGGTCAAAATTTACGTAATAAAGGATTGTTCATGAATGGTCTAATTGGAGAAGTATTTCTGTGACTTCTCTCACCTCAAAATTAGTCATAGTTTGAACTTGGTCGTTAGCACCACATAAATGAGTAGTATAGTTGTATCGTTTTGATGACATCATTAATAGCAAAACGGACAATTTCAGAACTATTATAAACCACGTAAAGTTGGACCCTCTCTTTAAGCTAATATCTAATAATATTCACTTTGTAATATGGATTATTAACTTTGTCTCAGATTCAACGTGAAAGTAAGCTAACATCAAAGTACTCCAGTTCCTGGGATTGTGCTCGACAGCTATATCGTCAAGGAGGTGTGGCCACACTTTACCGAGGAACCATAGCCACACTATTAAGAGGTTTGATGTTATGAGGGTGTGGTCATGATGACATCACATTACATCACTAGATGCTCCAGCCAGTGGTATTAATTTCCTGACCTACGAGTGGTTCCTTAGGGTATTAACCCCTGAGGGGAAATGGTGAGTTAGTACATAGCAAAACAGTCATTATATCTGAGACCTTTTAATACAAGTTCTAGCATAAAAAATTAATTTCTGGTGTTGGTTACTGGAGAAGGAGGCAAGAGAAGCTGTAGTCTCCCTTTTGATTTATGATTTTAGTTTGTGAAAGATACTCTAACAAAAAGTCAACCGGCAGTTAAGAAACTAAAATTGCTCTCAAATTTGATTTCAGAAAGCTGAGTGGGGCCACGCCCCTAGTCCAGTCTAGAGAGGCTTTACACTAGTAATGCACCAATTAATCAGTAAATAATTGGAAATTGATTTATTAGCCAAATTTCAGCAATACTGGTATTGGTAAATTCTATCCAATTGAAGCCCTACATCAAAGTATAAAGTAGGAGGATATGGTAGTTAATTAAACCCTAGGAATGGAAGTTAAACCCCAGTAGGGCATAAATAGAGGACAAGCTGATTTACACATTCAGTTGAAACAAAGGAAACATGAAGCCATATCATAATTATATAGCTGCAAGCACAGCAATAATGAAACCATACACAACTTTACTATATAACTTCATTTGTAGTTCTTTAGGCCACATAAACTTGACTATTAGTTTATCATCCTCCTTCACTCTAAATATCAGTACGGGAGGGAAGATTTTTTATGTTTTATCAACTAGATAGCTAAATTAGCTGGCTAAAATGACTCAGAATGCAGTTTTCTTAGACTGCTCTAGCAAGGTATCATCTTAGAAGGTGCTGGATGGCTATACTAAGCTACTAGTGGTGTGATGAAAAAACGGTGATGTGGGTGGGGATGAGAAACTAATTATTAAGTTGATGCGGCCTAATGAAGTAAAATGCTTCAAAGTGTGGGATAGAGGGCATATCATAACACGTTATCAACACCTCAATTTAGTAATTGTCACATTTTTTATAAAGTCAAGTGTTTCAAAGCGTCAGATAGAAGCCAGTTAAACCCCACACCTGCACTCGTAGGATATATTTTTTCAACACATCAGCCTTGGCTTTGGGTCGATGACAATGATATCTGACTATAACTTTAGCAGATTATTTAGCTGATTATGTTATTGTTGTTTTCAAGAAAAATATTGAAAATGGCAATTTTACAAAATGCGTGGTAAATGTGAACTTCAGATCATGCCATTATATGAATTTCGATATAGGCTAATCAAATAATCATTAAAATCTGTTATCAGTAAATCACTACTTTACACAGTGAAATAGTTTACATCATCTGGACCAGTACTCCATCTGGGCAACTACATCTGGGCCAGTACTCCATCTGGGCCACTACATCTGGACCAGTACTCCATCTGCTATATCTATGGTTACATGTACATGTAACTCAAATTCCATTGGTTGTGGAAAGGTGGACATTATTGGAGAATGTAGATGTGGTAAAGTCCAGGGGTCTGTAGAATATTACACAAGTCTATGTGAGCTCCTACCAAAGCCAGCAATTGTCCAAGGGTGTTACAACAAATGTTAGCACAAATTCACACTCAAGCCTGATAACTTACTTGATTGATTGATTTTTTGTTAAACTCATGACATTCGGCATAGCCATTTTTCCATGTCAGAGTACACTAAGACACATACAAATACGAAACTGAAAAACATACAAGACATGACACATACTAAGCAATACATTTAAATAATACACAAATTAACTATTATCAGTCATAGTGAGTCTTCATTAAAGTGACAAATTCTCCATTCTTGTGGGACACTTCAAATGGTAACATAAGTGGCATGATGATGGTAAGTGCTGTTATAGGCCTTACACTGAGTGTTATAGGCCTTACACTGAGAGACTTACTTTTTCTTTCTCATATATATTAGTATAGTAGCTTAGCAAAATTATTGTTACAGGGTGGATTAAAGTGATGTTTTGGTACACAAGTTCTTTTTGATGTATTTATATCAATATTAGGAGGTGCCCACCAAACCCAATTATGTGTGGGCTGAAAACAAAATGGCCATCAAGTATCCCCAGTATAGTACATTCATGGTATAATATCATACATTTGAATATGCAGAGGGAAGTGCACTTACATGGTTGTCCTATTTTATATTAATTTTTGCATTCAATATGTACAGACTGTTCAAATGAATTAATGGCACTGTAAGTTAACTTTTGCATGTGTGCAATTTGAGTAGTCTTCTTAGACCAGTTAGTGGCAATGTTTAAGATGCATGTTCACAATTGCGCTTTGGTCAATGCATCAACAGCTAGCTAGCATTCATGGTATACTGACCCCTCACATAGAATAGATGCCTCTCACGTAATCCAGTGTGTTGGTCTAGTCTATTAATAGTACATGTGCATGATGTTACTATAATTTGCTTTATATAGTCACCATGATCTCAATCCCATGAAGACAATGGCTGCTGGAGGGTTTGCTGGTGTGTTTTGTCATGCCTCCACTGTTCCCATGGATACCATCAAGTCTCGATACCAAACAGGTGAGATATACATCACTATGTCCATTACCATTTATGGTATCCCAGCTCCTGATGGTGTGTACAGTGGAGCGTTGTCTGTTGCCAAGGAAATGGTGGGTGTTTACTAGTTGTCATGGTGATTGTGATGTCACTACAGATAAAAGAGGAAGGACTGTTAAGGATATTCCGAGGTGCTACCCCAATACTAATCAGATCATTTCCAGCTAATGCTGTAAGCCATTCCTACTTGTTTACTTGTTTCCATGGTGTCTATTATAGGGATGTTTTCTTGGCTACGAGACTGCAATTAAATTAATGAATTACTTATCATTGTAATTTTATAAATTATTATTTTCATTTTTTCACTCTGGCATGTAGTGCAGAAGAGCATTAGCTAGAGGCAGCTTATTGTGTTTAGTTTCCTGGTGTTAACTGGATACCCAGCTGTATTAATGGTGACCTGGTGTTAACTGGAGAAGTGGTCTACCCAGCTGTATTAATGGTGACCTGGTGTTAACTGGTGAAGTGGTCTACCCAGCTGTATTAATGGTGACCTGGTGTTAACTGGAGAAGTGGTCTACCCAGCTGTATTAATGGTGACCTGGTGTTAACTGGGGAAGTGGTCTACCCAGCTGTATTAATGGTGACCAGGTGTTAACTGGGGAAGTGGTCTACCCAGCTGTATTAATGGTGACCTGGTGTTAGCTGGTGAAGTGGTCTACCCAGCTGTATTAATGGTGACCTGGTGTTAACTGGAGAAGTGGTCTACCCAGCTGTATTAATGGTGACCTGGTGTTAACTGGAGAAGTGGTCTACCCAGCTGTATTAATGGTGACCTGGTGTTAACTGGAGAAGTGGTCTACCCAGCTGTATTAATGGTGACCTGGTGTTAACTGGAGAAGTGGTCTACCCAGCTGTATTAATGGTGACCTGGTGTTAACTGGTGAAGTGGTCTACCCAGCTGTATTAATGATGACCTGGTGTTAACTGGAGAAGTGGTCTACCCAGCTGTATTAATGGTGACCTGGTGTTAACTGGTGAAGTGGTCTACCCAGCTGTATTAATGATGACCTGGTGTTAACTGGAGAAGTGGTCTACCCAGCTGTATTAATGGTGACCTGGTGTTAACTGGAGAAGTAGTCTACCCAGCTGTATTAATGGTGACCTGGTGTTAACTGGAGAAGTGGTCTACCCAGCTGTATTAATGATGACCTGGTGTTAACTGGAGAAGTGGTCTACCCAGCTGTATTAATGGTGACCTGGTGTTAACTGGTGAAGTGGTCTACCCAGCTGTATTAATGATGACCTGGTGTTAACTGGAGAAGTAGTCTACCCAGCTGTATTAATGGTGACCTGGTGTTAACTGGAGAAGTAGTCTACCCAGCTGTATTAATGGTGACCTGGTGTTAACTGGTAAAGTAGTCTACCCAGCTGTATTAATGGTGACCTGGTGTTAACTGGTGAAGTAGTCTACCCAGCTGTATTAATGGTGACCTGGTGTTAACTGGAGAAGTAGTCTACCCAGCTGTATTAATGGTGACCTGGTGTTAACTGGTGAAGTGGTCTACCCAGCTGTATTAATGGTGACCTGGTGTTAACTGGTGAAGTGGTCTACCCAGCTGTATTAATGGTGACCTGGTGTTAACTGGTGAAGTGGTCTACCCAGCTGTATTAATGGTGACCTGGTGTTAACTGGTGAAGTGGTCTACCCAGCTGTATTAATGGTGACCTGGTGTTAACTGGAGAAGTGGTCTACCCAGCTGTATTAATGGTGACCTGGTGTTAACTGGTGAAGTAGTCTACCCAGTTGTATTAATGGTGACCTGGTGTTAACTGGTAAAGTAGTCTACCCAGCTGTATTAATGGTGACCTGTTGTTAACTGGAGAAGTAGTCTACCCAGCTGTATTAATGGTGACCTGGTGTTAACTGGTGAAGTGGTCTACCCAGCTGTATTAATGGTGACCTGGTGTTAACTGGTGAAGTGGTCTACCCAGCTGTATTAATGGTGACCTGGTGTTAACTGGTGAAGTGATCTACCCAGCTGTATTAATGGTGACCTGGTGTTAACTGGTGAAGTGGTCTACCCAGCTGTATTAATGGTGACCTGTTGTTAACTGGAGAAGTAGTCTACCCAGCTGTATTAATGGTGACCTGGTGTTAACTGGTGAAGTGGTCTACCCAGCTGTATTAATGGTGACCTGGTGTTAACTGGAGAAGTGGTCTACCCAGCTGTATTAATGGTGACCTGGTGTTAACTGGTGAAGTAGTCTACCCAGCTGTATTAATGGTGACCTGGTGTTAACTGGTAAAGTAGTCTACCCAGCTGTATTAATGGTGACCTGTTGTTAACTGGAGAAGTAGTCTACCCAGCTGTATTAATGGTGACCTGGTGTTAACTGGTGAAGTGGTCTACCCAGCTGTATTAATGGTGACCTGGTGTTAACTGGTGAAGTGGTCTACCCAGCTGTATTAATGGTGACCTGGTGTTAACTGGTGAAGTGGTCTACCCAGCTGTATTAATGGTGACCTGGTGTTAACTGGTGAAGTGGTCTACCCAGCTGTATTAATGGTGACCTGTTGTTAACTGGAGAAGTAGTCTACCCAGCTGTATTAATGATGACCTGGTGTTAACTGGTGAAGTGGTCTACCCAGCTGTATTAATGGTGACCTGGTGTTAACTGGTGAAGTGGTCTACCCAGCTGTATTAATGGTGACCTGGTGTTAACTGGTGAAGTGGTCTACCCAGCTGTATTAATGGTGACCTGGTGTTAACTGGTGAAGTGGTCTACCCAGCTGTATTAATGGTGACCTGGTGTTAACTGGTGAAGTGGTCTACCCAGCTGTATTAATGGTGACCTGGTGTTAACTGGAGAAGTGGTCTACCCAGCTGTATTAATGGTGACCTGGTGTTAACTGGTGAAGTGGTCTACCCAGCTGTATTAATGGTGACCTGGTGTTAACTGGTGAAGTGGTCTACCTAGCTGTATTAATGGTGACCTGGTGTTAACTGGTGAAGTGGTCTACCCAGCTGTATTAATGGTGACCTGGTGTTAACTGGTGAAGTGGTCTACCCAGCTGTATTAATGGTGACCTGTTGTTAACTGGAGAAGTAGTCTACCCAGCTGTATTAATGGTGACCTGGTGTTAACTGGTGAAGTAGTCTACCCAGCTGTATTAATGGTGACCTGGTGTTAACTGGTAAAGTAGTCTACCCAGCTGTATTAATGGTGACCTGTTGTTAACTGGAGAAGTAGTCTACCCAGCTGTATTAATGGTGACCTGGTGTTAACTGGAGAAGTGGTCTACCCAGCTGTATTAATGGTGACCTGGTATTAACTGGTGAAGTGGTCTACCCAGCTGTATTAATGGTGACCTGGTGTTAACTGGTGAAGTGGTCTACCCAGCTGTATTAATGGTGACCTGGTGTTAACTGGTGAAGTGGTCTACCCAGCTGTATTAATGGTGACCTGGTGTTAACTGGAGAAGTGGTCTACCCAGCTGTATTAATGGTGACCTGGTGTTAACTGGTGAAGTGGTCTACCCAGCTGTATTAATGGTGACCTGGTATTAACTGGTGAAGTGGTCTACCCAGCTGTATTAATGGTGACCTGGTGTTAACTGGTGAAGTAGTCTACCCAGCTGTATTAATGGTGACCTGGTGTTAACTGGTGAAGTAGTCTACCCAGCTGTATTAATGGTGACCTGGTGTTAACTGGTGAAGTAGTCTACCCAGCTGTATTAATGGTGACCTGGTGTTAACTGGTGAAGTGGTCTACCCAGCTGTATTAATGGTGACCTGGTGTTAACTGGTGAAGTGGTCTAGATCTATTCATAGTTAACTACAATATTATAGGAGTTAAGTTTAGTTGGGACTTGGGAAAGTAAAGACCATTATTGTTGTCTGTAGTAGCCTCCTGCGAAATTTTATCTGAAATAGTAATTTCTTTGTCTGATAGCTATTCCTTGAAGTGTAACATTAAGATACAATGAAACCATAGAAGTGGTACATATATAGTGTCAGCTATTAATAATCATCACCGACATACTCTAGGTGTAGTCATGTATTGTGTGGCATAACTTGAACTCACTTGGAACAAATTGACTTACACAAATGTAATTTTTTAAAGTCATTAGAGGCTTCTATTGATTAATTTATGCATCCTGTTGGGTATACTAGCATGATTAGCTATAATATGACCTATTGCAGCTATATCATAATCATGCATGTCCTTGGCACTTTTAAGACATCATAATCAAACCCTACCGTCCAGAGAGGAAAAGCAATTGAATCAGTGTATTCACAAACTAGATGGGAATTAGCTCAGAAAGGAACCAATAATTAAGAAATGTGTCAAACTGAAAGGAAACAATTAACATTTACATATAAATAGTAAGCTATTTGGCAGAATCAACAGATCTAGTGGCTCTTCCTATGTGATGACCCCAGCAACACCAGTACCTACCACCTCAACTTGAAACACTTATAAGTAGTAAGTAATCTCAACTGCACATATATGCATGTAAATAAGTAGTGTATATAGTGTAATGTAGACAGTGGCTGTTGGTATCTGGTACCTTCAGACCCTTGGTGTGTTTACACCATAAAGCTTAAATAAATGTTACTTTTTGATGTATAGCCATGTATAATGCAGCTCACTTGCTAGTATTAAGTTTCTATGTGCTATAATGTTTCCCAGAAATTTCCTTATACGGATAGTATTCATAGAAAGTGTGTGTTTGTAACCTTAAACACAACTTAGCTTTTTGTCCTACCAGATTACTGTATATAAGTGTAGAACATATTCCAAATTAAATAAGAAATCATAATTTTGAGATAAAGTGCTGGAAGGAATTTTACTCTTGTGTATAAGCATGATTCCTACATGTGTAGAGCTTTATTGAGAATTTTTGCAGAATTCTGAAGGAAATATTCCCACACTGTTGAATTTTGTAAGAAAGATTCCTACACATGGCACAAAGTGTAAGACATCTCTTGCATGCAGTGTAGGAATAATTCCTACACTTGTAGGAATTATTCCTGCACAATATGTCATGTGTAGGCCTTTCTTACAACATTCAACATTATGGGAATGTTTCCTACAAAATTTCTTAATGTTGCCGTACACGTGTAGGAACCATGCTTCTTACACAAGGGTAAATTTTGGTACATCACAGAAAATTTGCTGTGTTTTGAAGAAAAACTTGCCACATCTTAAAGTTTTGGCTTCTTATTTAGTTTGGAACATGTTGTAGGAAACGAGAAATCACCATGCACATGCACCAATTAAGGATGCAGTTTCCTGCCACATGTAGTGTAATGTATCAGGTAAATTTAGCTATACTAATTGATGCATCATCAATCTAGCTGCATGGCAACATAATTATCAACAAAGTTACACCTCAAATCTTGTGGATGGATGCATCTTTAGTACTGCATATAGCTAGCTACTGCCTATATATAGTCATCGAGGTACATGCATTGTACTGTAATTGATGGTTTGACTCCCATGCATGCACAGATGATAATCATACCCAGAAGTATATGATCTACAAAGTGACTGTAGGAACCATCAATTAATTGACAGTGCATGTAATATAGTGAATAGCCAGTATATACTTGCTATAATTTCTGTATAGTAAAACTTCAAAGTATTATAAAGTGACCTCCATACACTTATTTCAATTGCAGTGTGGTGCATGTTTCTTATTTGTCACGTAAGGTGAGAATTAGCTGCATGCTGATAGCTACTCACATATAAATCAGCTCATATAACACTTCTGTCAATGTAACTTGCACAACACCTCCGCAGCCTAAGTTTACTTACCTATAGCTACTATACTGCATGCCAACACATATTGCACTGTGCAATAATGTTAACAGCTACTGTTACATGTTTAATGCATGCATACACGTCCATGTATAGCTTTCTTCAGCACTGTCATAAACTTTAGTCAGTTTTGTACCACAAGAAATGATGCAACATAATATAGCGGCCATCTTTATATTATGTAGTGGCCATCTCACTCTGGGAGCATGCATTCACAGATTGCATGGCTAGCATTCAATTGCATGCATGCAAGCTCTATATACAATTTGTACAATCTCAATTGCAGTCATTACATGCATAATACTGTCATTATACTGATCAGCTCAGACACACAAGTACATGCATATAGCATTACCAACCTGTTGGATAGTGTGTACATGCATGGGAAAGTATTGATTCTCTGGTAACCATTCATCATTAGAATTATACTTAGTAGACAGATATGTGCATGTCTCTGATGGACATCTGAGTGTGGCATAATCTGAAGGCTGAAGCAATTGCCATGGCAGTTAAAAAGGTGTTAAAGTAAGCTTTATTTCCAGTCCAGACCGTGCAGTGCAGTGCAGTGAATGGATATGGTAATTATATGCTGGATGTCTATCAGCATGTGGTATCATGATGAGGTGGCTGATGTACATGTCACTAACCAGATGTTTTCAATTACAGCTACCCGTTCTGAAGATCTAAAGCAAATGCTATAGCGCTGTTGCACTAGTGTAGCGCTGGAAACATAATGAGCCTAGTATAGTGGTATACGCTAGCATGCATGTGGGCAATTGTGAAGTGAGTCTCTGCATGGAGGCTAATTATAAGGGAGGGGCTGGTATGCAACTGAGGAATGCAATGTTTACTGTGTACACTCCTACCTTATTGAAGTGCTTATAAGATGGTATGGTAAGTTGACCACACACACTCACCGCCACTATCATAACAATCGGTTAAATAGTTTACACTAGACTGAATATATGATGTCACGTGCATTTTAAATCAATGCTAATTAAAACTTGTCACTTTACATACCTCAAGGACATACACACTATCGACACCTCGTCAAGGTACAGAAACATGTCGCTAGCTGAGTTATTGCGCGACTCGCAGCTAGCTCAGCGCGCTTAATGGCGGGAGTTGAGGAAGGCGGTACAATGATTGGAGGTGAAGCCGTAGAACCAGACAGCAACATATCCGGCGTTGATACACCGTATGTACGGAGGATAAGAGAAGTGGTCTACATTTCAGAAGGGTTAGATGGCTTTATTGTAGTCGTATCGTGTATGAATCTTCTCGTATAAATATATAACTGATTGCTTCATCTCGAGGTGTTATTATTTTGTGCTAGCGAGGAGGGCGCTCCTATTGACACGAGCCCTATTATGATGGCCGGAGTGCAGACGAATCACTGGGAAGACGAGGATGAGTCCCTCTACAGAGATAAGTTACAACAAGTGTTTAATAAGATCGATCGGGACCATGATGGAACTATAACGAGAGAAGAACTACATCAGTATTGTGAAGGTGACCAATTCGAGGACGCCATTACCGCCTTAGACCTGGACAAGTCGGGAAGTATTTCTTTCGAGCAGTTCTACGCTTGTTTCAAGGCGGTTACTCCAATGTTGAAAACCCAGCAGCCAACCTTTTCCACACCACTACACAACATGGCGCCATCTTACGTGGTGGAAACTGAAGATGAAGCAGAATCAAGGATGATGGTAGAATGGGATAGCATTATGAAGAAGTTCTCCATAGACGCTGACAGTCCTTTATTCCAGTGAGTTACTTGTGTGGTTAGTATGGGAGGGTAAACTAAGGGATAGTATACATGGCACAGTGAAGGGACAGAGCAGCTACACTGTTGTTCATACTATGAATATTGTCCAATTGTACATGCATACTTGTGTGTGGAGGTGTATGTGTTGAGGTTAGTCAAATATACATTATGCTGTGGTGAAGTATGTATAAAGGGCTGGCCATGTTATTTCACGAGGAGCTTATGAGCCGCCAAAGGCACCATAGTCGCCTGATTTCAGCTATAAGAATGAAGTGATAGTAACATAGTAATAGATCATACTAACACATGCAAATGCGTACACACACACTACACGCACATTCATTGTGACATAATTGGTCCACTAATTTTTATTTGGAAAGAAAATGAATAGTTAACACTAGCTTTATAGTGTGTCTTACATTGTAGTGATGTTTGTTTTGTGTGCTAGAAGTGATGTTACACAGTTGATGTGCGTCATTGTGAAATGGAATCCCAACCCTTGTTATGTCATAACAAGATAAAGATATTTCATAAAGTACATATTAAATTCACTGCCTTATTAATTTGTGGTGGTTAGCTAATCCCTACCTTGGCAAACACTGGTTGATGAAACTCTTGTGGTGTCATAATAAAGGATTCAACCTGTGTATTGTAAGCACGCGCGCGTGCACACACACACACACCACACACACACGCACACACACCACACACACACACACACACACACACACACTACACACACAACACACACAACACACACGTATACACACAAACTGTTTCTTTCTGAGCGTAGAAGTGTATATAGACTGATCCAGCTAGTAGCTGTTATCACATAATCCTTTGATGTGGTGGGGTCACTGTTAATGTATCAATTACTTGTTAATACATCACTAATTTATCTGGGTATTCATTAGAATAGGAAATGGTCACTGTGTTTGAATTTGAAACTAATGACATCACAAGGAAATACTAAACCACACAGCCAAATGGAATGTGTGTTGTCCTATGATAAGGTCTTATAGGAGAGGTTTGTGCATATCTCTTTCCTTTGATTTTGATCACATGACAGAGTCTCTAATCAACTGCATATATTGAAAGTCAAACCATTGGGCTGAATGCAAGAAGGCTGTTACTATTCAGTGGACTGGACTACTGGACTGACTTATTTTTTTGTTTATTTACACATTCTATGATTGGATTTATTGAGTTTCACCAGTTAATGGTAGCCTGCAGCCCACTGTTAACACTGATATGGGCAGTGAAGTGTACAAAAACTGTCTTTAATATTTTGCTACAGTTCAGTTATGCTGCTATACAGCATGGGCTCAATTCAACACTTACTCCTTACCCTGTAATGCTGCTATGTGACAGTGATAGTTGATCAGCGATCATCTTTCTAGTTGACGATGGTATCCTTAGAGCAAGCTCAGTGAGAAAGTTGTGTGGTCTTTTGTGGCATCTATAGGGGCTTAGCTCTTACAGCACTGATGCTTACAATGTTAAGCCCCTGTGTTGAAATTGACCATGAAAGACTGCACAGCTCACTCGTTGAGCTTGCTCTTCATCAACTGGAAAGACAAGTGGAAAAGTGATCGCTGATTAACTATCGCCGTTACATAGCAGCATTACAGGGTAAGGAGTGTGTAATGTATTAAGCCCCATACTATATATAGCAGCATAACTGAACAGTAGCTAGCAAAATTATTAAAGGACAGCTTTTGTACATTTCTCTGCCCGTTTCAGTGTTTAACAGTGGGCTGCAGGCTACCAAACAGCCATTAACTGGTGAAACTCAATAAATCCAATCATATAATGTGTGAAAACCAAAAATACGTCAGTCCAGTAGTCCAATCCTAACTCCCATGCAAGAAAAGGGTTTCAATTGGTATGTATTTTTAGTGATACCCTCCTAAAAAGGTGTAGACCACTAAAAATAAAATAAAGGGTCTCCAAGGAGTTGTGCAATCCTCCAACATCTGTTTATAGCATAAAACACAAAGTGTCATGTTCTCTGGCAGCTAGTAGAAGCCATCGCTTATGTAATGACTATAATAATAATATGTGTAGTGTGTGTGTGTACTGGCTGCTCTGAAATGTGTAGTCAGTTGTAGGGCTGTGCAATATACCCATATTTAGTCATAACAAGGTATTAACAAAGCTACAATACTATATACCAAGGTCCAATACCAAACCATGATACTGAGATATCAAAAATATCACATATATCATAGTGGTTAGTGGTTAATAGTAACATACAAGGAATTAGATGTTGTAGCATCAAGTCAAGATGAACTGTGTGTTTAATGGGTAACTGAGTAACAATGTTGTTTGCCTTACCACTTACTAAATACCATTCCTATTCAACATTTGTTGTTTCAAGGATAATACCTATATTTAGTAATACCGAGGTATTTTTACCAAATAAGGGTTTCTGGCAATACCCTAACCAGTTGTAAACATCGCACCGACACTGCTCTGAATAGCAGAACTCCCAACTACCTTAGGAACCGTGTCATAATTATTAAGGTGTCCTTATTAGTGAGGTGTCCTGATTTCAGAGGTCTAAATGTGTGTGCACTAATACAAATGGGACCATGGACAAGTTTCACTGTTTCCATCATCCTGCTGATTTCAGGTGTCTTTGTAAGTACAACTCTACAAGTGCCAACACATATATCATTAAATGCTGCATTCACCCATTACTAAATATAATGGTTTTATTAACAGCTATTAGACACAATTGCTTTAATGTTGAGTGCAAATTAGTAACAGTAACTTAACCCTTTGACATAATACCATCAACACTTTACCAAAGGAACTGTGTGTGGTCTTGAAACCTCACTGGAAGCTATCTCTTCACTAAGACCACCTCATTATGGTGACATCAACAAGAGAATGTCTCATCCTGTGGACAAGTGATCATCCACTACTAACGTTACAGGCAAAATTCAAACTGTGTTAGACATATCATTAGTTACATCATTGTCACGGATAACAAGATAATGGGTTGCTACTACTTTGTCTTGTGTGAAGGCTGTCAAGTCAAAGGAAAAGTTTGGAATAGTTAACTGAATTAAATTCACGTCACTAGCAAATGTAGAAGGCTATACTGAGTGTACTGCCATTCTAACATCTTATCACTAGAGTTAGTACAGTAGTGCCAAGGTCTTCTGTTAACAGCCACCTGTACAGGTAATGCTATCTCTCTAAGTCCACCCACCTTGTATCCATTGTCATTACAAGGAGGGGCTATTAATTAGTCATCTCAGCTGTTTGATAATTACCTTATATGTAGCTCATATTAGGGGGCTTCCCTTGCTATTGAATGACTGATTGTGCTGTCTTAGGCACATGTGTACAAGCTGATAAAAGTGTATTGGGCTACTGTGTTGTGTTGATGTAGCTGGTGTGTACTAATTTTTTGTTGTTGCTAATAGCAAGAGTATATGTCAGCTAATGGTGTCTAAGTTGAAACTGTTTTGTAGATGCTATAGCAGATTTGTTGTTCCAATATATATATTATTTTCACTACAATTTGCTATATAACTAAACTGCTTTATGGTATGTGTTGTTGCCATATTAACTTGCATTTTAGTGGTACTGCTGTCACCAAGGCCACCAAATATGTGTGACATTTTTGTAGCCGCTCTACTATGGAACATTATCATGTTTCATTTGATGTGTTTGGTTGATATACTGGGATTGGGCTGGTTCTGTTTTACTGGGAGACCAGCCATCTCTCGGTCGTCTTTTCTGCAGGGTATATTCTCAAGGTGTATCTTTGAGATGTGTAGGAAAGCAATGTGCTGTACTGCCACCACACAATATGCTTTGGAGATCTTCCTAGGAATGTGTCCCACGGTTGTAAGCACTCCTTAAGATAGCATTTCAACCGGCTTCCCATTTGCACATCAGCTAGTTCACTGTCTCGCGATGGATTTGGCCAAATACTTTGATATACGTGATGACCTCTGCTACTGAAGTTGACTGAAAAAGTAAATACGGTCGCTCTCGGCATCGCAGGAGATAGCGAAGCACGCCTTTGCTAGCACGTCATTAGATCAGTAGCTACAAAAGTACTGCTACAACAACAACGTTAGCTACCTATACATTTACTACACTACCTAACTGATGAGTTGTCACCTTGTACAGTAAAAATTTTGGCGGTAAAAACTTTGACGAACATTGTTTGTTTCAATCGCCAAAGTTTTTTCCACCAATTTTTTCAACATAGGGGTTTTGTCACACTTTTTACCGCCAAAGTTTTTACTATACGGTACCATCGTGCCAACATCTCTACATCAAGAATTGCCCTCTTAAGAGTCACCTTATAGAAGGAGGACTTGCTGTATTGTTATGTTGAGAATGTAGTCATGTTAAACACTTTTAGAAGGAGTAACACTTGTTAGTAACATATTCATAATGAGTTATTTCCTCTGTGTGATTCCCTCCATTATTGTGGTAGACCTGTAATTAGTGTACTGTATGTGTCAGGAATGTTAAGACATGTAGTCTGGCTAGTTGTTTAGGTTGGCAGTGTCCAGTGTTGTCTGTGTGTATATTTGTTGGACCAGTAGTCAAACAATGGATAATAGAAGTTGTCAAACAACCTCACCAACTGTGTCACATCCCCATCATTGCTATCAACAGGCTAACATAAAAGGAGAACACATGCAATTTGTCACATGTAGGGATGCCTCTTATCAAACTATCGAAAGTAACAACACACATTAGACAACACCTCCATATAAGGACAAAAATTTTGTTCCCAACAGGTCTGGTTAATACATTTTGACCTCTAGGAAAACATTTATACTACAATAGGCCTAAATGTCTGGTTCCTAGATGTACCACTGTGCACATTCTCTAGGGCAAATCAGTACCAGGGGCCTCTATGGTCTGTGCACTTCTTGGCTGCTCTTCTGCTTATATTGCTGTTGTCAGGTGGGGCTTCTCATTAGTGTAATCAACAATTAAGATGAATTCTTAGTAAAGTACATATCTCTGTTTGCCTTGAGGCAGTAGGTAGCTTCCTACACTTCCAGCCTGTAGTCACATCCTGTAGTCACATCCTACTGTAGTGATAGAATTGTAGAGATGTACATGAAGTAATAGCGAAAGGCAATGTTCAGATTGGTGAAGTGATTTTAAAATTTACTGCCTTTGTTGAAACTTAGAAGCCATTAGTACATAATTGGAGACGACTGCATTGGAATGTGGTATAGAACTTGTGGGACTATGGAGATTGTGATACACTCTGATATTGGAATGTGTTTGTTACAGATCAAAGGAGTTACGAGAACTAATTGGTCGGCTGGAACATCAGTCCCCTCACCTGTTAGACACAATGGAACAAGTCATATCTTACCTTCATGCTGACTGGCAGCAACTGAAGAAAGATTGTGACAACTTGCAGCATAAGCTAAAAAGGTGAGAGTGTTACCCTTTGTGTGGTTTGTGTGTTTCAGAGCTGAGGTGTATATTGAAATTAAATAGACTCTTGTTGTTCATATAGCAGCCACCTGTATGGCACCAGGGCCTTTGAAGCTTAGTATGTAGTTGTAATGCTTTTGTATTGCTCTGGTGCCACAGTGCATCAGTTATAAACCTGTGTGGTTTGAAGTCTAGTAGTCATATATGTTATATTGTGATGTCTGTGTAACTCTATTATATTGGCACACCATGACAACAGGGAGTCACACCACACAGTAGAACAAGCTCTGGAATATGATGAGGCCTTCAAAGAGCAGTTGGAGAAAGAGCGAGAAGCCTTCATAGCCAAGGTAACCAAAATAAGAATAACTTGTAACCATGATGGACTGGTGTAGTAGTGTCACACATTTTCAGTGGTACTGTACTTAACAACACATCATTAAATTACAATATCAATATTGTATATCCACACTATAATTTCCTGTCTCACAAACCAGCTTCCCTATGACTGTTTATGTACATTACCATATACACACAGCTACTCTCATAAAGTTATAGAATGCCAGGTAGGCTTTTTCAAGGGTGGTACAATCTACTAGCCATTTGAGGCTCTAGTCTTTGTCTTTTCGGAGAGATTTTCATTGTACTCTCAATCTGCTGCATGTGTCCCCTTCACATTGATATCATATTTGGTCATGTCTAACACCATTGATTGTCTGGTCATATTGTAGTACATGGCAGAAACCAGTTACATCAATCTGGGGTGTGTGATTGGCTGTAATTGTGTTACCAGGGCACTTCTCGGGTGGTGTTTGTAAATTGTGTGTGTGTGTCTTATGGTGTAACCATGCTACTGCCACACCATGTTATTGTATTATGAAAACTTTGCTACATAACTTCCTTATATGGTGAGAATATGTTGTGTAGTTTCATCCCCTTATACTACAATACACCTAGCAACCTGAAATATTGCTTAAGTGACAAATTATGTTTGAATGAGAGCTTAAGGAAGGCAAACCAACTAGTCGTCCAAATTATGCTGGTCCCTACAGCAAGCTTGTATGTTCTATATAGTCCTAGAGGCTGTAGTTGCTTGAAAACAATGAGGTATATCTGAGACAATCCATTTTCATGACGTTCTATCAATTCTATTTTTCTAAGTAGTTGCCTGCACGTCTATACAGGCATAGTAGGATAATGTTGACCTGACATTGTCAATGTAAAGGGACCATCAGAGGTACTCCTCTGTTACAAGATGCACATCTCCCCCCTGTATAATGTGTAAGCACCTGAGAGATAGTTACTAATATATCACAACAGGAACGCCAGATGAAGTCAAAGTTGAATAAACAACTAAGAGAGAAAGAAGATTACATCTTACAAGTGTTAGCTCAGAAGAGTAAGTTGGAGGAACAACTGAATGTGAAGGAGAAGGAACAAGTCTCCCTCCAGCAGGTATAAAATGTGGTCACCTGAGGGGGGGATTATTAGTACTGATAAGTAAAATCACTTTTTAATTAAAAACCCGCTTACCGCCATATGGCAGAATTGATTTTTAAATTCCTGTAGTATCATTTTATAAGCGCTCTGTTACTTTTGTTGAATGTTTCAGTAGCCTCTGTGCTTATCCTGTAGTAGTCATGCCCTTAAGTGAGCAGGAACAGGGATAACCGGTCCCTTGCACATTTGCAGGTAAGGTGACAATCATCACACACTTTTTGATGAGCACTGTAGATGATTCTTTGCTGTGATAATAACACTACTAATGAAGAGAAATAGTGTGGAGATGCATTATGTAGCATTATGTAGCGTCTTTGCTACTTTTGTATGTCTTAGATCAGTGGCCTTGTGCATATGTGCATGCATGCTTGGTCAAATTCCTGAAAATTAGACTTTTAGATAATTGCTTCAAACTGTCAACAGGTTACTGTATACACTGTTATATGTGGGCTGATTTCTGAGTGATATAATGGCTTTGTGGTTGTGTTATGGTTTTCTCGACACAGGAACCTACACCTTGGATGGATTCCTAACATTTGTAGTAGCAGTGATGTTACTACTTCGTAGCTGCTTAATGTAATAGGACTGGTATATACATTGCAGTATATTGTGTGTGAAAATAATTGAGTACTACTCCATTATACAGCAAAACAAGGAGCTGGAGAGTGAAATCAAGTACAAGGAAGATATTATCAGTTCATCTCGCTCCACTCCTACACTCAAACAACGCACCGTCACAACACCAGTCATATCTATTAAACAACATCCTTTGGAGGAGAAGAAGAAAGAATTATTAAGGAGTTGGATGTCTCGTAGCAACACGTTAGATTAGTGAGTAGTGTGTACTGTAACATGATCAGTTGTCATCAGTTGAATATTCTAAATATCAAAACCATTGTTCTGTTAGAGTAGCAAGCAACCAAGTTTTCATACATTTTTTTGAAATACTCTAATAGAACAGTCAGTAGATGTCCATAGTTTGCCATTAATACGATGTGGTAAATGAAATGTGTTGTATTGTAGTTCCTGTAGTGAGGCAGAAGCTGAGGAGTCATGTGATGAAGGACAAGTATCATTTGAACTATCCACTCATCTTCACCCAACCTCATTCCTCTCTCCTCTACATGACTCTGAACGCAGCAAGAGGTACTGTGTGGTGTGCAGTAATTAGAAAACATTCATTTGTTAAAGTACTCTTTCTTATTTGTAGCTTTGGTACACTAGTAGTTTAAATACATCAATGAATTTAAACTGAGTGGCTATCTCTAACTAGTCTAATGGAGTATTCTGATCTGCTATAGATCGTGTTGTCTCGGATTACAACCCTGGGTGTTTCTTTTTATCTAGGCTACTAAATGAGACTGGGGACTATATACAGAACAATGTTTCATTAATCAACTTCACATCTTGGTGTTGTGTTCTCCTTGATGTTTTCCCCTCAATGTAAACAGCAGATTACGGTTTTTAAAAAGAACTTTTTTTCTTCACGTCATTGTTTATTACACTGCACAGAATTGTTAGAAATGATAACTCAGCATTTATTTCTGTTCTGATACTGTATACTCCCTGGCAAATAAACGGAACCAGGTGTTTATATGAGACCAGCTGTACTTTGATGCAATGTGTTACTTCATTAAAGTTAATATTAAGGTAGACCTACCTTCACTCCGATGAAATGATGATGAAATCATTTGATGTCAATCAACACTTTTGTGTAAAGATACTAGAAAGCAGTTGACAAAGACTTCGTGTGTAAAAGGCTTGTAGTGTTAGTGGTTTTGTAGTGTTAGTGGTTTTGTAGTGTTAGTGGTTTTGTAGTGTTAGTGGTTTTGTAGTGTTAGTGGTTTTGTAGTGTTAGTGGTTTTGTAGTGTTAGTGGTTTTGTAGTGTTAGTGGTTTTGTAGTGTTAGTGGTTTTGTAGTGTTAGTGGTTTTGTAGTGTTAGTGGTTTTGTAGTGTTAGTGGTTTTGTAGTGTTAGTGGTTTTGTAGTGTTAGTGGTTTTGTAGTGTTAGTGGTTTTGTAGTGTTAGTGGTTTTGTAGTGTTAGTGGTTTTGTAGTGTTAGTGGTTTTGTAGTGTTAGTGGTTTTGTAGTGTTAGTGGTTTTGTAGTGTTAGTGGTTTTGTAGTGTTAGTGGTTTTGTAGTGTTAGTGGTTTTGTAGTGTTAGTGGTTTTGTAGTGTTAGTGGTTTTGTAGTGTTAGTGGTTTTGTAGTGTTAGTGGTTTTGTAGTGTTAGTGGTTTTGTAGTGTTAGTGGTTTTGTAGTGTTAGTGGTTTTGTAGTGTTAGTGGTTTTGTAGTGTTAGTGGTTTTGTAGTGTTAGTGGTTTTGTAGTGTTAGTGGTTTTGTAGTGTTAGTGGTTTTGTAGTGTTAGTGGTTTTGTAGTGTTAGTGGTTTTGTAGTGTTAGTGGTTTTGTAGTGTTAGTGGTTTTGTAGTGTTAGTGGTTTTGTAGTGTTAGTGGTTTTGTAGTGTTAGTGGTTTTGTAGTGTTAGTGGTTTTGTAGTGTTAGTGGTTTTGTTTTATGCTTTACTGATGACATCGTTCAGGAAATCAATGGACTTACGTGGTGACTTGCTAAAAGGCACTTCGGGTTATTTAGAGGGAACATTTGGGCAGGATTATAAATATACATGGTTGATTTCTTGTTGATATTTTTGCTGGCAGCAAATGTCATTGTTGTTCCCAGTGGCAGATCAACAGAAACCTTCTGTATTTAGTGCTGTAACTAGCGCTGTATTGACAGTTTATCAAGGGATGGTATATTTAACGGAAATGGTGGAATTGGCGGAAACAGCAGAATCATCATTTACAGATTATGGACAGCCTTAGAGCACTCACTTCCAGTTAGCTACTCACTGTAACATGTTATCAATACAGCTACATACCATAATCTGTAAACAACGATTCTGTTGTTTCCGCCAATTCCGCTGTTTCCGCCAATTCCGCTGTTTCCGCCAATTCCTCTGTTTCCGCCATTCTGCTAAATATACCATCCCGTTTATCAAACAACTATTATATGTGACTGGATCCTCCCACATGTTAGTGCATTTTCTGAATTTCACTTATTACATTTTCTTTTTCTTTATATGGTCCACCAAATTTTTAGCTGTAGAATTCAAGAACCTTTGAAGTTACAGCGCTACAAAGTGGCAACAGCAGAAATATCAATTTGTACTGTAACAATATGGAGAATACACTCAAACACTTAGTGGGATGTGCCCTTAGAGGTTCTGACGAGTGTGTTCCCTCTGCGCCTTGTCTTTCCTTTTATCTTCAATCAGGTTGGTTGTCTTATTCTTCAAGAATCGAAACCATATCGAGGTGTTAACTTTCTATATCAACACTTTCTTTCAGCCTCACTTTCAACAGCATATTTAGACGCCACAGAATTATTTCAGAACTGGATTTCAGAAGCGCTTCAGTCCTGGCACTACTATAAGAAGTATACTAACCTGCAGCTTCGCGATTGAGATCTAGCTTCAAAACCACACCCATCAAATAAAGATCTAGGTGGACTAATAACAATAGAGTACGGAGACCATGCACACCTCTTAACAATCTAGCAATTTATTTATAGTCTGTTTGCGCCCTCGTTTCTTGCTAATAACTCTTGTTACATGGGCCAGCTTCCCAAACATTTACTAATGCTGTGAAGACCTTTAAACACTGGAACTGTTAGTCAAAAAAGCGCTTTGATACTGGCAAGAACAAGTGAGTTATGAGGCTTTTGAAATATCCCATACATTTAGAATGGATGATTCAGGTGTGTGAACATGTTTACAACATGAAAACATGCTTGTTCCTGTACAAAACCATTGGGAGTGAACATGTGTTCATCTCTTTGCATGATATTACTATATTTGGCAGGGGTTCAGGTGAACATGTACTGACTATAGCTAACAGTAGACAAGATGATAGCTAGCTGCACACCCCTTGGCTGACTCGAGATATGCTCTAATACAACGGATACTCTAATACAATGGTCACTCTAATGCAACAGTCATGTGTGATATTCTAATAGAACAGTTACAAGTTACACTGTAGCTAGCTGTGCTACAACAAAAAGCTACACAAACTAATATTTTAAAAATTGTTAATTTAAAAATGAAATAGAGATCTCCGGTTCTGCCCAGAAATTCCTCAGTGGTGGCCTAAAGTTAACATGAACTGATATGCTGTGTGTTATATTAGGGTATATTGCATGCGTATCAGTGATATATGTAAGAATTGTACTGGTCGGATTTAAGAGGGTACTAGTCACTTTGAACCACTGTCAACCAGTTGGGCAGAACCCTGGGATCTATGCAATAAAAAGTAGTGAAACGAGATGAATGGTGTTACAGCATAGCTCAGTGGGAAAGTCCCCTACTTTGGTACATTAGCTATAACAATTGCCAAAGTAGGGACTTTCCCACTGAGCTATGCTGTAATACCATCATTCATCTCTTGTTTCGTTACTTTTTATTGCATAGATCTCTCCTTCATTTTTAAATTAATAATTTTTAAAATACTAGTTTTATATCACGATATAAATTTATTCTCTATCATGATTATCATGAAATGTTTCTATCACAATTATCGCGATATACGATATATCACTACACTAAATATAATGATCCTAACTTACGAATGTAGTTGTCTACCAAGATGCAATTTACACCGTCGGATTCTCCATGAACAGATGAATCCATTACAAGGTAAGTTTTGTCTTCCAAGCCTTTCCTACAACCAGGATGAAGGCAAAAACATGAGGAAAAGAAGAAAACCCTCGCTCGTCCAATGCAAGGCAGACTAATGCTCATATCTTCCATCTCCCTGAGAGAGTACTGACACAAAACAAAGATTTTTGAACTCCTCTTGTTTTGGAGATCATGATGTTACCATAGGTTTTTGGTGTTTTCACCTTCCTTCATCTTGAAAATTTTTTGATTTTGTAAATGTTTAACCCATTCCATTTACTGTAAAATTAGGCCTGTGCTAACCTGTAGGATCCTTGTAGATCCGGTCACATATACTGCTGTATTTCAGTATCACATATTATACTACTTTTTACCTCCCACTGCATCAAAATACTCTAATAGAGCAGTCAAAACTATAGCGGTCTCTTTATTTCACAGTTTAAACCTTTGGGTAGCTAAAATCCAATCTCAAGAGTATCTAAAATGTCAAAATTTTTTGGACCCGTGTACTTTCCTTGTTATTTTATTGCCTATCGATTATAAAATTAAATTAAAAACCCCTTTACTATTCTAGAACATCTTTAATATCCTAGAATATCTCTAGATCCACCAGTGCTGCTTACTGTGAAGTGTTATACTAGTTAATGATGTTGTTGTACATGTTATATAGTGCTGTGTCATTGGCTGAAGAATTTGAACAACTAGATGATGAGAAACAAGGGGATTCCCCTCCAGTTGTACTCCATTTACAGCCACAATCAAATGATGAGACTTCACTGGACCAATCTCCTATACATTCATCACATCAAGATGAAGGACAATTAGCAGTAACAGTCGGTGAACTATCAACTAGTTGGTCACCTCAAGTGAACCAGTCCCCATTACAGTCACTTTCAGGTAGTAACTCACGAGGGCCTTCCCCTACTCCTTATTTGGAGTCATCTGACAGCTCTAGAGAATCCCCTATCCCTACATCACATGATCATCAAAAAAAATTATATAGATCACATCCTCACGAACGAAAACCATCTGGATCACATGATCAGCAGCATAGATCACATGATCAAGGCCATGGATCACATGACCAGCAGTATGAATTTCATGGTCAATACTGTAGATCGCATGATCAAAGTCACGAATCATATAATCAAGAACATGGATCACATGGCTATGTATCCCATGATCAAGTGTTACACAGCTCACATAATATACCGGACAGACCACAAAATATTCAAATTACATCTAGTCAACAATTATATAGCACTACAGAAAGTTTTTCTTGTCCAGACATGTCCGTGTTGCAGGCATATGGACAACAACATTACCATGGTAACAGTGGTGGCAGCATTTCTGCTGTATGGGATGATCATCACCATGACAACTGTGCTTCAATGGATAGTATCCACACAAGGAGTTTATCAGATCAACAGCACACACCATTAAGAAGACGGTCATCGATAATTGGTACAACAATGTTACCAGTGGTAACAGAGGAGTCTAGACCACAATCCACTAGTCCACCAAGTCATGTGTATAAGGTGATGATTGGTATGGCTTCTTACTGTGTGTCACGTTGTTATGACAACAGGTGGTGTACCTTGGTAACAGTGGTGTTGGTAAGAGTTCGGTTATCAGATGGTTGTCATCTGGTAGTTTTCAACCAGGAATAGAGTCCACCATTGGTGAGATCTTGTGTGTATAATGTGTTATGTGATTGTTTGTGTTCCTTACACCCTCCAGGTATGGATTATATCACTCGTACTGTCACTGTTGACAGCAAGCAAGTGTTACTTCAATTATGGGATACAGCTGGACAGGAAAGATTTGGACCAATAACAGCTGTGTACTGTCGTCGTGCCGATGCTTTCATCCTAGTCTATGACATCACTAACCGTGACTCATTTGTGGGGATCAGAGGATGGGTTGATGTTATTAAGGTATGATTGATATGGTTGCTGCTCCTACAACTGGTTGTGGCCTTAAAGGGATTTGCAATGATGACATTCATTTGTGTTCAGTCAGTGGTCATTATGAGACTAGAATTTGACTGGCCATGTGTTCTACTAATCTACCTTGTTATTATGTTGACCCCTCCTGCATTAAGCTGCCATAATAGGAAACCCAAGTTCCTGCCTGCCTGCCTGCCTGCCTGCCTGCCTGCCTGCCTGCCTGCCTGCCTGCCTGCCTGCCTGCCTGCCTGCCTGCCTGCCTGCCTGCCTGCCTGCCTGCCTGCCTGCCTGCCTGCCTGCCTGCCTGCCTGCCTGCCTGCCTGCCTGCCTGCCTGCCTGCCTGCCTGCCTGCCTGCCTGCCTGCCTGCCTGCCTGCCTGCCTGCCTGCCTGCCTGCCTGCCTGCCTGCCTGCCTGCCTGCCTGCCTGCCTGCCTGCCTGCCTGCCTTTAGTATTTGAAGCTTTATTGTTAAAGAGCAGTGAAAATATTTTGTCTTTACTATGACTATGCCGGTAGTGATGTCACCATTGTTGATCCCAACATGTCACTATCTATGTGTATTGTACCTGCTACAGGCCACATTAAGGGATGGTTCTAGTGTGTTATTACTGATTGGTAACAAGAGGGATGTCCCCCATGGTGACCGACAAGTGAGCACAAGAGAAGGAGAGAAATTAGCTGAGGTGAATATTATTAACAACACCCAGGGGAGGTTGATCACATGACGTAATCCTTTGATGTGTAATTATACTACCAAATATGGTACCAGGTGTTAAAGTAACATGTTGTATTACGAAGACCCTGAGATACTTACAGTTTGACATGTCATGGTAGTGATCTAGCTGAGGTGTCAATGTTGGATTAGTTTCTTTGACATGAGATGAATAGTGACGTGTGATCAACCTCCTTTGATTAACACATGTTGATGTTGTTACTATGTTGTGATGTCATCATTAGCAACTAGGTGCCTTGTTCATGGAGACCAGTGCTCGTTCAGGGAACAATGTAGTGAGAGCACATGAGCAGTTGACCAGGTGGGCATTAAATATTAGTTTGTTACTCTAATAGTACAACACAACACAAGAGCCGTGAAGTGCCCAAAAGTATCATTTGTGAGCCAGCACATTTTAAAGTTATCCCACAGATAATGTTTTAATCTTAACTCATAACATATATGACCCACTGAGTGAAAACCCGACTAGTTTGCATAATTCTGTGATAATGTGCTACAAAATTAATTTTACGCCAAGTTTTAATTGCTTCTGTAACAGTGAAAGAAGACTCAAATTGAAATATCTTTTACCATATGACAATTATTACAAAAGAAATCCTTGATGAACTTTCGTCAATATTTCCTGTCTACTGGTCTTCATGGAGCATGTTGTAAAGTCTTAATAAAAAAGTAAGAATATCTTTGTTTCGTTCTTGTACCACAAAGGAAACACAAGTTACGTGTGTTTGTTTACATTGCAGCAAAACCTTTATCATCACCATTTCTAAACTTGAACAGTTTTCTTGCTCAACAGCATGTGATGGATATAGGCCATAAACTGTACCTTGATGAATGCCCCAGTTCATGGTGAACAAAACGACAAACTTGGTAGCCTGTTGCACTCGTGACTTGATGTTTGATTAATATTATTTTCCGTATAGTCACTGTGCAAATCGATTGTTTACTGCTATAACTTCAAAAGTACTCACCAGGTAAGCGGAGGAGGTATAACACTCATTAGGCGCTGTCAAGAAGGATTCATGTCAATTGCATATTCTAAACTGATGCTTTACTACGAGATTATGGAGACCTTGAATACAATTTCCAGTGTTATTCTCTTCCATTGTTGTCGTTTGCCATCCATTTCATACTGTGAGCTCTTCATTACATGATGACATCTCCAATTGTCCTGTATATTAATATCAAACCAGTGGGGTTCAGTGGGCTTCATTGTACTGTTAAATTACACATAAGAAAAGCTTTCGATTGTCATCTAGTTTTCAGTAAAACGCTCCTAAAGTTGATTTTTAATTGCTCTGTACAAATCCTATGAGTTCACGTGAGTGTGTCATACCTCCTCTTCCAGATAGAAAATTTAACAGCCCATTGTTTTTTTTCCTCTAGACAATGAGCGATATCCGCAATGATATTTCTTGACATTGCAATTACAAAATTTGATGTCATAATTGACAAAATGGCCATGTTAGTGTGGGGGCTTCAGAGACTTTGGCACACAGTTTCGAAATGAATGTTGTCTGTAGTGTTTTACACTTGGAACCACGAGATAATAAAGGTAAGAAGTAGTACACGTACAGTGACAGTGCATAACACGGAAAGCAGACCGGACATTTTAAATTCGAACACAAATAGGCTTATTTGTATTGCATTATATGCCTCACCTTTGAATTTATAAACGCTATCATTGGGAACACTATCTCGCCCAATAACTCCCTGTACAAAGTCCCTGCACTACGGCAGCCATTTTGTTTTGTGACATCATAGATATGCATGAAACATAACCGAAACGTCATTGTGGATATCACTCATAAGGAAATTATAAATGGAACTCAAGAAAATTGTGAACTAGTTGGGTTTTCGCTCAGCGAGTCAGTAATGAACCACTTATTAGTGGTGTGATTATTGTAGGAAATTACTGGAGAGAGAAGAAGAGATTATTAGTGAAGCAAAGTTGTTAGCAGTTCACTCAGTCTACCTCAACCCTGTTGAGACTCTCAACAAGAAAAAGTGTATTTGTTGATGTGTGGTGTCCTTTTGTACATGTCTATTTCTCTGTGTATTTCAAATATGTGAGATTATATTTCTGTATTTTTTGAACTCAATTGACCAACAGGTTACTGATACCAATAACGCATGGTTGGTAATGTAGAGTGGTCCAGCCAAAGTACTCCTTTAAGATTTTCGTATACTGGTATAGAAGTTGAACACATATAGACAATGGGTAGACACAAGAAGGGCTGGAGGTGTAGTTAAGGTTACGTGGTTTGAGTGCCAACTAGTCAGGGTGCTGTGACAATTAAGCTTTCCTTGACAAGAATCAGTGAGCTGCAGTACAAGGATACTGAGGAGGCTTCATGTAGTTGGCTAGACTAGATTGTAGCCAACGAGAAGTCGGGCTAGCACATAGTGCTATAATTTGTCTCCAGCCTTCACCATTGAACCTGTTCTAGTTGTATTGAGGCAGGGAATGGCCACAGCATGCAATCCTGAGCCAGGAGAACGTACAGAATTATTGACCTGTTGATTTAATATCAAAGCAATGTTATAATATCCATTTATACACTCAGTCATTATAAAACAGCTGATTTAATTTCATAGGGTGGCACGTTATGTGAACAAGTTCCATTGCATGGCCATCCATATATAGGTTCAATTAATTGCAGTAGCCGCTTGGTTGTTTTTGATGAATTTATCAAAGACTCCTATAAGGGAAGTTAATAGCTTACTTCAATGCTGTTCTCCTTTTTCTTCCAGCTCTCACTTTCCTTTCTAGCTCTTTTTGATTACATTTTAGTTCTTCACATGTTTATTTCAGTTCTTTTTGTGTACCAACCGTACGTTTGAAGTCATTGAGGAGGTCATCTATTTGTTGTTGGAATGTATCGACACTATCTGATTTTCTTTTCAGCTCTTTAAAACTCTCCTCCACTTCAGTATGTTGTATTGTCTTTAATCAGGAGTTCATAATATGTGACCTGATTTTATAAAATCAGTCTTAATGTCACATTTGACAACTCAAATATTTATGGCCAAAATTAAGCATTCCAGATTATTGGTGACTGGTTTCTGAACAAGAGCATAGCTAGATTTTTGGTGAAGGCCAAAAAAAAAAAGTAACCTGCTGAGAATAACTGCCCTCCACTAACTGTTATTAATATCACTGATAAAGTACATAACATCCTTATTTGTAGCTACATAGCTTGCTACACTGTCGCTCTGAATACCGTGATTGACTGCTCTATTAGAGTATTTTGATCTGAACGTGACTGGTTTCTGGAAACCCCATGGAGCCACCCTTGATTACAAATTCTGAGAAATAATCTAACAGGTGCCAAATTGTCTTAATGGTACACAGTGAATTGTGAATTTCTAATTATTTCTCGCATGACAGTAAGACTGATTTTCCAAAATTGGGTCACATATATATTGAGGAGAGTATCCTACTCTTATCCCTGTAGAAGGGCATATGGCATGCTGTTTGTAACAAAAATACTCCTATTATGACATCTCCTTTATAACGTTACTAGGTACCTGCCTTACATACAGGTACCACTTTATAACAACCAAGCATTAAACATCAGTGCCTTCATGCCCTGTAGCATGCATGGTGGTATCATTTTTAACACCAACATGTTGCAAAGTATACCAATATCATGGGAAGCATGCAGGTACTCCAGAACCTGCAAAACTGCAGTAGCTAAACTACTGTAGTAATGTGTATGCTTATAACACAGTACAGGTGTGAACAACGTGGATGGTTCTAATAGTACCTGTCCTATTATGCAGGCTATAGTCTACATGTAGCATCATTTCATAAAAAATTGACCACAATAGACATTAATTTACTGGTACCTGCCCTACAATGCAGAAGTTGCCATATTGTGTATTATATTGTTGGCACATCATGTAATGGAAACAATGCATTAAAATTCATGTAACTATGTTGCATGTATAATGAGTCACTTTTAAAGAACATGAGGCCATCCTGCAGGATGTGAACAAACAGATAATTTTAAACAGCGGAGCTGTGTGTAGCTATATAAGCAAAGATAACTGTAATATTGTACTACTGTGCATACCTATAATATTATGTCTACCACACAGGTGCAAGTATAGTACCTGTCATGTACGCCATCCATATGGACAACAAAATGAAACTACATAATATAGGGTGCAGTACATGCTTATGGTGCAGGCTGAGCTTTGTATGTTAACAATACTACACTCCCTCCTCTTCCCTTTACTACACTACAACCTCTAACCTCCATGATCCCTACATTTATAGTACTGTATGATATTTTGAGTAAGCTACTGCTGACTATTATCACCTATTGTCATCACCTTTGTACAGTAAAATTAGCTACTACTAATTATTATTATCGACCAAGTACCTGTTAATCAGGACATTTGAAAGTGAGGACACTAACAGCTGGATAATCTGGACACTTGGTAATGCTCCTCCTTAGCATCAGTGTAACTGACCTGGAAACCTTGATAATCAGGACACCTTGATGATCAGGACACCTTGATAATCAGGACACCTTGATAATCAGGACACCTTGATAATCAGGACACCTTGATGATCAGGACACTTTGATAATCAGGACTGACACTTTTGGTCAGTCTAATACACAGCCTTCACTGTAGAGTGAAAAAAACCTGTAACCAAAAAAGCTGCCAAAATGAAAAATAAAGTAGTAGCAAAAAAGGTTGTTGAAGTAAAGAAAAGTTGTAACCAAAAGGTTTGAAAAAAAAGCAAAAAACAGTACAACTTGGATTTGAACTCACACACTACCAGTCTCAACTTGCATGCTCTACCACTTGGACTAAAAGTCACTTGTGGTTACAAAGTAGTAGTGAATATCATGATAATGACAACATACAGGAATATATACAAGGTATGGGGGGCCTAGACTCAGGGGTACACAAACTACCTGAAACACAGGTAGCTGGATCCCTGGCAAGACTAAACCGTAAAATACAGTACACAATTACAGCATTAACTAAAAACAGTTAAAAGTTCCGTAATATCCCACAATTCTGATGAACGAGCATTGAAGATACTATAGGAGCATGAAATGGCAACTCAAGCAGCTTGTTAGAAGCTTCATTTAAAAGCGAGGTAATTCTTAGATGATGAGTGCTTTGTTTGGCACAAAAAAATGCTTCAATACGTGCATCAGTTGGTGAGTAAATTGTTGGACGCGATCATTGTAGGCGGTTAGACAGACGGCTTTTCAAATAATAATAATGTTTATTATTATTATTATTGTTAATTAGCAAAGCCTACTAGGGGAAACACGCTAATGAGCATTACATCACATGTTATATAGCATTCTTAAATGTTTCTAGATCCATTGTGTCAATGTCAGGAATTTGAAGGGAGTTACATTCGAGGGAGGAAGGAGTATTTGTACACATCAACTCTTGTTTGCAATTGAGTTAACTTGAGAGGATGTTGAGCACGGGTGGAGGACACTGGAGTTGGTGACAGTAAGCAATGATGAGGTATTACTAGTAAGTTCTTGACAATCTTGAATAGGAAGGTGAGTCTAGCAATTGTTCTTCTGTTTTGAAGTGTAGGCCATTCAAGACTGGTTAACATGTCTGTGATGCTATCATGGTTTTGGTTAGGTCTGTGCCAGGGTTTATTCAAAGCAAAGCGAGCGGTGCGGTGTTGAATTATTTCTAGTTTACTAATACTAGTGTGATGATAGGGGTCCCAGATGGCTGAGCAGTATTCTATTGATGGTAAGAGCAATTTATTTATTATTATTAATGCTTTACAGTGACCAGCACTGAAGGTCTGACAACAACTTGTGCTGCAGCCTTAACAACTTGTGCTGCAGCCTCAACAACTTGTGCTGCAGCCTTAGAATTACCTAACCTAGTTACAAGGACTCAGACTTAAACAATTGTTTGTAGACGTGTTCTTTAATTTCTGATGGCGCATTATGGAGATAATGCTTTACAGAATAGTAATTCTGAGAGACTACACTGATAGCCTAACATACATTAAATAATAACTATATACATTTTCAGCTTTGAATATCAAAAACACCTATCAATGATCAAAGAGCACTGACGTATGGCACACTGTTAGTAACAAGTCACAAGTTGGGCGCCGCCATACTAAGTTACATGTATAGTGGTTTTGTATAGGCTACATTGGCTGTTACCTATATAAGACACCCAAGCCAACATTACAAGTAAAATAGTAATGTCTTTCACTTCTTTGATGATTCAATATCGATTCTTGAGGGACGATCACTATTTTCACTAGCATTCTGGAAATCTAAAACATACAAATTTACTGATTTCTGAATCATATCTTTTCATCTTGTAAATTTCATAGGTGATCTTTGTACCTACTGCTCGAGTTGACCAGATTGCATCTGCTCTGTAATTGGCTCAGCAGTTAGCTACCACCCCTTCCATCATGTACATTTCAGGAGTGATTTGAACCATTTGTAGTTAGCACATGGTTCCCAACTTAATTACTAGACTATATACACTGACCAGACTTATATGCTTTTGGACCATATCATATCTATATGGCCGAGCAGCATACCAATTACTCATAGCTATGTGCCAAATTTTGGAAAATCACCCTTCTTGTCACACCTGAAATAACTATTAGAATTTTTGAAACTATAGAAACTAGCATGGTGCTTTTAATAGCAAAAAGCACTTTTCAAAAAGTGGTATCTATGGTTTATTCTACTCTGAATTTAACCTACGTTACAATGCTGTGTATCAGAACTAAATAATGAATGTGTCGAATGCACCCATAAGGATGATTTTCCAAAATTCAGTCACACATAGTTGGTTGTTGGATTACTCATAACAGGTTCACACTACCAATAGAACATAATATAGTAATTTATTTCATGACAAGAGGCAAAGAATGACAGAGACATTGATCATTATTATGCACTAGATCAGCTATACATATCTTAAATCTTATGAATATTTTGTGAAGAAGTTATCAATCGTTTTCTGAAGGTGTATAATGAGTCATTTTCGTGTTTTGTGATAGCTTGTATTCACAGTGACTTTTGGCCTTATGCAGTTATAAACGTAGCTGAATGCTCTATTAGGGTGACTGTTCTATTAGAGTATCTCGATCTCGCTTTTGCCAAAGGGTAAAACCCTAGGTGCTGTTTTACTCCTTATTACATCACGGATAGAAGCCTTAGCACATACTGCACGGAAGTTACAGTGCTTGTTTATGGTCATGCATTATATATCGGCCTATGCATTTTCAGTGCACTTTTATTGATAATTGTGTGTAGCTTTAAGTTGAGGGTTAAGGATACACAGAATGGGCTCCATTGTCTTGTGTGAAGGCTGTCGAGTAAGAAGCTTGGAATAGTCTACCAGAGTAATTTCATGTCGCTAGCAAATGTAGAAATGCTATCCTGCTCTGAGTGTAGCCAGTTGTCATGCCACTTAGTACTGTAGCACTGAGACCTGCTGTTAACAGCTCCCTGTATAGGAAGGTACCACCTCTCTCAACTAATCTACCTTGATTGTTCACTTGTATAGCCCACCTGCCCTCATTATACCACAATATCAAGTAACAATATCCATGAAATATCAAAACTGCTTAGTACTACATTCTACCACTAGCTCCTGATGTTACTATAAGCTACATGTTGTGTGTTATTAATAGCTATAAATATTAGCACACATAAGCTACAACACAGAAGCCCAATATACTTTTACAGTTTGTAAACATGTGCGACATCATAACTACTAATTTGAGCAATCAGTCATTCAATAGCATCTAAGGAAAGCCCATATAAGGTTATCAAATATTCGAGATGATTCAATTAGAATAGCCCCAGAATAGATCACCACTATATATGGGTCACTACTCCGTGCACCTTAAGATGCCATTTTAGACCTTTACTAGCTAGTAATGGTGTTGTAATCGTACGCAGGCGAGCAACACACAATGATTCACAATTATTGATTCTTCCTCAATCACACACGTGCGCATACTTATTGTACAACACTTCAAATATTGGCTATATACAGTAATTAATGACATAATCATAATAAGTAATCACATGAGTTAGTCTTACTACACTGCTCCCCTCTGCAAAGAGTACGACCCGTACTGGAAATCAATGGGAGACAAAGTCATCATAACGGCCAGGGGGACGGCGAACTCTGGGTGGTCGGTGCTGTGTTGTAGCGTCATCATCATCAACTAGTTCAAGGTTGTCCCCAACAGTACTATAAGCTGCCGTGGCATCACTAGGAGAAAGCAGAGGAGGGGTCTGTTCATCATTCTCTGGGGGCTGTTGTGCAAAGCGAGTATCAGGTTTACACAATTTCAAGCGATTAAAATGAACAATTTTTGGAGCTGAACTTCCTGACAGGGGTGTTATACGATAGTCACTATCCGTAATCTGCTGTAGGATCTTGTAAGGACCTCTCCAAGGCAAGTGAAGCTTCTTAGACTGTCCTGGTTCTACCACTGTATCAAGGAGCCAAACAGTATCACCTTCCTTAAAAGGTTCTCCATGAACACGTTTATCATAAATCTGTTTCTGCCGTTCATGTCCAGCTGATAAACGACGCCGTACCTGATCATATGCCTCTTGCAACAGTTTGGATGTCTTGCGAGCATAGCTGGCAACTGATAAGTGCTCTGGGGTGGGTGTCCCATAAACAATGTCAACTGGCAATCGTGGTTCTCTACCATACATTAGATAAAATGGGGAGAAACCTGTTGTGGTATGAACACTTGTGTTATATGCAAAGCATACCTTAGAAAGGGCATCTTCCCAGTCAAAAGGGTGATGGTGGAGTGTTGTTGCTAGCATATCTTGTAAAGTTCTATTAAAACGTTCCACCAACCCGTCACACTGTGGGTGGTACGGTGTCGTTCTTGTCTTAGAGATGTTTAAAATTTTACATAATTCTTTGATCAGCGCACTTTCAAACTGCTTTCCTTGGTCCGAATGGATTTGTTCTGGAATCCCAAATCTGCAACATACTTCATCAATTAATTTGTGAGCTACAGTAACTGCCTCCTGGTTATGAATGGCAAATGCCTCCATCCAACGTGTAAAATAGTCTGCAGTAACAAGAATATACGAATTTTTGTTTGCACTTTCAGGAAGGGGGCCCATAATGTCTAAGGCAATAATTTGCATTGGGGAACCTGCTTTGATTGTCTGCAGTGGTGCACAATTTTTTGGTACAGGTGTTTTACGTGAAGCACACGTTGCACATGTTTGGCACCAATTCTTTACATCTTTAGAGTGACCTGGCCAATAAAAACGCTTTTTAAGTCGCTGCAAGGTTTTTTCTTCACCCAAATGACCACTTAGAATTCCACCATGGATCTCCTCCAAAACTGCATCTCGAAGTACTTGAGGAACAATCAACTGTGCCACTACCTGTCCAGTTACAAGATCTTCATACTGTCTATATAGGAGCCCATTGATCAACTGCAAGCATGGCCATACTTCTATCAGTCGTCTTGTTGCCAAACTCTGCCCTTTAGTGACATCTGTGGAGGGAGGTTTATCTGCTTCTTTTGCCAGTAGTACAAAGCCAATAGATGGATCTTCCATCTGTAGTCTCCGCAGGTCATCCATAGAATATGCTGATAAAAGTTGTTCACGTTGACTGACTGGTGCTACAGCAGTTTCCTCCAAGTTGCCGTGGCTATCCATTCCACATTGAGTACAAGGTCTACGGGACATGGCATCGGCGTTACCATGCAGCTTGCCTTGCCGATGCACAATGCTGAAATCATACTCCTGGAGGGCTTCGAGCCATCTAGCAAGCTGACCTTCAGGGTTTCGAAAATTGGACAACCAAGTGAGAGAACCGTGGTCTGTCCTCAAGATAAACGCCTTTCCCAGCAAGTAGGGTCTAAAGTGCTTCACAAAACTAACAACTGCCAGGAGCTCCTTCCTGGTCACACAGTAGCGTCGCTCTGGTTTACTCAGCACTCTGCTGGCATATGCGACAACATGCTCAGAACCATCTGTGTACTTCTGTGATAGAACGGCACCTATGCCTGATTCACTGGCATCAGTATCTAATATGAATTGCTTTGTGAAGTCTGGTATTGACAGAACTGGTGCTGAGATTAAACGCTGTTTCAGTACATCAAATGCTTCGGCACATTGAGGTGACCACCTAAACTGAGCTGTTCTCTCCGTCAATCGATGTAGTGGTTTAGCTACTGTGGCAAATCCAGGCACAAATCGCCTGTAGTAACTTGCTAGGCCTAAAAATTTCTGAACATCCTTAGAAGAAGTTGGTGTAGGCCACTCAGCCACCATGGCAGTCTTAGCTGGGTCAGTACTGATTCCATCAGCAGACACTATGTGGCCAAGGAAACACACTTCTGGTTGACAGAATAAACACTTAGCTGGTTTCAATTTCAAGCCTGCTTCCCTGAACCTTTGGAAAACTTGTCTTAGTCTCAGGAGGTGCTCTTCAAATGTGCGGCTAACAATTATCACATCATCCAAATACACTAGACAGGTGTTCCATTTGAGTCCTGACAAAATCATGTCCATGAGTCGTTGAAAAGTTGCCGGGGCATTACTGAGCCCGAATGGCATCACTTTAAACTCAAACAGTCCATCTGGTACACAAAAAGCTGTTTTTTCTCTATCTTGTGGAGCTAGTTCAACTTGCCAGTAGCCACTGATAAGGTCCAAAGTAGAGAACCAACAAGACCCAGCCAGGGTATCCAAAGTGTCATCGATTCTGGGAATCGGGTAGGCGTCCTTTTTTGTCACCTTGTTTAACTTTCTATAATCGACGCAAAATCGTGGGCTACCGTCTTTCTTCCGTACTACAACAACAGGTGAAGCCCAAGGGCTACAGGAAGGCTGAATGACATCTTTCTGTAACATCTTATGTAGCAGCTCTTGTGTTTCTTTCCTTTTGATGGGTGGCACGCGTCTCAGTGGCTGGCGGATTGGAAGAGCATCACCTGTATAAATTTTGTGCTTTATCCTACCAGTACGACCCATATCATCTGAATTCACTGCAAAAATATCAGCAAACTCCAGCAATAGTTGTAGCAACTTTTGTTGCTGACAATTAGTTACATGTGTGCCAAGGTTCATTAACATACCTTCAATCAACTGCTTCTTGATTTCCATAGGTTCTGATGTCAATGACAATGACTGACATGCTCCAACAAATGAGGTGTCTAGAGATTGGACTAGTTCCATGTGTGCAACCACTGTGCCCTTCTTCACGGTGATACATTCAGGTCTGGGATTAAGCAAACAAATAGGGACTGCCATATCAGTAGGCGTCACCAATGCTCTGGCTACCAACAATGGATTCCGCTTCATGACATCGCCTTCAATAATCCAAGTGCCCTCTGATGCAGCATCTGGGACTGCTGCCATTATTTCTATCTCACTACATCCTGGAACTCTGAAAGTATCAGTCAATACAACATTCACATGAGCAATCTGAGAGGTCCCTGCTGGACAAATAAGGTTGAAGGTCATACCAACATTGGGAAAAGTGACCTGACTTTTACCAGCATCAACAATACAGTCGTACCTCCTCAGGAAATCTTGGCCCAAAATAGCCTCAGTGGTCAGGAAGTCTGCAACTAAGAAACACACATCAAAAGATTGCTGTTCAAACACAATTTGTAGATTGATTATCCCTAACAATTTCAATGGGGACCCTTCCACACCCACCAAGTTCTTGCCAGACACTGTGTCTAGGGAACCTACCCCTTGCTGAGCCAGCTTATCCCAAACCTGTTTACTCAGAATGGACACTGCAGCTCCAGTATCCACTAAGAATTTCACAGGTATGCCACTAATGGTTCCCAGCAGACTGTAGTCAATAGGGGTGACTGTAGACAAGCTCACTGGAATCAAATCTTCAGTAGGAGGGGTGTTGTTGTCTCTTTGGATCACTGTATTCATTGACTGGTCACTTTTGTCAGATTCACTGTCACTATTGTCTGCTTTGGTTACTGCATTCATGGACTGTTTAGAAACAGTATGTTGCTGCTGCTGTGTGACTCCAGCTGCACAGCCCCGTGCAAAGTGGCCTTCTTGACCACACTTGAAACATACAATTGACTTGGAAGGCTGACCAGCTGCTTGGGTTTGTCTACCTGGTGCTGTGGTACTACAATTATCCCACTTTCTCTTAGGCTTGGCTGCTGATTTTAATTGAATCTCAATTGCTTCCAGCCTCTTCATGATTGCAGGCATCATTGACTGTGAGTCTTCTCTATTAATTGCAGCTGCTACTGATTGATCAGGATCCTTTAGGCCTGGATGCATAGGAACCATAGCATTAGTGGTCCGTTTGTATGGGTTCAAATATGATTCAGCTTCCATAGTGTATTGTACAGCTTGGTCAACTGTCTTTGGCTGCTTTTGTCTCACAGCAAAGTTTATCTGTGGATGTTCCAATTGTGCTAAGAATTGATTGAGAGCTAGCACTTCCTGTGCTTCATCTTGTAAACCTGGGTAAGCTTTCTCCGTCAACAGACGCAAACTGTCACCAAAGGACGCCCAGTCTTCGTCCTTGCGCTTCTTTCTGACCTGCAAATCTGCCATATACAAGTCTTTCTTGCTCGCTGGTTCGAAACGTTTCTTGAGCGCCTCAGTCAAAGCTCCATAATCATTCTTTGTTTCATCCGGAAGACGTCTCAACGCTGCTGCGGCTTTACCAGTTAGGCGGACTTTAAGCCATTTAAGCTTAGTTGCATTGGCCGTCCAATCATTCACAGCTGCTACTCGATCAAAGTGCTCCAACCAATCGTCCCAACTGGTGTTGCCCTGGAAAATCTCCGGTAAAACTACGGGTTTGCTGGCCATTCTCTGCAAACGGCAGATACACTGAGGCTGAGTCCTGTCAATCCGCTCCCTGAGCCCCCTATAGACGAAACAAATGGCCAACACACTGAACCACACAATAAACTCCACTCGCCTTACAGGGTACCGTATTATGCCACGGTACCACGGTTTCTAAGCTTTGACGAAGAGGAACTCAACGAGGGCGAGAAACGTTGCCGACAACGCCAATGTAATCGTACGCAGGCGAGCAACACACAATGATTCACAATTATTGATTCTTCCTCAATCACACACGTGCGCATACTTATTGTACAACACTTCAAATATTGGCTATATACAGTAATTAATGACATAATCATAATAAGTAATCACATGAGTTAGTCTTACTACAGTGTTTTAGTAAGGAGTTTAGTCATAGTCAGTTTCATCAATAATTTTAGTTTTAGTAATTTTTCTTAATTCCATTTAGTTATTGATTTAGTTATGGTTTTATTCTCTGTGTTGTTTTAGTTTAGTTTAAAATGTGAAAATCTTTAGTTATAGTAAGAGTTTTAGTAACATTTCTAATAGTTTTTAGTTGTACATAATAAAAACCATTTAGTTGTAGTTATAGTTTTTGTAATTTTTTCCAATTCTTATTAGTTTTAGATTTAGTTTTAGCAAAATGTTCTGTTGTTTTTTTAGTTTTAGTTATAGTTAACTAATACATATTTGTCTTACTAAAAGTACTTTAAGTTTTAGCTATAGCTAACTAAACCACCATCAGGTCACAAATTATAGCACATATTGGTGTTTGGATGCTACATAAAGCAGTACAATTTCATTCTGTGCTTTTTTCCACCTGTAGAACATATGTGAACTATATGTGTAGTAGTCTGAGCAACATGGTGTTGTTTTAGTAAAGAGTTTTAGTTATAGATTTAGTTCTAGTTATGATATGGATTTGCTTTTAGTTATAGTTAACTAAAACAACACTACTGGCTACTAGATCAGGTACACAGGTACAGTTTCTAAACATATTTGCTCAAGACAGAGTTGTGTTGGCAAGCTCATTGCAGTATATTATTGCACACCAGTCCCATATTCTGTTATATGTATTTAAACTTTAAAAACAAAACCACGGTATTGCAGTAGTAAATATTAGACGTTATCTAATACAGATACCAACTAAACACTCAGTAGAGTACTCTGTATATATTGCTTAGAACTAGTAGATGTTAGCTAATATATGGTGTCTAAGTGATAACTGTTTTGTGGATGCTAGCAGATGTTATTCCAATGCAAAAAAAAAAGTTATTATCACTATAACGAACTGCTTCATGGTATGTGTTGCCAGGACCGCCCACAGGGGGGGGGGGGGGGGGGGCAACTGGGACGTTTTGCCCCGGGCCCCAGCCTGAAAGGGGCCCCAGGAGGCCCCATGAAGGGCCCCCTGAATACCTGTTTTAAAGATCGATATACTCTAATAGAGCAGTCAGATCTAAATACTCTAATAGAGCAGTCACAGTATTCTCCAGAGGAGCAGTGTAGCAAGCTTATAGATAAGGAGATATGGTTGGTGATGGGTAGTTATTGTCATTGCCAGTAGGTTATGACCTTTTTTTTTTTTTTTTTTTTTTTGGTCTTCACCTTACAACTTGGGTCAAGGGCCCCACTTTAACTCTTTGCCCTGGGCCCCTTAATTTCTCTGGGCAGCCCTGTGTGTTGCTGCCATATTAGCTTACATTTTAGTGGTGCTGTCACCAAGACCACTAAATATGTGTGATATTTTTATAGTTGCTCTACCATGAACACATTATTATGTTTCATTTGTTGTATATGTTTGATACACTGGAATTGGACCGATTTTTGTGTTACTATGGGAGACCAGAATAGGTAGCATCTCTAGGTCGTCCTTCCTGCAGGGTATATTGTCTCATTGAGAGCAATGAGTTATACTGATATTTTGTAAGGGTTCTGGTACTCTGTGGTAATATTTGGTATTGTTCTCTGAGGTGTCAATGTTGAATTAGTTCTACATTTCCATGACATATGGGCTCTGCTGGGAGACCAGACTTGTTATTATGTGATCTGAAAGCCAAGACCATGTGCATGGCCAATGTAACATTACACATGATGTTGCTGTAGTGGCTAGCTGTTGTATCCGCCATATCTCTACACCAATGATTGTCCTCTTAAGAATAGAAGACCTTATTCTACTGGCATGTTGAGAATGTAGTCATGTTAAGCACTTTTAGAAGTAGTAATACTTGTTAGTGACATATTCGTAATGAGTTATTTCCTCTGTGTGATTCCTCCGTTATTGTGTGGTAGTAGTAGTAGTCTATACTTGTGAACTGTATGTGTCTGGAATGTTTGGCTGGCTATGAAGCTGCCATGTAGTCTGATCTAGGCTAGTTAGTTGGGTTTTATGAAGTTATTGCTGAATGGTGTGTAAAATGTGCTGAAGATGTTAACTAGTCGACTAACTGGTACCGTGATGAAGCCTTACTTAGTAACCACCCTGTCAACTGTTTCAGTTGGTGGCAGTGTTGGGCACCTCCTAATAAGGACACAAGATTTGTAGGCACAACATACTGTAAATGTTTAGTGTTGTCCTTATCAAGTTGTTTGAGTTGGCATTGTCCGGTATTGTCTGTGTGTCTATTTGTTGGACCAGTAGTCAAACAGTAGATATAATAGAAGTTGTCAAACAACCTCACCAACTGTGTCACATCCCCATCATTGCTATCCTCTAACAGGCTAACATCGAGCAGGTGGCCATTTGCCACGTGTAGAGGATGTCTGTCTTATCAAACTATCTGAAGTGATAACACACAATACAAAATGCCTCCATCATAAGGACATTGGTCCCAGATGGTCCAGGCACCATCACGCATACAGTTTTACCTCTAGAAAATCTCTTTATCATGGCCTGAATATCTGGTGGTTCCCATAGCGAGAGTCTGCTATTCTCTGGAGCATGTCAGTACCAGGGGCTGTGCACTTCTTGGCTGTTTTTCTCCTTACACGTTGCTATCAGGTGTGGCTTCACAATAGTGATCTAGTCAATGAGATTAAGATGAAGTCTTAGTAAAGCATATAACCATATCTCTCTATTTGCCTTGAGGTGATAGCTTCCTATACTTGTATTCCCAGCCTGTCAGTCACATTTACTAACAACAGTACATGAAGTAACAGCGAAGGGCATCATTTAGAGTGGTGAAGTAGTTTTACATTTCCTGCCTTAATTGCTTTAAAAAAATGGAAGCCATTGGTACATAGTTGGAGACCACTGCATTGGTGGTATAGCACTTGTGGGACTACACTGTGGTATGGAGATTGTGATATTGGAATGTGTTTGTTACAGATCAAAGAACTAATTGGTCAGCTGGAACACCAATCCCCTCACCTACAGGACACCATGGAAAAACTCATATATTACCCTCATGCTGACTGGCAGCAACTGAAGAAAGATTGTGACAACTTGCAGCATAAGCTAAAGAGGTGAGAGTGTTATGCTTTATGTGGTCTGTGTGCTTTAGAGCTGAGAAGTATATGGTGTATGAATTAAATAGACTCTTGTTGTTCATACATCAGCCACCTGTAAGGCACTTGGACCTTTATAACTTAGTATGTAGCTGTAATGTCTGTATTGCTCTGGTGTTACAGTGCATCAGTTGCCAACCCATGTGGTTTGAAGTCTACTAATCATATATGCTATATACCATAATCGATGTTTGTATATTCTATTATATTGGCACACCATGACAACAGGGAGTCGCACCACACAGAAAAACAGGCTCGGGAATATGATTAGGTCTTATAGAGCAGTTGGAGAAAGAGCAAGAAGCCTTCGTAGCCAAGGTAACCAAAATAAGAATGACTTGTAACTATAATGGACTGTGTCCACACATTTTCAATAGTACAATTGTTAACAACACATCGTTAAATTACAATATCAATATTGTATATCAACACTATCTCACTAAATACAGTACCTCCTTTTTGACCATTTACATGCATTACCATATACCATTAGAATGCCAGGTAGGCTTTTTGAAGGACGGGAGAATCTATTCTACATGAGCAAGCCATTTGAGGCTCCAGTCTTTTGTCCTATATGGAGAGATTTTCATTGTACTCTCAATCAAAGAATCTTTAGAAGAGGCTGCACATGTTCCCTTCACATTGATGACCATATTTGGTAATGATGTAGTCTAACACTGTTGATTGTCTGGTCATATTGTAGTACATGGCAGAAACCAGTTACATCAATCTGGGGTGTGTGATTGGCTGTAATTGTGTTACCAGGACACTTCTCGAGTGGTGTTTGTAAATTGTGTGTGTGTGTGCGTGTAGTGTGTGTACGTAGCATGAGTGTGTGCATGCATGTGTAGTGTATGTGTGTGCGTAGTGTGTGCGTGTGTATGGTATATTCACGTTGAGCTGAATCCTGAAAAACAGCTAAAAATTAAAGGTAGATTTTTTCTCAACAGTGTTAACATTTCAGCCAACCAGATGATTATTGGTAACAGCAAAGGTGTCAACAACACACACGTACGGTTTGGCTCCATTACAAGTTTGGGAAAGGGCTGTAATGGACACTGTATTTATATGGTTTCCCCATAGGAAATGTATTGTACAAATTTGATTGGTCGTAAATATTATGTCAAACATTTGAACAACAAGATTTTGAAATATTTTTAGCGGGTCAAGCAGTACTACAAATGAGCCAAATTTCAAGATCGTGTGTAATTGCATCCATGAGTTATTAAATGTTTTTGAGGATTCAGCTCAACGTGAACATACTATAGTGTATGTGTGTGTAGTGTGTGTGTGTGTGTGTGTGTGTGTGTGTGTGTGTGTGTGTGTGTGTGTGTGTGTGTAGTGTGTGTGTTTAGTGTACATGTGTGTACGTAGTGTGTGTGTGTGTGTGTGTGTGTGTGTGTGTGTGTGTGTGTGTGTGTGCGTGTGTGTGTGTGTAGTGTGGGTGTGTGCATGTGTAGTGTGGGTGTGTGTAGTGTATGTGTGTGTAGTGTGTGTGTGTGTGTGTGTGTGTGTGTGTGTGTGTGTGTGTGTGTGTGTGTGTGTGTGTGTGTGTACGTAGTGTATGTGAGTGTAGTGTGTGTGAGTGTGTGTGTAGTGTGAGTGTGTGTGCGTGTAGTGTGTGTGTGTAGTGCGTGTGATGCCACCCACTGAAGTTGTGTTCAGCACACAAATACGCACTACACACACACACACACACACACACACACACACACACACACACACTACACACATATACACACACATACACACACTACACACGTATACACACACACACACACTACGCACTACACACGTATATACACACACACACACACTACACACACACATACACACACACACAACACACACAGAGAGGTGTAAAATGTGAAAGAGAGAGGCACTTGCAGTTATTGGTTAGAGTAATGACATAAACTCAAGTTCCATGTTTGATTGGTTCAGCTTTAGAAAGAAACTTTGGTATACAGTGGAACCTTTCTTAAAAGGCCCTCCTATAAAGGATATGGCACATTTAACCTCCTTATATAGGATAGTTTCTGTGATCCCTATGGACCTCTGCCAATACAATTGTACCTCGGAGAAAGGGCAATCTCCTTATAACAATAAAATTTTATCATAATTACCCTTTGTATTAAAGTGTCCATTTAATAGGTACTACTTACCAAGTGGTATTGTTGACAACCAACATTGCTACAGGGAAATAAACGCCAAGTATCACATAATGAGATCCAAGTAGTGCCAATGAATAAATAATATCTTTTTGGTATATAGAAGTAACTTGTAATTATTGTGTGATGGATTATCATCAGAGCAATCGGGGTAAATAAGTCACCATGGTGATGTGTACATCAAATTGCCATGGTGATGAGGCACCATGGTGACAGCTTCCATGTGCATGCAGAATAAATTTTTTCCCTTACATTCTAAGAGGATGATTCCTTCTTGCACATATTTTATGTTCGGCACGTAATATAACCTGACAGTGATTTGTTTACCCTCTTTTCATAGTGACTAACTAGATGATACATGTGAGAAAGTGTAGTAGCGTAAATGGTAAGTAGCTATTTACTTTCACAATGCACTGTAACATTTTTGTGTCTAGACCATTAGGAGAGGAGTATCAATGTGGACACTCATCGAAGGAATTTATAACAAAATAATGTGTCTGTGTTCGTGTGTATAATGTGTGTGTGTGTGATTATGTATTTTACACTACTGCACAATGCCTTTAAACTATTGTGCACTATGTTTTCTTACATAATTTACATTATCAATACTTTGCCATTGTATTTCACTCATTTCAGTAATTCCATGTGACTAAATAATATTATAGAAATGTGTTCTGATAATCAGATTGTTCGTATGTACTTTCATAGCATGGATAAATCATCCCCTACTGATACATAATATTACAGTATCTTTTTTAAACATACTCTCGACACCTAGAAATGTGTTGCAATTACAATTCTGGTATAAGTACATATACCGTTCAGAAAGGTGCATCATCCATTGTATCACCTTTAGCTCTAATCTATGCAATTTGTTAACAATTAAGCTTTCATCAAGAGCTGACAAGACTACTCTAGAAAAAATGGGAATCATGTATGTATTATACCCTATAGATCCTGATTTTTATGCAAAACATATTTTAGATCCTGCTCCAGATGCTCTATTGCTGTACACACTTGTATGCAGTGTATATTTGGGCACAAATGGCCCATGTTTTACAATTCAAATGGCTCGTGCTTTGCATGGGTATGGGAATTGTAATGATACAAATATTTAGTCAACTTTTGTTATAAGGTGTTATACAAACATAATTGTAATTATATTTGTATTAACCAGATGTCCCATGGTTTGTTTCAATGTGTTTGATTCGTGGGTAAAATCAACCTTCATCACATAGCTAATAATACCACACAAAATGCATTGTTATAATATTACTTCTTTATACCTGATATATAATAGAGTTTGAAATTTTATAGTAGTATTATATGACACCTAATTATAAGTTCACTTTTAGTTGTGCAATTTTATATCTCACAATTGAAATTGAATTCACATTTTTAAAAATATTTGAGCGGCGAATTACCATGCAGTACATATACCTATATGAATTTAACCATGTAGTTTGTCATCTCATCCTTATTGATGTCAAAAAAATAGTTCAACATCGTCTTAATAGAACATTAATTACTTGACCTTTCCTGGCCATTTGACTAATTTAGTTGCAACATTAACCTTTGGATGGCAAACTCCTGTAGTTTAAAGTTACCTAAATTGATTCAGAATCACTTGGATTTTGAGTTGCTGTCAGACCTTCAGTGCTGAATTTCTCATAACAATAAGTAGTTATACTAGGAGAAGTAATAAGTAAAGACAATACATATTATTTCTTATACAAGTTTTTATATATGTTGCCATACAGTGCAATTGCAAAATAACTGTATGCTCTATTAAAAAGTTTGAATAATATTCAATTAAGTTGATGATTTGGCACACTGCCACATGCAGCTGTAATGGACTCAAAGCTGGTGAATGCTCTTATCTGGGAAAGATTAGCTTTATACAGGGCCGCCCAGAGAAATTAAGGGGTCCAGGGCAAAAGAGTTAAAGTGGGGCCCCAGAGGCAAGGAGGTTTCCATTCTGAATCACAACTTTACCCAAGCTGTAAGTTGAAGACCCCCCCCCCCCCCCCAAAAAAAAAAGTCATGACCTGCTAACAATGACAATAGCTACCCCTCACCAACCATATCTCCTTATCTATAAGCTTAGTACACTGCTTCTCTGAAGAATACTGTGACTGCTCTATTAGAGTATATCGGTATTCAAGGGGCCCTTCATGGGGCCCTTTTCAGGCTGGGGCCCGGGGCAAAATGCCCCAGTTTCCCCCCCTCCCCTGTAGGCGGCTTTGGCTTTACACAGTGGATGGCACTGTATTGGCATGATGGAGTATTAAAATAACTATAGCAATTATAATTCCTAACTTATTCAGTACATACCTCTATGCATTATTATAGGCAATTCAGTGTCATATTTACACACAATCAGTTGTATCAAATTTCAGCTCAAGTATGTGACTAATAACAGATGTGTATGATAATTACAATAGATTACCTGCATCTATAGATATAGGTTTGTTGCATTGATGGATCATGGACAGCCCCTCCCATCCCTCAGAGCCAATAAACTGTAAACACAATAATGCCATCAATACTCTCAGTTGTAGCACATTTTATAAATTAGCTTTATTTAATGTAAAAGTGAATGAACTATATAATTATATAGTCTTAATGTACGTAGGTCTCTTGACACTGACTCTCACAGTACAGTACATACAGTCATTCTGAAGGAGCTATATATGTAGCAAGCTATAGTATTAGCTTATAAGTATTATGCTCTATATAGCTAGTGATTGCCAGAAAGCACCAGTTATCAAGTGACATTAAATTGTTAAATCTGCTATTGATAATAGATCATGTACACAAGTTCTTGATGCATTAGATGTATGTAGCTGTGACATTACTTCCACCAATCCTTGGTTCAAACTCTTTAATAGAACAAACAGTTCAAGAGGTTTTATTGCAATAAATATTGACTAAAATAAAACACATCATGAGTCCATTACATGGCTAAAATTTCCAGTGAAATGCCATAGCAAGGCATCAAACATAATGATAGCATTATATAGCCAGCGTCATGTATCAATAAGTAATAAATACAAATCATAGTTGTGCTGTACTCTGTCCAATATTATCATAGTGGTGCATGTTATAGTCATTTATAATTAGGACAATAATTATTGTTATCATAATATATAAAGTCAAGTCACTAGGTCTAAGTCCTTGAAATTAGGTTAGGTAATCCTAAGGCTGCAGCACATGTTGCTGTCAGACCTTCAGTGCTGGTCACTGTAAAGTGCTAATAATATAATACTCTTTCTACTAATACTGCTTGAGAAACCAGACACAAGTACTTACATGAGTTAATAAATGTGTACACAGTGCATAATGCACATGAGATCCCAGTATATACTGAGTTAGGACATGCATGCAAGAGTTCAGACCACTACAATTTAAAAAAATGCATCTCCCATTCAGCATCAGATTAGAGAGGGCTGTATATAATTTCCCACCCTAGAGGAAATGCCTCTTAAACACTTTCTATTACTTGTTAACAAATCATTGTTGGAAGTGTTACTAACACCCTCTCTTGACACCTAGAAATGTATTGCAATCCTGGTAGTGTGCATAGCATTCTGAAAGGAAAGGTAATGAACAGATGTTCAGACCATTAGTGCGCATCTCTATCTAATTAGTCATATGGAATAACTGACACAAGCTTGAATTGATAATGTATACAAATTATGTAAGAAAAACATGATGTACAGTGGTATATAATACTTTATATATACCACACGTGTATGTACTATATGCACACACATATGCATGCACGCTCACTCGCATGCACATACTGTATTCATGAATGTATGTGCACACACACATATACACACGTGCACACACACATATACAGCTATAATATCGCCATCACTATAAGTTCCGTTGATGAGTCTTCAGATTGATGCTCCTCTCCTAATGGTCTAGACACAAAAATGTAATGACAAGTTACAGTACATTGTGAAAGTAAATAGCTGCTTACCATTTACACTACTACACATTATCAGTTGTTTTCTCACATGTATCATCTAGTCAGTCACTATGAACAGAGGGTAAATAAATCACTGACAGGTTATATGTGACCATGTACTAAACATAAAAATACGTGCAATAAGGAATCATTCTTGAAAGGGGACAAAATTAATTTGCATGCACATGGAAGCTGTCACCATTGTGCTTACTCATCACCATGGTGATACGATGTACACATCACCATGGTGACATATTCATCACTAAAAGAACAGCTATGGACAATTTTCACCAGTCACTATCCTGATTGCTCAAATGATAGACTGTGATAATAAGTAAATATAAGTTGCTTCTTGGGATATGCATGAAGGAATCACTTGGATCTCATCATGTGATACCTGGCATTTGTTTCCCTGTTATAAAGTTGGTTACCAAAGTTTCGTGCTAAAGCTGAGCAATCAAACATGGATCCTGGGAATATAATTGTGATTGGATTGTCACACATATCCAATTTACCAATTTTGACGATTCAACGTCAGAATGAAAAAAGCATTTTGAATAGAAATTTGGTCAGTAGCGAACGCTACAACACCTTAACAGATAAAGAAAATTTCAGATCTATGTGTTTCTTGAACACTAGTATTCCAGATTCATAAAATTGGAGTCCCTTTTGAAAAACAATCACGTACGTATGTCATTGCTATAACCATTTGACTACAACTACCTCTCTCTTTCAAACTTCACAGATACACACTACACACATAAGATGCACACATGTACTACTCACATACACATGCACACACACACACACACTACATGCACGCACGCACGCACACCACACACACACACTACACAAACGCACACCACACAAACGCACACACCACACACACACACACACACACACACACACACACACACACACACACACACACCACACACTACACACAAACGCACACCACACACACACACACACACACACACACACACACACACACACACACACACACACACACACACACAAACGCACACCACACACACACACAACACACACACACACACACACACAAACGCACACCACACATACACAAACTATATTCTGCACTACACACACTTATATTATACACATTACACTAAGCTGCACACACATTATGCTATGCTGAAACGAATGCTTCACTTGTTCACAGTAGCCATCACACACTAAACCACACATGCACGTACACAGAGGCATTTGCTTCCCAATGTAGCATAATATGTTGCTGATGGGTTGACTGTTCTCACACCATCATATCAGAGCAAAGGGTATTTGGTAAGATGGCATGGTGCTCCATTGGCCCAGTGTGAACACAAAATTACCTACACATCCCATAGCTTCTGTTCAGATTTGTGGGTAATACACCTCAAACTTGAAGTAATTGGCCCAGTGGGGTACTGCTGGTAGAACAGTAGATGGGTCACTTTGGCTCAGATTGAGTACTGTGTAACAACAAATAATGGCAAAACTAATATTTGGAGATCTGTTGTAAAATTTCAGTTGACGAAAATTTAATTTAGCAAAATGCTCTCACAGAAAAATTGATGGCACACCATTGCAGATGAGATTCTATGTGGTGCAAGTTGACAGAAGGATGAAGTGTGTTTATTGTGTGGACTCGGTCACTGCATCAGTATGGCCAGGTTGCTTCCTTGATCAGGCCATCCCAGTCTGACCAGCTTTAAAGGTTCTACTGCAGCCTAGTTCTTTGTGGGCCACATCCACTTATCAGGATCATGTGTTTCTGTCTGTAGGCATACTTAGAGCCTCATCCATTTATCAATGGCTGTGCACTAATCCATGTCTGTTGCAAAGTTTACATGGAGCCATGCGCACTAATCGAGTACGAGTTCTAGTCTAGTCTCATCTCAGCTTTTGTCATGAGCCACACCCATTTGCATGTGAGGAACCATGCTATTTAAATGTACCAGTAAGGTGTAGTTGCAGTAGTATCCATGAAGCACACTTGGTTTGTCGAAACTCACCTCAACAACCACTATCAAAAGCTTGGACACAAGGTATCAAAATAATATTGATGAAATTTAAATTTGGCGGTTTGGTGACAAATTGCTAAATTTAGTATATCACCAAATTTTGTTGTTATATAAAAAACACTTATCAAATTTCCATGATGGTCTGGTTGCATTATATCAACACACTTTGTGGGTGTAACATATGCTACACACACCAAACACACTACACTACAGACACATGTGTGACACACAGCAAACTTAAAATACGTACCTATGTATGTACTGTGCACATGGTCAGCAACACAATGGTCTAGCCCTACACATCTACTTGTCCACCTATGAAACAATATAACACACAAGTTATCAGATATCACACAAACGAGTGTCATATGTACAGTACATGTACTGGGATGGATAGATGTGGCTTATACAGTTACACATAATATACTCAATAGACCAATCGTTATAAGTGCATTTGCAAATTGGATATTTTTGGTGACAAGTAGTACATACATTCCCATTACTTTACGTATAGACAATCTTCTTTGCAGGTCCAGACTTTTGAGTGGGCACACTACAGTGCACCTTTTTGTGAATGTATTTCGACTGTTTACCTTTCACTACTGTATTGGGTGGTTCACTGCTAGCCAATCTATTTCAAACTTCATCACTACAGTTGCTCAGACACATTGTTAGTAATTTCTATGGAGCTATTACTAAAGGCCATAACAAAATGTGATACTCTTTTGAGCATTAAATATAAGCCCACAACATATGAAGATTATGTGTGAACAGAGCCTGAAACTGTGGACTAACCAAGACAAGTCATACTTGTATTTGAGACATACAGTGCATCATCAATCACAAAATATTATACTATCTTTGCTACAAGCAGATGTATTATTTTTTTTAAATTTATTTTATTGTAATGAATGGCAAGATTTAAATTTGTTAATTCTTCCTTTATCAATAATTAACTTTTTGTATAGTATGCATAATAATCTGAATCCTCAGCACATCGAGGTATCCACAAATCTCTTGAAATTTTGTACAGCTTGTAGAGATGCTGTGAAACACATAGTGAGGCAAAACAAACAATTAATATAATTATGGTACTTCAGCAAGAAATACAGCATAACATTACATCACATAGTCATTCACATGATAAAAGATAAAATTTCATAGATTTTCTGCTATAACGTTCTTAGCACTATTGCCATCATGACACCTGAATGTAACAGGCTATACCAATTATAAGGAAAAAATGGAAGATGACCTGCTTTCTCCACAAAGCACGACACTATTGTTGGATGGCAAGGCTATGCAAGACTGTGCTTTATGTTGGTATCCTCATAACTGAACAAGTGTAAGAATAAAAAGCAATGAAATAAGGGAGGTCATCTATACTTGCACCTATATGAGTGAATATTTAATTCTTACTTCGGTTGTATAAGGAGTATAGCAATGAGTGAAGTAGGGATTATATGCCCACTAGATGTCTTCCCTTGTTTCACTGCTTTTCATTCAAACTTTCCTTAAATTTGTTTGTTTCTTTTTATGCAACATAATTTACATATGACTCATGAATTGGCATCAACCAGACATATTAAAGCCGTTGTACAGTATTACAAACAAGAACAGTCCAGTCACTGCCGAAATTACAGAGAATCCTTGTGCCAACCAGCTGCACTGAAGCCATAACATGTTACTGCAAATCAACACCTATAGGATATATGGTAGTGGAGAAAGACAAAGGAGGACAAATGCAAGTCTAGCTGAGGTTGGAGAAAACACATGTCTCGGGCTGAAGCAACATTGAACAGTGAAGAAATCAAGCCATAACCTTATCCATAGTCAAGTTATGCTTGGCTGCAGGTATCAGGTACTCAGTAGAAATTCAGCTAAATAGGAATGATCCCTTAGAAACTTGTTGGAAAGGTTCTGAAGGCATTTTTTGGCTTGGTTATGCCAAACCAATATGGCTAAGCTGTTGTGAAGGAAAAGTGAGGCTTGTTTTGTGTGTAATTTATAGGCAAGAAGCCCAAACCTCCATGATCCCTACACTATATGTGACCCGCTGAGCAAAAACCGGCCATTTTCACAAAATTCTATTTTGCTGTATTAATACACTGGGTAAAAATACGCATGGTACAAGAAAATTTTACGCACATTTTGATCACGTTCATACACACTAAAATTGAGCTCAAATCAACAAAACCTATACACCACTGGATTCGCCAGTTTATGGTGAGTAAGAAAATCTTAGTTTCATGTTTGCACAGCAAAGGATACGTGAATTATGGGTGTTTATTTACGATGCGGTAAAAACAACACTCACCATCATTTCTTAGTTGGAATGGCCTTCTTCTTTGTCAACATGAAGGAGTACAGGGAAAGCACTATACCTGCCAGTTCATAATGCACAGATTGTGCCAAGTCCCATCGTCGTAGCTTGTTTCAATTGTGAGTTATGATCGATTATCTAAGCACCTGTAATTTATTTCCTATATTGTTGCTGTACAAATCAAGTTTATCACTGTTCCAACTGCCAAGCGCTATAACCCCAAGACCATTCACCACAAAAGGCCAAAACTTTGGCTGTTAACTTTTTTGTTACTATGGATTACAGAGATGCAATAAAATGAAATTTGAGGAAAGTGCAAAAATGGCTGGTTTTTGCTCAGCCGGTCACATATAGTACCATCATACTGAATGATAACATTAGCAGCCACTATAAAGAAGGTACAAATTGACCACTTTGATCAGAAAATAACAGTAGTTCAACAGTGCCTTAGATTTGTACCATACATACAGGTGTATGGTATACATATTAATAGCTACTGTTGTAGTTAGAGGTATGGGTGAATATGGTGCAATGTCCCACAGGTCGAGCAATTGGTGCAGAAAAACATTGACATTTGTAGAAACTAATTGGAACATAATCATTATAATATTGTTATAGCATTGTAGTAGCTCTATTAAGTATTTGCTGTTTGATGTGCAACAATAAGATTAGTCTGGTCGCGTGAGCTGCCACGAGTTGAATCTAAGAGCAGGTACTATTACATTTGGGGGCTTGTCCGGGGAGAAGGAACAAAGACCAGACTGGGATACGATGTCCACGACAGAGGCACTAAAAATCCAGTTGGATAATCTACAACGTGAGTTGCAACTGCTACAGGTGGAAAACAAGAAGTTGCGAATGGAAGTGCCAATGGATGGAGAATCGGGTAGAATGCGGAAGGAGATTGATGAACTGACACAAAGATTATTTGAGAGTGAAGAGAAAGCCATCACGGTGGAGCAGGAAGCAGAAGAATGCAAAACCAGAATGGAACAACTACAAGTGGAGTTGGAAGAGGCAAAACTGGCAGGAGACCTTACCGTGAAGTCTCTTACGGATCAGTTAGCGTCCAGCAACAACATGGTGGAGCAGTTAACCAAGGAGAGTAGTGAGCAGCAATTAGAGTTAGATAAGTTGCGTGTAGAAAATAAATTATTATCTGAATTACACGCGCAAGTGACATCGTCGCGACTAGTAGAAGCCGTTAACGGTAGCGCAAGCGAGGCCTCGTTGCGCAGCACTAAGAAAACAGGGTCATCGTTGTGCACGCCACCTCTACTAGAATCCGGAAGGGTAACCCAAGATGGTTTGGGTAACCGTGACATCACTGGAGTGCATAGTAGTCATGGAAGCGTTACCTACTTACAGCAGACGGGCAGGCCGAGCACATACCATTCAGAACTAAACGTGGCTGCACCTACGTTTATACACTCTACCTACTCTGCTGCACCAGTTAGCATGATGAGCAAGGAGGCTGATGGCCATCGCCTTGTGCAACCCAGGCCACCCCCGCTTATTCCCATCCAGTCTAGTGTGCTACCAGTGTACAGTACTAGTGCTCTCCCAACAGGGAGTAGTCCAAGTGTGCTAGGAGGATTGTCAACACCAGTACATAATCTACCGTTTAACTTCACCTCAGGTGGGCATACTCAGCCAAGTATAGATACACTACATCAGTGGAAGGAAGAAACAGTGAAGCCACAAGTATGATTTTTCAAGTACCACCAGTTGACAAGTACAGTGGAGATGCAGAGATTGAGCCTTTTGAGGAATGGCTGGAACAATTTGAATTGGTGGCCTCTGTCTGCTGCTGGGAAGGCAAAACAAAACTTGTCAATTTAGTCACAAGGATGCAGGGACATGCTTACGCCTTTTATCGCACCTGTCCAGCGCACCAGAGAAGTTCGTATGAAGCTCTTACAGCTGCTTTGACAGAACGCTTCAAACCAGTGCGTATTAAGTCAGTACAGAGTGGGTTGTTTCATGAGAGGAAGCAAGGACCAGCAGAGAGCGTAGAGGACTATGCTGTAGACCTTAACAGGCTTTATCAACGGGCTTACCCACATTCTGAGAGAGGGAGTGCCGATGCAGAGAAGATGGGACAGACTGTCCTTGCATATCAATTTGTAGCAGGCTTGAAAGCAGAAGTACGCTTTAAAATAGCAGGAAATGAAGGAACCTTTGACCAATTGCTAATGAAAGCAAGATTAGAAGAAGCAAAACTGCGTGACATACAGCCTCCTTTGAGAAAGGACAGACCAGTGACGGAGCGGATCATGCCAGAGAGATACCAGTTTCAAGGCACTACCATGGACAGAGATCGAAAGTGCTTTTTGTGTGGACAGGTAGGTCACTTCAAAAAGCAATGTCCTCAATTACGACGGGGAAAGTCAGTTGAGGCACGAGGACAGAATTTGAGAAATGCCTATGATCGAGCCTCATTACGTCATGTCACTAGTGAAGAGCAGGATGAAGAATTGAACCAAGTGCAGAAAAGAGTAGCCTTGCTGAAAAAGGAACTTCAAGAAACCTTGGCACTTAAAATACCGACCACACATGTTGTAGAGCCAAGAGGGGAGGCCTCTGACCCTGTATTGGGGCCTACAGTTTATGTAGAAGTGTTGCTGGAAGGGCAACCTTTGAAAGCCCTTGTGGATACTGGATCCCCTGTCACTATTGCCTCAATTGACTGCATTCTCAGCATTTTGGAAAGCTTGAGAGAACCAAGTCAAAGTCCAGAAGAGTGGAAACAAGAATCCAGAAGAGGTTTGAAGCTCCACACATTGCAGTGAACAATTACAGTGGTGGACAAGTTAATATCATTAGCCAATTACCTGTTACGGTGAAGCTGAACACCAGATAATGTTAAGCTAATATCCTAGTCCAAAAGGGAGCTACCTTAGGATTATTGCTAGGAACTGATTTATTGACAAAGCTAGGTTTCCAAGTACTTCAGGCTCCAAATGAGGATGGGCAGATAGTCGAGCTGCTGCATGGTCACCTTTGGCGACCAAATCTCAACACTGGGAAGATTATGGAAAGAATTCTAAGTACAAATGCTGATATGCTTACATTTGAGTCACGACTGCCAGCCAACTGTGATAGTGGTCCTGTGGCCCCTACCGGTGAACCATCACCTCCCCCAGAAAACACAGACCAAGCAACTGTGCAGGTTGTGACTGCAGAAGTCAAACTATTGCGAGCTGTTAAAGTACCAGCCAGGCATGCTAAGAGAGTCACAGGACATACGAATGTACCCCTGGGGGAGCAAGATCTAACTTTGGACCCATTGCAGGGGAATCTAAACAGTGAAGAAGTGAAAGCAACTGAGGCATTAGTTAAGGTGAGCCCACAGAATGAAGTTGCTGTGCTGATAGAAAACTATGAATCTCACCCTGTGATTTTAGAGGCTGGAACCATGTTGGGTACTTTGCACCAGGTACAGACAGTGAATGATGAAAAGCTCCCCGAAGTGTTGTCTAAAGAGCTGAACTCTTTAAGCTTATCAGAGAATAGCAAAGCAGAGCTACTAGAGCCGTCAAGCCGGAAGCAGCAGATAATGAAACAGCTAGACGTGGAATGGTGCAACACAAGTGCAGAAGAAATGGCAAAGTTAACTGCACTGATTGAGGAGTTCGCCGATGTATTTGCTTTGAATGCCATGGAGGTAGGCCATACCAACTTAGTGCAACATCACATTAATACAGCGGATAATGTACCTGTAAAACAGGCATCCAGACGTGTTCCTGTATTTGAGCATTCAGAGTGATTTCACTAGATGCAGAATCATACCGCAGGAACATTAACTAAGGCCTACAATCAAATAAGGAAATCTATGTATGTGTACCTCCATGGTTTTCTAAGTATGAGAGGCACTGGTACTAGCTTCTTCTTGTGTTGACATGACTGTGTACCATATGGGTCCACGGTGAAGCTTAATCCATTTCTGTCCAAAATGAGCATACATAGTTTGTAGCCAATGACGATAGTCTGTTGGACAGGATACCTATACAATGGCTTATGAATTTACAGTATGTAAACATACATGTGATTTACCTGCTGCAAATTGTCAGCTGCAAAAAACTGTGCAATGTATTCAACAAGCCCTAAAGGCATTCGTTTGATGGGAAAATGTGAGTCACTCTGGTCAGGCCGTATTGTGCCAAATACCTTTGGCAAGATTGTACAATACATTTGTGCGACTACCATCTGATAACCTCAACATTGCACTGGCAGCATTGTTCAAAAGTCATTAGGAACTGTAAGAGATAACTGGTCACTCAAATAAGCTGAAAACAATTTGGAAAGTGCCAACAACTGAGATTCTGCTGGTAACTAATTTAGGGCATACTCCACTAAGCAAGATTCCACTGGGCTGGTTTGTGTTGCAGTTGTCTTTAGACCATGACAAACTGTCAAGAGGCTTGGAGCATTTGCTGTTACATTTCTAGCCTGTCCATTGTACCATGCTTCTGCATCCTTCGGTGTCTTAAATCTATACATGTATATAGAGTAAGTCATATCAAAACAATATTAAAGGCTTACCTCTTAGCTAGATGACCTGTAACTCTACACCGACAAGCCTCAGCTAAAAGTAAACTATCGATTTATATTATATACCTTTGATTAATGCCATACCACTTCTACGGACTACTGATGACTCCACTCGTTGTTCCACAAATTCACTAGCACTTGTCCAAAAGGCACTCTGCTTATGTGATGGCCACTTATCCCCTGGTGTGTGGAAGAGAACGAACTCAGCCAAAGCTTTGACTTCTTCTTCACTCCATTTCTCCCTTGAATCGATAGTAGTGATGTTTTCGTTACAGTTAATCAATCTTCTTGGAGCCAGATTAAGCGTTGGTTGTGGATCCTCTTGCACTCCCCCTTCGCGATTAACCTCGTGGTTTACCAGCTCTCTTAAAGCTACTCTCTTCTCTTGTCTGTGGGGAGTATATAACGTTGGAGAACCCCTTGGACGTTTGCTAGTTGCAGTCCAGATCACTTAAATCGCTCTTGCGATGCCCCTCTGTTTTCGCGCCATTCAGTGTTGCTCACGTGAACCTATATCTAGCATACGGTGTGGGGTATATGGGGGTGATTTCATCAATCGTTTCATGATCTTATCGTCTGTAGCATTTTCGGATTTTGTTTACCCTTATTTCAGTAAACAGTGCCGACCTCACTAGCAAACAGGCGAGCTTACCTAAAACTATTATTGTTTTACAAAATTGAGAAGACTCTTGTCGAAACCACCATAAGCTTGACACCATTGGATTCAGTCACACGAGGTCACTCCTGCATGCCGCTATACCATCCCTTCCATCAGAACTGAAACCTTTGCACACTCCTACCTACCCTCAACTACCAAGATGTAGAATAATCTCCCCGAGACAATGATAATATAAATAAACACTTAAACAGTGGGCAGAGAGGCAAACTCTGCCCAGTCCTGGGATGATGGTATTGTTGCCATTACAGAAGCAGCATTGCCACGTTGAACATCAAAAACTCCCCGGGTCACTGGTGATTATCAACAATTTAGATGAATTTAAAGATAAACTAGCACACTATTTGTTATAGCACTCATTTGTATGATTATCTGTGTTGTATACTCTGCATGAGGTTTACACAGTAATAATTACATATGTAGCTATATGACCTCCTCTACCGGTATAGCGTCCATTTGCATTTCGTGACGTCATTTGGGCTACAGGAAAACATGGGCTACAAAATTCAAATTACAATAAACAATATAGCAGAGGTCATAGTTTTCATTAGCGGGCGCCTCAACATGTGAGATATTACGCATGCGTCATCAATTTCTACGCACGTGTATAAAAGGCTCGACTGTAACACGCACAGTACAGTACAACAAAAATTCAGAGCCTCGTTCAATGGAAGGAACAGACACGAATGAAGTAGAAAGTCTACAAAGAGAGATCGCCTGGTTGAAAACTGAAATAATAATCCTGCAGATAAAGTATGACATTATGAAATGTAAGTCCATCAGTTTTGTCTATTAATTGCCATGCAGTACTTTTTTTAGGTCATAAGGATGAAGTTGAATTAAATCTGGTCACACAAAACCATGTATTGAAAGAACAACTGAGAGCTGTACAGCAATTTGCAAGGCATTTTGTTCCACCAGACCAACAGCTGCAACAGTACTGACGGCTCTGCGGCAGTGATTGTAACGAACATGACAAGAAACTTACCCCTTTGTGCATAGTTTGCATTTTAATGGTGTTATAAATAATAATCTGGCTGAACAGGGTTATAGTCTTGAGTCCCCAATTAGCATAAGTGATCTAAGATCACTCGACTAGTAGAAAATACGAAGATGCTCAAGAGTTTACGTTCTTAAGCATGCCAGGTGCTAAAAAGCGCCGAGGCAAAAGACTCACCAATGGATAACAATGAGGGGACTTTCTGGATGCAATGTATGGTGAGAGTGGCGTTTAACAATGAAGCAGTCGAGGAGATTCAAAGAAGAATCTGGTGAGTGTTATAAACAATATTGTGATGTTAACTGATACATTTACGACCTGCTAAAGAATCCATGAGGTTGGTTTCTGCCCAGTGAGCATTAAATGTACGACGAAGATTCGGCGACAACATAGGAAAAGACAACATTCAGTGATCAAAATAGGTTACTATAGCCCATAGAACTGTCTAGCGGAGTGGAAATGTGAAACTGTAAGGCTTGCAAGCTAGTTTAACACCCGGTTCTTATACTGAGCCGGCCCGCCACTGCGGCATATCCTCATCCATGTCGCTACACTGAGTCACTGAATCTTTTCCCGTTTGTACTGTGTTGTATGAAAAGGGACAGCTCAACTATAAAAATGAAGGTTGTGTTCCAAATTACTAATCTGTGCTGCTAACACACTTATAGATTGTGAAGGCAACATTGCACTCCAAGCAACCAATGCTGACAGGGATGGCACCTATGGTAAGGCATTCAGTATACAAGCTTGATTAAACAATCATTTACAGATTGTGAAGACTACACTTTGTATCATAATGCTTCTACAGCTAAGAGCAGGAGGAAAGGTACCTTGGTGACTGTACATGCATGCCATGAATGTTCACTTAAATGTCTTACAGACTGTGATGACTGCACTGGTCACAATTCCACAGACGGTAATGCTTCAACAGCAGAGAGTGGCAGAGATAGAATCCTTGGTAACTCATTGCTCTACTGTATATGAAAGGTAATTTAGCGTTCTTTCAGGTTATGAAAGTAGCACTGTTAGCCATGATGTTAATGCACCTGACAGAAACAGTGAGTAGTTTGGTAAGACTCTTATTCTCTGTTCAAATAGCTTTATTTGTGCTAAATACTTCTACAGGTTATGAATGTACTGACATGGCGGAATCATGGGATGATGATGAGCATTTAGATTATGATATTTTATTAACAGAAAGTGATATTCCAGGTGCATCTCTTAATGGAAAACATCCTACAGAACTAAATGTTGTGGAGTTAAAGAGGTGGCTAACTTGCTGTGGTATACCTATGGGTGGAAAGAAACCGGAGTTGATTAACCGGTAAGATTGCACATGATTTTAAAAATTTTCATGATCTTTGTTGTTTTGTAGAGTTTGTGATTACATTAAGTATGGGTGGGACGTGTTTCTTGTTGATCCAGATGGTGGGGTCAATGTCCAAAATAAGCTACAAACGACTCGATTGAATAGGAGACCTGAAGGTATTGTTTTGTTGCAAACAATTCCTGATGTAAAGGATGGTCTTTGGACCAAAGAAATATACAAAGCTCCCAAAGTTACTTTTAGCTCGATTTTCCAATTTTTAGTTGATCGCAAAGTATTAATAAAGAAGGCTAACCATATAGAGAATGTCACTGAAAGAAGAGACAATTCCAATCTTGGTATTCATGTTCAAGGCAATGTAAATTTGGACAGTGATATTCAAGGCAATGTGGATTTGGACAATGCTATTTGCGAATCAGTGTGCTACACTCGTACATTAGATAAAGCATACTGCTTTTATCAAGATGGCCATGTGCAAAATGTTCGTTACCATCCAATGCCAAGTCTACCAGGTTATGTTTGTATTGGTGCCTCTGTCCTACCATCAATGAAGAAAGGTAAAATGTACAATGTTCGTGTGGTGTTATCCAATAATACCGCACATGTGGATAGAGCAAACTGTATTTGTCCAGCTGGATTGTCTGGCTGCTGTAACCATGTTACAGCTACGCTATATTGTATTCAAGATTATTTTCATTTAAAGATAAATGAAGAGGATGAGAAAGGGTGCACTGAAAAACGACAAACATGGAATATACCGAAGCAAGAAAAGGTTGATGCACGGCCAACGAAATTAGTTACCTTGACCAAATAAGTGTATGGGATAGAGAAACGACCGAAAGTGTGTCGAGTTAACAAGTGGGATTGTCGGCCCACATCCAGCAGAACAGTTCATCCAGAGAAGAAAGCAAACCTGAGAAGTCGATTAAGTCAAATCCAGCAAATGAAAACCAAAGCTGCCGCCTGTGCTGTATCTTCAGCTATCACTGATAGTGAGAAAAAGAAAGCAACTGAAGTACAGTCAATGTTACATAGGTATGGAACATCTTGCTTTCTGCAGTTATTGGATGAGGAACCAACTCCGTCAGAGGACAGACTTCAAAAAATTAGAAATGAACGGATTGCCAGAGCAGCTGCCAAGAGGTCACAGTTTCAGTTAGACATTACCAGCATCACTGAAGCTATGAATCATGACCATCATTACTGTAGTACTGTTTCAACAGCCAATCCAGAAATCGATTCTTTTCCTGCACCACAACATCAAATCATCTGCAATGGAGTATGGACAGAGAAATGAAGATAATGCAATTAGAAGCTACATGGACTATCAGAGAAAGAAGGGGGTTGTTCTTAAGGTTCAGAAATGTGGCTTGTTAGTTGGTCCATCAATACCCTGGCTAGCTGCAACTCCAGATGCTATACTTGAAGTAGGTCAGGACAAAGGATGCTTGGAGGTAAAGTGTCCATATTTGTGTGCAAAAAAGTCAATTTCTGAGGCTGTAATAGAGTCACCCTCTTTCTGCTTGCAAAATGACAATGGAACACTTCAGCTAAAAAGGAACCATCAGTATTTTTATCAAATTCAGCTGCAGCTTTATGTAGCTCGTCTATTGTGGTGCAACTTTGTAATTTGGACACCTAATGAAATTTATGTTGAAAAAATTGATTATGACCAACGATTTATTGAAGACACTGTTTCAAAGGCACGAAGATTCTATTTTGATATATTCTTGCCATCTGTAGTTCCATACGGTCTTATTCATGATAGTGATGTGCAAATTTCCAATCCACCATTAAAATATACAGAAATTGAAATTATTTCAGAACCTGTTGGTGTACGAGAAATTCTACCTGTCAGAAATACTTGAAAGTGTTGAGTACAATGACAATACTGACGTGTCCGTTTCTGACAAATCACAGCAGTTGTCATCACTTAAATCGCTCTCGCGATGCCCCTCTGTTTTCGCGCCATTCAGTGTTGCTCACGTGAACCTAGCATATGGCGTGGGGTGATTTCATCAATCGTTTCAATATGTTATGATCTTATCGTCTGTAGCATTTTCGGATTTTGTTTACCCTTATTTCAGTAAACAGTGCCGACCTCACTAGCAAACAGGCGAGCTTACCTAAACTATTATTGTTTTAGAAAATTGAGAAGACTCTTGTCAAAACCACCATAAGCTTGACACCATTGGATTCAGACACACGAGGTCACTCCTGCATGCCGCTATACCATCCCTTCCATCAGAACTGAAACCTTTGCACACTCCTACCTACCCTCAACTACCAAGATGTAGAATAATCTCCCCGAGACAATGATAATATAAATAAACACTTAAACAGTGGGCAGAGAGGCAAACTCTGCCCAGTCCTGGGATGATGGTATTGTTGCCATTACAGAAGCAGCATTGCCACGTTGAACATCAAAAACTCCCCGGGTCACTGGTGATTATCAACAATTTAGATGAATTTAAAGATAAACTAGCACACTATTTGTTATAGCACTCATTTGTATGATTATCTGTGTTGTATACTCTGCATGAGGTTTACACAGTAATAATTACATATGTAGCTATATGACCTCCTCTACCGGTATAGCGTCCATTTGCATTTCGTGACGTCATTTGGGCTACAGGAAAACATGGGCTACAAAATTCAAATTACAATAAACAATATAGCAGAGGTCATAGTTTTCATTTGCGAGCGCCTCAACATGTGAGATATTACGCATGCGTCATCAATTTCTACGCACGTGTATAAAAGGCTCGACTGCAACACGCACAGTACAATATAACAAAAATTCAGAGCCTATGACAACAAAAATTCAGAGCCTATGACAACAAAAATTCAGAGCCTATGACAACAAAAATTCAGAGCCTCGTTCAATAGAATGAACAAATGCATTGATAAATGAAGTACAAAGGCTACAAAGAGAGATCGCCTCGTTGCAAGCTACAATACGAACCCTGCAGATACAGTATGTCATTATGAAAGGTAAGTCCATCAGTTTTGTCTATTAATTGCCATGCAGTACTTTTTTTTAGGCCATAAGGATGAAGTTGAATTAAATCTAGTCACACAAATGAAAGAAGAACTGAGAGCTGTACAGCAATTTGCAAGGCATTTTGTTCCACCAGACCAACAGCTGCAACAGTACTGACGGCTCTGCAGCAGTGTGATCGTAACGAACATGAAACTTACCCCTTTTGTGCTTAGTTTGCATTTTAAATGTATACGTAAATAATAATAATGAGACATCTGGCTGAACAGGGTTATAGTCTTGAGCCCCCAATTAGCGGTAGTGATCTAAGATCACTCGACCAGTAGAAAATACGGAGATGTTCAAGAGTTTACATTCTTAAGCATGCCAGGTGCTAAAAAGCGAGTTTAAAGAATGTAAAACTGCCGAAATGATATCACCAATGGATAACAATGAGGGGACTTTCTGGATGCAATGTATGGTGAGAGTGGTGTTTAACAATGAAGCAGCCGAGGAGATTCAAAGTAGAGTCTGGTGAGTGTTATAAACAATATTGCGATGTTAACTGATACATTTACGACCCGCTAAAGAATCCATGAGGTTGGTTTCTGCCCAGTGAGCATTAAATGAACGGCGAAGATTTGGCGACAACATAGGAAAAGACAACATTCAGTGAACAAAATAGGTTACAATAGCCCATAGAACCGTCTAGCGAAGTGGAAATGTGAAACTGTAAGGCTTGCACGCTAGTTTAACCAAACTTACCACCCGGTTCTTATACTGAGCCAGCCCGCCACTGCGACATATCCTCATCCATGTTGCTACACTGAGTCACTGAATCTTTTCCCGTTTGTACTGTGTTGTATGAAAAGGGACAGCTCAACTATAAAAATGAAGGTTGTGTTCCAAATTACTAATCTGTGCTGCTAACACACTTATAGATTGTGAAGGCAACATTGCACTCCAAGCAACCAATGCTGACAGGGATGGCACCTATGGTAAGGCATTCAGTATACAAGCTTGATTAAACAATCATTTACAGATTGTGAAGACTACACTTTGTATCATAATGCTTCTACAGCTAAGAGCAGGAGGAAAGGTACCTTGGTGACTGTACATGCATGCCATGAATGTTCACTTAAATGTCTTACAGACTGTGATGACTGCACTGCCCATAATTCCACAGACGGTAATGCTTCAACAGCAGAGAGTGACAGAGATAGAATCCTTGGTAACTCATTGCTCTACTGTATATGAAAGGTAATTTAGCGTTCTTTCAGGTTATGAAAGTAGCACTGTTAGCCATGATGTTAATGCACCTGACAGAAACAGTGAGTAGTTTGGTAAGACTCTTATTCTCTGTTCAAATAGCTTTATTTGTGCTAAATACTTCTACAGGTTATGAATGTACTGACATGGCGGAATCATGGGATGATGATGAGCATTTAGATTATGATATTTTATTAACAGAAAGTGATATTCCAGGTGCATCTCTTAATGGAAAACATCCTACGGAACTAAATGTTGTGGAGTTAAAGAGGTGGCTAACTTGCTGTGGTACACCTATGGGTGGAAAGAAACCGGAGTTGATTAACCGGTAAGATTGCGCATGATTTTAAAAATTTTCATGATCTTTGTTGTTTTGTAGAGTTTGTGATTACATTAAGTATGGGCGGGACGTGTTTCTTGTTGATCCAGATGGTGAGGCCAATGTCCAAAATAAGCTACAAACGACTCGATTGAATAGGAGACCTGAAGGTATTGTTTTGTTGCAAACAATTCCTGATGTAAAGGATGGTCTTTGGACCAAAGAAATATACAAAGCTCCCAAAGTTACTTTTAGCTCGATTTTCCAATTTTTAGTTGATCGCAAAGTATTAATAAAGAAGGCTAACCATATAGAGAATGTCACTGAAAGAAGAGACAATTCCAATCTTGGTATTCATGTTCAAGGCAATGTAAATTTGGACAATGCTATTTGTGAATCAGTGTGCTACACTCGTACATTAGATAAAGCATACTGCTTTTATCAAGATGGCCATGTGCAAAATGTTCGTTACCATCCATTGCCAAGTCTACCAGGTTATGTTTGTATTGGTGCCTCTGTCCTACCATCAATGAAGAAAGGTAAAATGTACAATGTTCGTGTGGTGTTATCCAATAATACCGCACATGTGGATAGAGCAAACTGTGTTTGTCCAGCTGGATTGTCTGGCTGCTGTAACCATGTTACAGCTACGCTATATTGTATTCAAGATTATTTTCATTTAAAGATAAATGAAGAGGATGAGAAAGGGTGCACTGAAAAACGACAAACATGGAATATACCGAAGCAAGAAAAGGTTGATGCACGGCCAACGAATTTAGTTACCTTGACCAAATAAGTGTATGGGATAGAGAGAAACGACCGAAAGTGTGCCGAGTTAACAAGTGGGATTGTCGGCCCACATCCAGCAGAACAGTTCATCCAGAGAAGAAAGCAAACCTGAGAAGTCGATTAAGTCAAATCCAGCAAATGAAAACCAAAGCTGCCGCCTGTGCTGTATCTTCAGCTATCACTGATAGTGAGAAAAAGAAAGCAACTGAAGTACAGTCAATGTTACATAGGTATGGAACATCTTGCTTTCTGCAGTTATTGGATGAGGAACCAACTCCGTCAGAGGACAGACTTCAAAAAATTAGAAATGAACGGATTGCCAGAGCAGCTGCCAAGAGGTCACAGTTTCAGTTAGACATTACCAGCATCACTGAAGCTATGAATCATGACCATCATTACTGTAGTACTGTTTCAACAGCCAATCCAGAAATCGATTCTTTTCCTGCACCACAACATCAAATCACCTGCAATGGAGTATGGACAGAGAAATGAAGATAATGCAATTAGAAGCTACATGGACTATCTGAGAAAGAAGGGGGTTGTTCTTAAGGTTCAGAAATGTGGCTTGTTAGTTGATCCATCAATACCCTGGCTAGCTGCAACTCCAGATGCCATACTTGAAGTAGGTCAGGACAAAGGATGCTTGGAGGTAAAGTGTCCATATTTGTGTGCAAAAAAGTCAATTTCTGAGGCTGTAATAGAGTCACCCTCTTTCTGCTTGCAAAATGACAATGGAACACTTCAGCTAAAAAGGAACCATCAGTATTTTTATCAAAAATTCAGCTGCAGCTTTATGTAGCTCGTCTATTGTGGTGCAACTTTGTAATTTGGACACCTAATGAAATTTATGTTGAAAAAATTGATTATGACCAACGATTTATTGAAGAAACTGTTTCAAAGGCACGAAAATTCTATTTGGATATATTCTTGCCATCTGTAGTTCCATACGTTCTTATTCATGATAGTGATGTGCAAATTTCCAATCCACCATTAAAAAACACAGAAATTGAAATTATTTCAGAACCTGTTGGCGTACGAGAAATTCTTCCTGTCAGAAATACTTGAAAGTGTTGAGTACAATGACAATACTGACGTGTCCGTTTCTGACAAATCACAGCAGTTGTCATCTATAGTTTCATGTGATGATAATGACTCAGCAAAGCTTCAGAATGTGGTATATGAAGAAATTTGTCCTGAAACTACTGCTACAGCAGCAGAAACACTGTCTACAGTGAATAATAAAGATTGCGAGGATGTGTAGATTGTATGTGTTTCAACAATTTGTGATCCACCACTATCATTAAATGTATTGGAGAAGTTACATTACGCCTAACATAGAGTTTACGGTGATGGGAACTGCTTGTACCACGCAATTACTCACCAAGCTGGATTTATAAAGCAATATTGCCATGGAGATGTCTTTGTTGCCAGACAGCTAAAAATTTTAGCTGTACAATGTATGCAGAAATTTCCAGATGTTCGTTTAGAGGATGGGACTATACAGCTTCAATGGGAGATAAAAAAGACACGCATTTTGGAGTCAGCTGAATGGGGAGGTGATTTAGAAATCCGTTTGTTTGCAATAGCAATAGGCAGACAAATAGTTGTCGTAACTGGATCAAGTAATACTTTCACATCTGCACAGAAATTTCCTTGCTCTCCCCCTCCCATACCAAAAATGAGAGGAGGCATTTTTATTCCAATTGAAGTAACAGAACTATGCAACCAGTGGAAGAACTACAAACCCTCACCATTACTCATCATATACAATGGCATCAATCATTATGATTCAACAATGTTTATAAGCTAACAATTGTATGTAAAATTATTTATTAAAAATGAACATTATAATCATTAGCACACCAAAGGTGGTCCAAAATTAGTTAACATACAACAAATGTATATTATATCACTAACTGAGTCCCACATGGAAGCAGGCAAAACTCCTTGTAAAATGTGGTAGTCTTTCACACAACCAATAGCTCTTTTGACATGTACTCTCAAACGAGCAATCTTCTTTGTTGTAAATACATCATTAGCTGACATTTGAGTGTTAGACTGAAGGAAAGGTGGCACATTAAGGTGAACACCATATGGAACTAACATATCTTGAATTTTAAATCCTTTGTCAGCCATGACTTCATCGCCTGGCTCCAGCTTCTCTAGCAATCCACACACTTCAACCAATTTACGATCAGATACAGAACCTTCACATGCATTAGAAACAAATGATATAGCTCCACTTGGTGTCACACCTATTAAAATCTTAACAGTGTTTCTGTTCTTGTATGCTGAAAATGTGCATGCTTGTGAAAGTAGGGAAGATGGTCATTCAATAGGAAACTCTGTAACATCTATAATGATTCTTGTATTTGGATAGCCTTTTTTGAAAACCTTTGGCATGTATTTCTGGACTATGTGCCAAGATGGAAATGTTTCAATAGACTTGAAACTGTGGAACATCAAGTTGATCCAAGTACTTGTGATTCGTGACACAGTTGCTTGTGAAATGTTAAATCTGTAAGCGATGTCATGTTCAAGTAAGCCCAGTCGAAGTCTAACTAATGTCAAAAAAACTGCTCTTCCAATGGAAGCTTGAAACTTGGGCCAACTTTCACATCATCATAGTCGCATCCACTCCTACGGCCACTCTATTGTCGCATCACCTTAGCATCAGATTGTAAAATTTCCTCGTAAAATGCCACTAGTGTTTCATAGTCGTTAAACCCAGTGTACAATTTTATTAGCTGGTCATTGCACTTTATGTTTTCCAACCGCAACAAAGACCTTTTAAGTGTGTTCTCTGGCTCTGCAAGCTTTCTTTCTGTATCTGCTAGCTTTCCCTCTGCATCTACTAGCTTGTTCTCTGCATCTGCTAGCTTGCTCTCTGTATCTGCTAGCTTGTTCTCGGTATTTGCAAGTTTGCTTCGTGTAACTGATAGCATGCGCTCCAAATGTGCTAGCTTGCTTTGAGGTCCTACATCCCCCATTTTCGAGTCTCCAGTATGATTTAAATCACCTGTACTTTCAGTACTATCAGTAATATACTGCAATTCAACACTGTCGACATTCAAGTCAGCATCAAAAGTAGGTAAATAAATATCCGGTTTATCACGACCTTCGCTGGTAAATGGCTGTAATGTCTGTTTTGATGTCAACGATGAACGCTTAATATGTCTTTGATTCCAGGGAAATATGGAAGGAACTGCATTTTTCTTAAGGCATCGATTTTTGCCTCCAGAAACAAAATCATCAAGTACAAAATGTGCTGAGCAAATTTTAGTGCCCTTTGTAACATCAAAGTGACTTCCAGGATCACGGCGAATTAGTTTGATCCATTGTTTGCCTTTAGCTGATTTTATATCAGGAAAAGCATGGAATGATATTTTATCAAGACCTTGTTTAGTACACTCCTTGTTACGTGCACTAGAATTGCGACAATCTGGTACACAACAATAATGTCCTTGCCAAAGCTCCTTCCTCCTAGACTTCTTTCTACGAACAGGTTTGGAAACAACAGTATCATTTTCAGGAAAAACATTATCATCCAATTTATCTGTGAAATTATAATTATAGAATTCCTAACTAAGTTACATGTTGTCTTACCAATGATTCCATCTCTACCAATCCTTGTTCTGGCATCATCTGTTTCATCATGTGATAAACAGTCATCACAGTCTGTAGGACATTTAAGTGAACATTAATGGCATGCATGTACAGTCACCAAGGTACCTTTCCTCCTGCTCTTAGCTGTAGAAGCATTATGATACAAAGTGTAGTCTTCACAATCTGTAAATGATTGTTTAATCAAGCTTGTATACTGAATGCTTTACCATAGGTTCCGTCCCTGTCAGCATTGCTTGCTTGGAGTGCAATGTTGCCTTCACAATCTATAACTTGTAGTGATATCCAACCTCGTATTTTTAGTACAGGGCTGTATAATCTCCTTTAACTTCCTTTCAACAAGTTATCACTAAGCGAAATTTCGTTCCTGGATGCTAGCGCTTCTAAATAAAGTTTAATTCAACTTATTTCGTTTCGTAATTACGAAGTTACTGTATTTCAAAGTCAAAAATACATTAATATTTAGGCTTCGGATAATTAGAGACAAAATGTATTACAGTCATGGCACCATAGATATATAAGCCCCTATGATGGCACTAGCTGGTTGTTTCAGTATGACGGTGTTTCCGCAACATTACAGCTGGATTTGAGGGGCCTTCATGATTTCCTAGGTTTTCGATAGTGCTGATTTCAAATCTGACAAGCGTACAAGCCACAAATGCAAGGTATGATTAGTATAGCAGGCGTTTATACCCTATTATAATGTCTGTATGCAATATGACGCTGTATTTTTCTAATGTACGCACTTCAGTCGAGTGTATTAAGTTGTTTGTAATATATTTGTGTAATGATATCAGAGTATAATTATAGTTAGTAATTACGTAATTGATCTTTGTAACATGATTATAAGTTGTAAGTGTGATTGATTACTTTTCAATTATTATTCGTTATCGAGCTAGTTGTCACTGCTTTACATTGGTGCCGAAACCCGGGACATGGCAACTGGTGGACAAGGAATTACTCTACCGGAACCCCTCCAAGATGCTGACGCTAAATCTTGGTTTAGCCGTTTTGAAGTGTGTGGCGCAGCAAATGGTTGGGATGACGGAAAACGGCTGCTGTGCCTACCAACGCTGTTGAAGGCACGAGCATGGGCAGTATATGAAGCCCTAGGAGATGACCAGACGGACACTTATGCTCACTTAAAGGCTGCTCTCTTAGCCAAACTAAGTCCCGACACGGACGAGCATCACCTGAGTGCTAGAGAAAGGCTGGCAAGCAGACGACTATGTGAAGGGAGTGAAAGCGTAGATGAGCTAGCGCGAGATTTAGAAAGACTGCTGGACCAAGCTTCACCGGGACTCCAAGGTGACCTCAAAGACAAGGAGCTAAAGTATCACCTGATGAACGCGCTACCAGAGAAGGTATCGTTTCAGCTGAAAGTTCTGCCAGCCGAGGGATACATCAAAACGATTGCCAAAGCCACTGAACTGCTGCTAATATACCAGCACGCAGAGTCCAGAGATTCACTTACGCAAATCAGACAACCTACTACGAATCAAGATGATAGACTTAACAAGCTGGAAGAAGCAGTGCTACAGGTTTCTCAACAACTAACAGCATTGTCAATACCCAGCCATCGACCTGAACCAGCTAGATGCTTCAAATCTGGACGCTCAGGACATATCTCCAGGAACTGCAGAACAAGGAATATGGAATGTTATAAATGTGGAGGTAGAGGACACATCGCCTGCCAATGCTGGAGTCAGGGAAATGGCAGAGGGGGTGCCCCAACACGCCGAGCTGGGGGCACTCCCAATCCTTAGTAAGTGCTTGCAATTTTGACTGTATACCTGCTATATCACAAAACACTAACATCGTTAAGACTGCATGTGCAATAGGTAAAATTTTTAATAACTCAGTACATGTATTGTTAGACTCTGGAACTTCATGCTCAGTCATTCATGCTTCCCACATACTAATCTGACTTTCACACATGCCACTCTCCTGAATGCAGATGGCAGACAATTGACTCCACTAGGTACACTCACAACCACAGTTGACTTGGGAATCCTCAAGGCTTCCCACAACTTCATTGTGGTAAAGGAGCTGTCAGTCCCAGCCATATTGGGCTGCGATTTTTAAAAATAAGCATGGGGTCATTCTGAACTTTGAACAGGGAGTGTTTCATACCAAACATACACCACAGAATGGAGCACTATTGCTTCAGCGCCCACATTCATGCATGGTAGTCCTAGATGATGAGCACCCACAGGCTGTACCCGCCCCCTGCAGCACCAACAAGCCACTAGACATGCCCACAGATTACCATCCTGCTGTTGCCCAAGTGCTACAAGAACATGCTACACTCTTCAAACAAGACCTGGGGCACACTACAATCACAGACCATGTCATAGTTACAGGGGATTCCCACCCAATCAAGGTACCGTCCACCAACAGTTACGGGACATGGCCAAAGAAGGCATCATCAGGCCTAGCAATAGCCCATGGTGTGCTCCGGCTGTGTATGTCCCCAAAAGTAATGGTGAAATCTGCATATGTATTAATTTTGTGCAACTGAACAAGGTCACAAAAAAGGATGCTTACCCAGTACCCAGGACTGAGGGTCCTCAGCAAAAGCTTGGCAACAAATGTGTGTTCTCCAAGATAGACTTAAAAAGTGCCTACTGGCAGTTCCCTATGAATGAAGGTTCAATTGAGAAAACAGCGTTCTGTCCTGGCCCAGGGTATGACTTATGGGAATTCACGGTAATGCCCTATGGTCTGACTGGTGCTACCCAGACCTGCCAACGAGGCTTAGACAAAGTACTCTCAGATTGTAAAGATTGCGTAGTCAATTATGTTGATGATTGTATCGTCTTCTCCGACAATATGCAGTCTCACATCCAAGATCTTGGACGAGTTCTTGGTAGACTTCAGGCTGCAGGCTTCACACTGCGTGGGTCTAAGTGTTCCTTTGGCCTTAGCTCGGTACCTTGGCTTCAACTACTCATCCAGTGGTATTACCCCAGCCACAGATAAGACTCAAGCAATCATCAACTGGCCAGTACCAACCTCAGCCAAAGAGGTGCGCTCATTCCTTGGGTTTGCAAATTTTTATTGACGTTTTATACCACAATTTGCAGATATTGCAGCCCACTTACAGCACTCACAGGCTCCCGGACCCCCTTCAAGTGGGAACAAGCCCAGCAGTCAGCTTTTGCTGCCCTCCAACAGGCCCTTGTTTCACCCAGAGTACTGGACTATCCAAGACCAGATGATCGCTTTGTCTTGACCACTGATGCTTCCGATATTGGACTGGGGGCTGTCCTTTCTACTGAACGGCATTCTGTCGTAGAGTTTGCCAGTCGGACTCTCACTGCTACTGAGCAAAAGTACACAACTACAGAAAAAGAGTGTCTAGGTATCTTGTGGGCCATTCGAAAGTTCCGCCATTACCTGATTGGAACCCACTTCACCCTTGAGACCAATCGTAAGCCTTTGGAATGGTTGGAATCTTCTCGCAAGAGTCAAGCATGCTCACAGCGTTTAGAACGCTGGTCCCTGGAGCTAAGAGCCTATGACTTTACTGTTGTCCATCGTCCCAGTAGGTGCAATCAGACTGCTGATGCTCTATCACGCCACCCAATTACCTTGGTAGTTTCAAACCCACCCCTAGATCTGCACCAACTCGCAAATGCTCAGTGCAGTGACTCACTTCTACCATCAGTTATAGACCAATTTAGGTCAAACATACCACCTCTGAATTCTGGTATTTGGACTCAATTTCCTTACAAACGTTATAAGCAACTCTGGTCCCAATTGATACTACAAGACTCTTTGCTATGCAGACGTGTTTACTCCTCCTCTATGGAAACCTCAAAAACTCTGATCATAGCTCCAAAATCACTTCAGAAACAATTCCTCCACATTGCACATGACCAGTCTGGCCATCAGGGAGCTGAAAGAACTTTGTCTCGCTTAAGTGAATTCTCATACTGGGTAGGCATGGCTAAAGATGTGTCACAGTACTGTAGCCATTGTGCTCCCTGTCAGAAAGCAAAAGCACCATTGCCAAAACCAGTACCTTTGCAACCAATAATCGCTACTAGACCCTGGGAAATGGTAGCTGTTGACATCTTGAAAGTCCCACCTTCTTTGCGTGGCAACCAATACATTCTTGTTACCCAAGATTACTTCTCTAAGTGGCCTTCTGCATATGCAATACCTGACCAAAAGGCTGACAGGATAGTGCGAACATTACAGGACAATGTCTTTGCCCTTGTAGGTCCTCCTAGCAAGCTCCACTCCGATCAAGGCAGGAACTTTGAGAGCCACATCCTACGTGACCTATGCATTGCATTTGGTGTGAAGACGTCACATACAACACCCTACCACCCTATGGGTGATGGCCTTGTGGAGAGGATGAATTGATCCCTACTTACTCTCCTTAGAACACTTGCAGATAAAGGAAATGACTGGGAGGATCACTTACAACTGTTGCTATTCTTCTACCGCACTAGCCGCCATGCTTCAACAGGAGTCTCTCCGTATGAGGTGCTCTTTGGCACCAACCCTCCATCTCCTCACATTCCAATCTTGAGGGAGGTTACTTCTATTGACCCTGCCACTTATAGCTCATCACTCCAACACAAGCTGATAGAGTTGAGGGAGCTAGTGGAAGCAAACATTGTAAGATCAGCTAGTGATCAACAACATTCATACAATTGCAGCCCACGTGAACCGCTCACTATAGGACAACAAGTGCTGCTACAAGACCCCACAGCACAAAAGCTGGATCCTCGTTGGACAGGTCCTTGGACAGTAACCAAGATCAAGAGTTCTTTAACTGTTGCCATTAAGAGGGGAAACACCACCAGAGTGGTGCATGTCAATCGTGTTTGTCCCTTGCTTGAAATGAAAGACAGCAGTGGTGGTCAGATAATGACCTGGAGCCCTCCACTGTTTGAACAATTGGATGTTGAGGATTTGCACAGCAGACCCACATCTCCCATTGTGTTACACAATGCTTCTCCTCCTGTCGTGACCCGCAGTGGATGTGTTGTGAAACCTGTAGTGCGCTATGGTCAAGTTGATGATTGAGCTGTTTCTTTATGTAATCTTGTTCTCTTCTATTCTTCTGTTTCTAAGGGGGGAAGTGTGTAATGACATCAGAGTATAATTATAGTTAGTAATTACGTAATTGATCTTTGTAACATGATTATATGTGATTGATTACTTTTCAATTATTATTCATTATCGAGCTAGTTGTCACTGCTTTACATTTGTAACGTAGTTGAGCTGAGAAATGTGCATCCTAGCTCCGCAATCCAGTTTGTGTGCTCTATATGTCATTGAATGGATGGAATATTGGCATTGGACAGCTGAGTGATAAGATAGGGCTGTATGTTGAAATGATTCAGTAGATTTTAATGGAAATTATTGGTCTAAACGGGATTACTAAAGGCATTGCCCTAGAATTAAACTAATGTTTCAGAAGCAGCAATTTTCCCTGTTGTAAGTTTGGTACATGGTTGAAAGCACTATGTCCAACGTTTTACTTGCAGATATGTTAAGAATGGTTTTAGTGGCTTATACAAACAATTTGAGTTGGTCTAGTTTTATTAAAAATGTAGAAATCACTAGCTAATTTTCCCTTTGGTGCCATTTTTCCTATGTAAAATGGGACTAATTTTTAATGACATTGTAACAGCTGTAACTTCACTATCAAACGGTACGGTTGTACCGTTTAAGTAGGAATTCAGGTGAAATTTTCGCGTGCTGCCAAATTTTCTGCCTTTAAAAATCATCCTAGAGATATCTTACGAGATGAAAATCACCTTTACGGAATAGTACTAGTCTATATAGTAAATAAAACAGCATTAAATACAACAAAACGCTTACAGGTGGCCGGATATAAATTTTAAAAAATCACCAAAACTCGAATTTTAGACTCACTGCCTCACCCAATGACCACAGTCACAAGCCTAGAGCCCAAACGAAGCAGCGCACGGCCACCATTTTACACCACAATAGCAAACTCACCAGTGGGATGTGCCTTTTGGGGTTCCGACAAGTGTGTGCCCTCTGCGCCTTGTCTTTTCTTTTATCTTCAATCAGGCTGCTTGTCTTCTTCTTCATCCAACGAAACCATATCGAGGCGTTAATTTTCCGTATCAACACTTTCTTTAAACAGCATAATAGATGCCACAACATTATTTAAGACGCTTAGACTACCCTACTGTACAGAGGAATAGATTATACTCCTTACTGATATAATCTATAACGGAGGGTACTGTACGGAGTTACTGGTACTAGATAGCTTCATGATAGGTCACAAGATCACGCCCATTCTTCATTCTACGCGTTATCGATCTATCGATTGAAACCACGATGACACACCCCTTTCACTAGCTGTATTTCAGTAACCAGACACCTTCAATTTGGTAGGCTAACTCGACATACTCTATAGAGCATTTTCAACACGTGATCTACATTACGTAACTTCAAATATCGCCTACGCGTTCGCCATACTGGTGAACCAAGTACTGGTGAACCGTATAATAGCTCGTTCAGTATAGTGTGTTTACAGCATTCTTCTAGTAGTGGAGAGAAGTCATGGTTGCTGTGGAAGAGAATTACATCTTGGCAGTGCTTTAGAGGCTTGGAGGGTGATTAATAAGCACGAAAGGCGCCGGGACTGAGGTGAAAGCCGGAAGCCGTTCTTTGAGAATCTCGAAGGAATTTCTTGTGTTAAACACCCGTTTCTTGGCATCCCTGACAAGAATGATCATTCCAGTGTGTAGTGGTTCAATGCCAAAGGACTGGGATGGGTAAGGCTGTTCAACATTTCTGCGTAAGGGGGGCACTAGCTAGCTACGTTTGTTATACTGCAGCTGTTCAGCGAAACAACCTTGTTGGCCTTCTCTGCACCATCTCTAGTTTGTAAATATTTTGTTCATGGTATGGAGACCAGCCTGTTATTTATTGTTAATCAGCAGGACCCTCCAGGGGTATAATGCTGATGTGCAATTACATGTGTACAATTTCAATTAGTTACTTAACTATATAAGTATGTACAATTACGACAAGTTACTTAATTATATACATATGTACAATTACATTACTAAACTATAAAAATATATACAATTACGATAAGTTACTTAACTATATACATAGAAGGGGCTAATTTTTGCTTAAATTCTTCAACACAGTCAGTCTCAATAATCTCAGCATCTAATCTATTCCATTCTGGTACAGTTCTTGGGAGGAAGGAATATTTATATACATCAATTCTTGGTTGGTAAGGTACTAGTTTAAAGTTGTGTGAGTGTCAGGTCCGTAATACAGTAGATTTAAATGGGAGGTAACAGTTCGGTATAATTAATAAATCATGTAGTACTTTATATAGTAAAACTAGTCTAGCTGATTTGAGACGTTCTTGTAGTGTAGGCCATTGCAAGTTTTCAAGGATGTTAGTGATGCTGTATATAGGAATGGGATGAACACATGTATTATAACAGCATTTAACTGCTAAAAACCAGATATTTTGTCATGTTACTTTGTAAAAGACCCCTTACTGAATCTGCCTTTGCAGTGATCATGCTGATACCTGTATGTTGTGCCCATTTTAGGTTGCTGTCCAGCAATAACAACACCCAGGTACAGCACTTAGTATGGCTTACTAGGTGTTGGATAGGCTTGGGTTGTCAGAACTAACATGAAAGTAAGGCAAAAGTAATTATGACTGCTGAAGTATGCCCAGCAAATGCAAATCTCAATAAGCCGGATTTTACTGAGTGCCACATGTGTTCTGTTCTTGATAACTATGCTGTGATGGTATGACTAGACACTTAGTCTTATTGGACAATTTACAGATAATATATTTGTTTCTCCATGGCGAGTGCTGCACACAAACAAACGGAGTTGTGTGAAGATCTTCTGCACACCTGCATACAAACTCAAGTGTCATGATCAACTACAAAATTAGAGTATAGTATAGACTAGATAGTAGATGTCCAGAAAATCTATATGTATTTTTATTGTTAACAACAGATGGATCAGTCCACGTGTTTGTGTTGTTTGTAAGATTTGTTGTTGTTTTGTTATAGAAAAACAACCATATTCTTGGACTCCATGCACTGTTTACCAGGAAACCAGTATCTGCAATTTAATGACATAAACAGTACACACATCAGGGGAATTGATCACTTCTGATTAAATGTTGTCATGTCTGTCCATGTGTACCATCAGCACTACATGAATGTAGTATAACTTCTCACATCTACATACACTGGATAAGCCACAGTTATGACAATCATGTCAGAAAGGTTTATTGTATTAACCACCACTGAGACTCACCACTTCACAGTTGTGAAGTGGATCACCCAAAATTATAATTTTCGCGAAGTTCTTGCATTTAGTGTATGACTATTTTACATGTTTGGTTTTGTAAGTTTTTACATTTGTATACATCTGAGGGGAAGATTAGTATAGTGACCCATCTACTATCTGAACCCAGAGTATGTTCAGATAATTGAAATGAAATTGAAGCTCATTCATTTCTGTACAGAACTGTTCAATTAGTCTAATAGAATGCACACTTACTGTAACAAAACTATCATTTCTACAGTTCAGATATGGCCGTGTAAAGGAAGGACCATTGTAATAAGTCATCAAACGTAAAGACAACTTTAACATATTCAGTCTCATCACCTCAGCAGTAATACCTAAAAGTATAGCATTCATTGCAAGATCTGTGAAAGACATCTCCCAGAGTCTTCCTTTCAGCAATCCCAATTGCAATATGTGCACTGAGTATTTCTAGGTGGCAGCTGGCTACAAATACAATGGACCAAAGAATCATATAACATCATACATGTAGCTAAGCTTTCTATCATGGAACAATTAGTAATAACATTTACAAAGACATACAGAGCTCATATCTCACTAAAAATCAGGCTGAGCCTGAACCATTCACACTGTAGGTCGAACTCAGCTACAGTGGATCTGCTGAGTTAAATCGCGGGCGGTACTCCGACCAGTAGCCAATACCTTTAGTAACAACAGCAAACAGAGTAACGAAACTTGTCCGGGATAGCCTTTAAGAGAAATTCCTGTTGAACGGCTCTATTCGAGGATCTATTTTTAGTCCGCCTCTTCGTGCAGTTACTAATCAACCATGTAAAGAATTGCCAGAGATGTACTTCTCTTCCACTTCTAGTATGAGTTCTCTTCAACACCAGTAGAATACTGTAAACACGATACACTGAGCGAACTATTACACGGTTCACCAGTACAGTGGTTCACCAATATGGTGGACGCGTAGGCGAAACTTTAAGTTACGTAATGAAGATCACGTGTTGTAAAATGCTCTATAATCGATCGAAACCACGCCCCTTTTTGGCAAGCGCACATCTTGTAGGCTGCCTCAAGATACTCTAACACAACAGTCACCCTAATAGAACAGTCACATGTTTATAGCTAGCTGTATGCCTTAACAAAAAAAAACTAAACAAACTAGTATATTAAAAATTATAAATTTAAAAATAAAGTAGGAATCCAAACGATAAAAAGTAGTGAAACAAGAGATGAACAATGGCAGCTATTACAGCATAGCTCGGTGGGAAATTCCTACTTTGGCATTGAACACAAAATAATGGCTATATCATGCCAAAGTAGGGATTTCCCACCGAGCTATGCTGTAATAGCTACCATTGTCCTTCTCTTGTTTCACTACTTTTTATTGTTTGGATTCCTAATTTTTAATATACTAGTAGAATACAGTATTGATCTGAAATTTTCAGTAGAAGTTGCATGTTAGTAGTGTTTTATATGGGGTGTGTCATATGTGCTAATTGAGAGGTGTCGTTTTTTGTTGGACATCACTACTATAAGTGTGTTAGTAGCACATATTAGTAATTTGGAACACAACCTTCATCTTTATAGTTGAGCTGTCCCTTTTCATACAGCACAGTACAAATGGGAAAAGATTCAGTGACTGTAGCGACATGGATGAGGATATGCTGCAGTGGCGGGCCGGCTCAGTGTAGAGCGGTTGCACAAACAATTATATACGAGGCGCTTAAAAAAATGTGTGGCAAAAGACCTTGCTATGGCACAAAGCCGTTTGCGTTCTGATGAATTTTTAAAGCTTAGTGGCAAAGAAAAGAAACGCTACTTATCAAAAATCACTCTATTAAGTAGTATTGATCCTTATACGCTGAAAAGAAGTGATTAGACGGAAGAATTAGCCGTATTGCCACCTCTCAAGTACCACTGTTGTCGTTGTCTAGCTAGTCTTGAGTGACCGAACTGCTCAGTTTTCTGTTGGTTTAATCTTTTTCTTACGAGCCCACTGACAAAGTGAACATTCCATATGTCTGGCCACACTGTTACACAATGACTATGATGCTAGGCCGTGCCTCAACTAAGTAGATTTACATAGTCGGCGGGAAGGGTGTATGTTCTATCAGAAAATTGGTGTATGTTCTATTAGAGTAGGTGTATGTTCTATTAGAGTAGGTGAATGTTCTATTAGAGTAGGTGAATGTTCTATTAGAGTAAATGACTGTTTTATTAGAATATTTGAATAAAACTGGCGTTGATAACTGAAAGTACAAAAAAAAGTTTATTGTCCCATTACTTTGCTCATGTAGCCATGGAGATTTTGTTACATATCTGTTGTATACCACAAGTGTTGAGGAAGCTAGGAATTACAAGTCTCTTCAGAGCTTTAAATATTTCACTGCGGGATGGGTCGTAGAACATCAGTGGAGGATATACTCAGAATGTTGCCTTGTAGTTGGCAAAGTAAACCACAGCTATGCAATGACAACATCACCATAGCGACCGTGGGTAATACTTCAGAAGTGTGTAGCAGTAGCCTGTGGTCACTGCACATGTATGGCAGGGCTGGGAGAAACATGCTCACATGTTGGTGCTTTGTTGTTCTGGCTGGAATACACCATAAGGAAAAGAGAGGAGCAGAGTTTGTACTTCTGGGCCAAATCAATGGCTGGAACCAAGATCTATCAAAAAGATTCCATACTTGGAGCTTGTTAACATAGACTTTACTTCTGCTAACAAAACTATGAAAAAGTTGCATCAAGCTGCTTGTCAGCCAGAACCAGTGGAAAATGAACCATTTGAAGTATGCAGAAACAAGCCAGCTGATGAAGCAGATATTGTACATCTCTTTGAAAAATGTTTGGGTAGTGAAAAAGTTCCATCATAGTTTCCCTTAAAGATCAGCCATATTGCAAGTTGTTTTCAGAGTCATCTACACACTTGCCACTGTCTCTCCAATCTTTGTTTAATCCAGAGCATCTAGAGCAGAATTACCTAGAATTAATTGAAGCTGGTGAGAATATGCATGGAATTCTAGATGTTACTCCAATTCAGCAGTCCCATTTAGAGAAGCTCACACATGGCCAATCAAAGTCTAGGCTGTGGATAGCGGACGGATAACAGGATCTCGTCTATATCAAGCAGTACACACAGATCTACATAAACCTGCATTATCATTGGTACGTGCAATTTGCTATCCCAAGTCAGTGAGATTTACAACCTCCGCAATGCAGTATGGATGTTAAAATGAACATAAGGCCTTAGATGCTTACAAACATCAGCAGGTCAAACTACACCAAGGTCACCTACCAAGGTCACCTGCTGGCTTTGTGCTCTACATTCAAAAGGCTTGTTTTGGTGCATCCCCAGACTCCTTTGTGGAATGTTTGTGCTGTGGACCCGGAGTACTGGAGGTCAAGTGCCCTTACTGCATGAGAACAGATGGCTTTGATGCTGTATTAGGTAGCTCTTCATTCTGCCTAGAAATGAATGACCAGGGCAATCTAGCATTGAAGCAAGAGCACTCATACTACTATCAGTGCCAGTTGCAGATGGTAGCTACTTCAAGGAGCTATTGTGATTTTGTAGTTTGGTCAGCTTGTGAAGCACTTCACATTGAAAGGATTACTTTCAATAAGACATTTATTGACGAAAAACTTAAACAGGCTGAAAGGTTATTCTGGCTGGCCATCATTCCAGAATTACTGGGGAAATGGTTTACAAGAGACCACATCAAGCTTCCAACTGTTGATCATGATGAGAATGATGATGATGTAGGTCAGACCGAGGAAGATGATGGAAGATGGTGTTTCTGTAAAACACCTAAAGGTGGTTCGATGATTGGATGTGAAGATCCTTCATGTGTCACAAAATGGTTCCACTTGTCATGCCTAAGAATGGAAAAATGTCCTAAGAACAAATGGTTTTGTCCCAATTGCTATGCATTAAGAAGTATAAAAAAGTCAAAGTCTACGAAAAAGTGAACTATGTATAAATTGTTAAGTGTCATATTTTATCACACACATGCATGCACGCACGCACGCACGCACGCACGCACGCACGCACACACAAACCAAATGTATTATATTAATATAATTGTATGGTGATATAACAATGTAACAGTTCCTTAATCAAATGGTACCACCACTCTAATTGGAAAGAAGGATGATCTTGATAAGCAATTTGTATGTGGCTTGAATAATATACACCACATACCTCGCCATATACTCTCCTGCTGTAGCCACGCCTTCAACAAATACTATACATGCTTCAGTCGTGATGCGCTAAAATGTGGTTGGTGCACGTGTTAGTGGAATTTATGGTTGTAGCAACCACTGGGGCAGTAAATTCGCTTTATATGTACCGCAAGTGTTACTACCTTTAGTTCCCTCCTCTGGCGTGAGAGCTAACTTCACTTTGAGAGTAAAACAAGGATGTTTTTAAAGGTGAGCATCATATAGAATATTGTAGATGTATTGTTAATGTATAAACTATAGGACTAGTACAAAACCTGATGTAGCCAGTGTTCAACCGATTTATCCATCGGCTGGTTTTGGTGAGTATTGTGTCTCACGTGACGAATTTTATGGCGGGTGGTTTAGGTGATAACGCGCATGTGTGTTCCCAAGCTGCTATAGTTAGTCCGAAATCCTCCTCTACTATTAGGAGTAACACTGTAGTGTTGGCTGAGGAACAAGGTGAGTTGTGTGGTGTTGTTGAGGAAATGTAACTGGATAAAAACATTCCAAATCACACATAAGTTGGTTTTTAAGATAATTTGCGAAGGGTATTGAGAACACGTATGAAAATTACACAAGAGATACATCACTTTATTACCTTTCAGACCACTTCCAGTACCTCTAGCTGCTTTTAAAGTTTTCTGCCATAAAAATGTGAGCAGTTAGATAAGAATAATATCATGAGTGCTCACAAGAGGTTGTGGAGTAGGCAAGAGATTGGCTTCAAAATGGAGGCATACCACAATTGAAGTCCAAAAAAGAGATTACAGGGTTGTAATGGGTTCTTGGTGGCTGATATGAAGCAACACAACATATTTGGCCAACTGTATCATGTCATCCACTAGTATTCCACTGATTCCTGTGAAGCATTGTCTTTCACAAGGTCAGAAACCGTCATTTGAACTCACCATACAACCCCAGGGGAGGTTGGATGCGCTCTAAGCGCCACATAAATATATTGCTCTTAATTCCATTCTTTTCTTTGGTATTTCACGTGACCCCCAATAGTCCTAGTACAAATTTGAAAAACGATGGGGTTGACTGGGATATTCGGATGGTGCTTCACGTAAGCTTCAAGGTGATGTACTTTGTTTTGTAAAAGTGCTTGGTGATTGGGGTGAAATTAATAAGTTGCGGTTTGGTGTGTAGAACTTCTCCTGAATTGTCACGTATGTACTCTATAATCAGAACAATGATACTTTACCGAATTAAACTGAGATCGATGTATAAACCTCTTCAATAAAACGAATTTCGTGTAATTTGTTTCAGGGACGCTTAAATCGCATCCAACCTCCTCTGATACAACCCAGAAAGACATCTGTTAATACTAGCCTAGAGTAGTTTGAGTAATGCTGATAGTCAAAACCATCACACTGGTATTGTATCTGTGCACTGGTGGTGTATGTTTGATTTGCCTGACATGTAATTTTGTAAAATCTGGTCATATATATACACATGTCCACCTTTACAATTGACATCACTGGTTGGATAGGAGGTGTAGTTCACTTGCTACTGCTTATTGCTTTGAACATGATGAAAAGGCTATAACTAACTAATGATGTACAGTGTTAATCAAACGGTATGGTCGTACCGTTTAAGTAGGGATCATGGTGAATTTTTCGCGTGCCGCCCAAAATTCCGCCTTTAAAAATCATCCTATAAACATTGTATGCGGCGAAAACCACATTTACGGAATAGTACTAGTCCATATAATACATAAAACAGCATTAAATACAACAAAACGCTTACAGGTGGCCGGATATAAAATTTTAAAAAATCGCCAAAATCTCCAAATTTAGTACAACTGCCTCACTGCCTCACTCACTGACCACAGTCGCAAGCCTAGAGCCCAAACGAAGCAGCGCACAGTCACCATTTTATGCTATAACAACAAGCTCACCGGTGGGATGTGCCTTTTGGGGTTCCGACGAGTGTACGCCCTGTGCGCCCTGTCTTTTCTTTTATCTTCAATCAGGCTGCTTGTCTTCTTCTTCATCTAACGGAACCATATCGAGGCGTTAATTTTCCATATCAACACTTTCTTTAAGCAGCATAATACTATAGACGCTACAAAATTATTTAAGGTGCTTAGAGTACGCTACTGTAGCTACGGAAGTACCAGTATTCCACGATAGGTCTCAAGGTCACGCCCATTCTTTATTCTACGTATATCGATCAATGGATCGAGACAATGCCCCTTTTACGCTAGCTGTATTTGTGACCACACACCTTCAAGTTAGTAGGCTGATTCGAGATACTCTAGTCTAATAATCGATTGAAACCATGATGAACACACCCTTTTTTGAGCCCTTTTTGGGCAAGCACACATCTTTTGCAAGCTGACTCAAGATACTCTAATACAGCAGTCACCCTAATAGAACAGTCACACGTTTATAGCTAGCTGTATGCTTTAACAAAAAACTAAACAAACTAGTATATTAAAAATTATGAATTTAAAAATGAAGTAGGGATCCAAGCGATAAAAAGTAGTGAAACAAGAGATGAACAATGGTAGTTATTACAACATAGCCCAGTGGGAAATCCCTACTTTGGCATGGTATAACAATTATTTTGTGTTCATTGCCAAAGTAGGGATTTCCCACTGAGCTATGTTGTAATAACTACCATTGTTCATCTCTTGTTTCACTACTTTTTATCGCTTGGATCCCTACTTCATTTTTAAATTCATAATTTTTAATATATATAATATTGTACCATATCACTTCTACCCAAGGTGCTGTACTGTCGCTGTAGTGTAGTCTCTGCTAGTATTAATGATACATGCAATTTTAGAACTCCTTTGATCAGTAGAATTTAACAGAATGGTTTGTTAAGTCACACCCCTTGCTTCTTTACTGGTTTCTATTCAGTATGATACTGACATGTTTGTGTTCTTGTACATCTTCATGGTAGAATTCTCTTCCTGCAAACTTATTTCTGTTTTGTGGTAGCCCCTTTGCTCAAGAGACTATACAGTACATATCAATGATATACTGTATTAACCCTTAAACCCGCATAATCCAGAAAACTGGATTTGATAAAAAAACGAATTGAAAACGCACAATACTTTTGCCAATCTACATAGGCGGTTACAAACAAGCATATCCCCTTCGAAAAACAGATTTTATTAATTGGCAAAGAGTAAGCTATCTGCCAGTATATAAACTTTCAACATACAAACAAAGAACTCACCCACTACGATGCGCTGAATCATTTTCAGTCCTTCCAAGTTCGTATCACCACTGTGCTCGTCCGACAGTGACTTTATCACATGATCCCTATATATCAACTGAATCGCCATCACGTGAGAAGTAAAATGAGACCAAGCAAAAGTCGATGTGACAAACTACAGCCAAGTTATGGCCCTTTGTACATCGTTATGTGAAGAAGGAAGACGGAGGGATAGTCCTTGAACTCTTTCAAGGTGAAGCGGATATCTCTGGGTTGGGTGAACGTGACGAAGTATGGGACTATTTAAACCAAAATTTAATGGTGAGTAAGATGGTACATGTCATTTTTAGATAGCTTTAACAGTTTTTGTGTTATAGAATTTAGTTTTACAAGCATGCGTGCCAGGGGCGGTGGAGCAGACCAAAGAGTGGGGGGGGGGGGGTAGGGCAGCTGTAAGTTGAAGACCAAAAAAAAAAAAAAGGTCACAGCCTGTTGACAATAGCTGCTCTCCACCAATTATATCTCCATCTCCTTATTTATAACTACACATATGTAGCTAAGTAACTTGCAGCGGCGGAGGAAGTAGTTGATATGAGGGGGGGCTGGGCTGACCCAGACTTATTTCTATAGTTTGGTAAGGTGAGACCAAAAAAAAAAAAAAAAGGGTCACAACCAACTGACAAGAGTTTTCCACCTCACCAGCTACCATTTTTAGCTGATAAACTACATAAAAATCCTTACATAGCTCGATACACACTGACTACTTTATTAGAGTGACTGCTCTATTAGAGTATCTCGATCTTTATCACGGTCTTCAAGAAAGATAATTTTGGTGTGATACCATTCTGAGGGGGGGCTTAGCCCCCTAGCCCCCCCCCCCCCCCCCTTTCCGCCGCCTATGGTAACTTGCTACACTGCTTCTCTGAATACTGTGACTGCTTTATTAGAGTATCCAGATCCTGACTGTTCTATTAGAGTATCTCGATCTTTTCTTGCAAACGGTGTCCCATAAAAGTGGGGGGGCCATGGCCCCCCGTCTCCACCGCCTATGATGCATGCGATCCAGTTTACTGGATTATACGTTTTCAGTGCTTGCCGAGGTGCTTGTGTTTTATAAAACAGCTGCGGGTTTAAGGGTTAAAGCCCTCCATTATTCATTTGCGTATGAATTGACCTCCCTAATGTAGCCACAGGTTATAAATTTTGGAATTGACATCTTTAACTGTATATGGTATTACTTGTTGGTTGTCATAGATACCGGTTTAGTGTTGAAATGTGATGTGTTTGTGGACACCATTCATAGTATTGAAATTGTCACAACAACAAGAGAACTACTACTTGATGAAGCCCCAGAAGTGTTTGATGTGAGAGCATTTGACGAGGAAGGTGGGTGTGTACCTTAGCATAGCAATGGTGTTGTTGCTAGGTAACATGTTCAGTAGTTGCTGTGGTCACCTGTTTGAATGGAGCCTATCACCAGTGGGGGAACAAGACCCCGAGGAGATCATCAGGTGGAGTGTTCTGATTGGATGAATTTGTGTAATGACATGAGTTTGGTGTAGTTTTGTACCATTTAGTCAATCAGTTTATCAAACTGACGAGATTATTAAAATGTTGGAGAGTAAGGTATGTCTGTCTTGTGTGATGTAGTGTGTGTTGTTTAAACTCATAATATTCGGCGTAGTGTGTGGGTTTGTGTTGTGTAGTGTGTGTTATATGTGTAGTGTGTGTTATATGTGTAGTGTGTGTTATCATGTACCACGGTAGTGGTACATAATAGGGATCAGGCAGAAATTTTTCAAAACACTCTAATAGAACGCACGCCAAAAGCAGCCTTCCGGGCTTTAGATTTTATTTCTAAAACATTCTAGACCTTTCTTTTGTGTTTACAACACTAGCCAACAAGTATTAAAAGTAAGGGAAATGGTTTTAGGTGTTTTTTAAAATTTTGAAAATGGTTAGATTCTCCATCTTCTTCTTTCTTTCTTCTTTCTTCTTTCTTTCTTGTTTCGCGCGCCTACAGCTCGTAGGAAGTAGATATTAGCCCTAAAAACGTATGGCGTATTTAAAAAACATTCGTACCCAGGTCTGTGTGGTATTAAAATCTTCCCTCTCTAATGCGATTGCGAGATATAGAGCAAGAATCACTCTTCGAGACGCCATTCGATCGAGAAGCCATACAGATGATAATATAGAATTGTTTAAAATTCCATTGCTTTAGCTCACAGGACTAAAATGCATCAAGTTGTATCACACTAAACATTAAACATAACTATTGTTCACTGAAACTCGGGTTTTAGACTTCCTTCATTACGAGACAGTGAAGGGGGTGTGGCCCGCACCTCGTCACTTAAACTATTACTGTACGCCTTTCGTGTATACTTTCTATTATATTCTTCAGCTGTTTACCAGCTAAGAGTCGACATAACAAGGCTTGTAAGCTATTGGAACACACTGGTAAATTTCGAATTGAAAAGGGGTGTGTCCCTTCCGTACGCGATTGAAAAATAAAAAGCGGGATACTCCGTATACTCAGCACTTTAATTGGAGTCGACCACGTTTTGTCAAGCGTGTGTTTTACTCGTGTTGAGATTTCGCACCGCTTCGTTGCAGTAAACGGTCACACTAGTGGATTTATTTACTCGTCAAAGGAAAGTGGTATTGTTTACTGTATTGTTAACTGTATTGTTAACTAATTGTTTATTAAACTTATTTATGTAATTGTTTATTGCCAGTTGATATTACAATGGGTTTCTTTATTAAACAATCATGTACTGTTGAACGTATATTTAAGAAGTAGTCCATGTGCATGGACATGAAAAAAATCATGAAACTAGTGGGGCAAAAAAATTGTTAATTTTCAACAAGTAGAATAGGGATCAAAGATTTGATTTTGAAAAAAACTGCGTAAACAAGAAGTAATAGGGATGATAATCCACAAAATTCTATGCATCATCAGTTCAAAGCAAGTTATTTGAATAGTGTACACTCAATTTGCGATTCCTATTTCAACTTGTGGTTAAATTTTGTTAAAATGTTGAAATAGGAATCGCAAATTGAGTGTACACTATTCAAATAACTTGCTTTGAACTGATGATGCATAGAATTTTGTGGATTATCATCCCTATTACTTCTTGTTTACGCAGTTTTTTTCAAAATCAAATCTTTGATCCCTATTCTACTTGTTGAAAATTAACAATTTTTTTGCCCCACTAGTATGTGTAGTGTGTGTGTTGTGTGTGTGTGTGTGTAGTGTGTGTGTGTAGTGTGTTGTGTGTGTGTGTGTAGTGTGTGTTATATGTGTAGTGTGTGTTATATGTGTAGTGTGTGTAGTGTGTTGTGTGTGTGTGTGTGTGTGTGTGTGTGTGTGTGTAGTGTGTGTTATATGTGTAGTGTGTGTAGTGTGTAGTGTGTGTATGTAGTGTGTGTATGTAGTGTGTGTTATATGTGTAGTGTGTGTAGTGTGTTGTGTGTGTGTGTGTGTGTAGTGTTGTGTTGTGTGTGTAGTGTGTTGTGTGTGTGTGTGTGTGTGTGTGTGTGTAGTGTTGTGTAGTGTGTGTGTGTGTGTGTAGTGTTGTGTGTGTGTGTAGTGTGTGTATGTAGTGTGTGTTATATGTGTAGTGTGTGTAGTGTGTAGTGTGTTGTGTGTGTGTGTGTAGTGTTGTGTTGTGTGTGTAGTGTTGTGTTGTGTGTGTAGTGTGTAGTGTGTTGTGTGTGTGTAGTGTTGTGTGTGTGTGTGTGTAGTGTTGTGTGTGTGTGTAGTGTGTTGTGTGTAGTGTGTTGTGTGTAGTGTGTTGTGTGTAGTGTGTGTGTAGTGTGTTGTGTGTGTAGTGTTGTGTGTGTGTGTGTAGTGTTGTGTGTGTGTGTAGTGTGTTGTGTGTGTGTAGTGTGTTGTGTGTAGTGTTGTGTGTGTGTGTAGTGTGTTGTGTGTAGTGTTGTGTGTGTGTGTAGTGTGTTGTGTGTAGTGTGTTGTGTGTGTGTTGTGTGTTGTGTGTGTAGTGTGTTGTGTGTGTGTGTGTGTGTGTGTAGTGTTGTGTGTGTGTGTGTAGTGTTGTGTGTGTGTGTAGTGTGTTGTGTGTGTGTGTGTGTGTGTGTGTGTGTGTGTGTAGTGTTGTGTGTGTGTGTGTGTGTAGTGTGTTGTGTGTGTGTGTGTGTAGTGTGTTGTGTGTGTAGTGTGTTGTGTGTGTGTGTGTGTGTAGTGTTGTGTGTGTGTTGTGTGTGTAGTGTGTTGTGTGTGTGTGTGTGTGTAGTGTTGTGTGTGTGTGTAGTGTTGTGTGTGTGTGTAGTGTTGTGTGTGTGTGTGTAGTGTTGTGTGTAGTGTGTTGTGTGTAGTGTGTGTGTGTAGTGTGTTGTGTGTGTGTAGTGTGTTGTATGTGTGTGCGTGCATGCGTGCGTGTGTGTGGTGTAGTGTAGTGTTATTTGTGTAAGTGTTGTATGTCAACACAAGGTGTTGATTCAGTAGAATGTAGTGTTTATTTTAGAAATATAGTCAAGAGGGTGTATGTGGTAAAGTGCCAGTGGAGGAGGTAGCAATGATACCATATTTTAGGGATCTACAATACATATATTGATTTGGCAATTATATCGATACCGCAATTTTGTTGCAAATAAGTATCACAATACGATACTGTACTCAGAAAATATCGCAGTTTTCTAGTAGAACAGTCAGTGATTATCGTGATCTAGATTCTCAAATAGAAATCCTCTCTATTTACTTGTGCTATAAAATGCAATGTTACAAGAAGCCATAGAAATACATGTGTATACGTGCTGCTGTTATGGCTAAAAGTTTGATTACCCGAGTCTTCTGATTTTATGATTGTGATTAAATACGGGTAAAGGCACAGCCTGCATACCCAATCAATGCAATGTCTTATAAAAAAATAAATATTGAATCTGGTAAATAACAGCGATTCAAAAGTATTAATTGAGGTACTATTTACAACATAAGTAGGTAAGCTATTCCAATCATTGGTGATCCTATTAAGTCACCTCTCAGACGTCTGAATTGGAGTGATGTTAATGATAATAGTGTTAACCTCTCAGCATAGGATTTATCCTGTAGTTGTGGGAGAAGACGGGTAGCTCTTCATTGCACTTTCTGTGATCATGAGTGTAATGAGGTCCCCAAATAGCATTACTATATTATTCTAAGATAGGTCGTACTAACGTACTGAACAATTGTGTTAGCATGATGGGGTCAAAGATTTTTTAATCAATCTGAGTACTCAGAGTAATATGGACAAGCCTTTGTGGGAGCATGTGTTAAAATGTTTGTGATTGTCTGGGTGGTGTAATAGAGGCAGGTATCCAGGTAGAGATGTACTTTCATATTAACAGCCCGTTTACACTAGCTATCTAGTTCGAACTAACTCGAATCGGAGCGATTTCCAAGTTAATGTAAACGTGTACTGTATCGAACCGAACCGTGTTGAACCGCTCTGAAATGGACCTGCTAGGAATGTGGGTCTAGTTTGCTCTACTCACCCAGTATACACAGTTGCAAACCTGCAGTTCGATTTGGCTCTAATGAGCGGGATAAAGATATGGAGAACTACAGCTAAAATGGTGACTGTAAAGATGAAATAAAGCAACAGCGAAGTATTTAGGGAACGATACGGAAGGACAGCCTCAAGAACAACAAAAGGACTCAGAGACAAACAGGTACGCATGCGAATGGACCGTTACCAACTCCATAGAATTGAGAGGTTGTTGCCAACACTGAAAACTTTATTGTGCCTACTAACCTTACGATAACAGAGCACACAAATCCTTTAACTCCATCAACAATCTCTACTTCGATTGAAAATTATGATTGTGGGTTTAAGGTTTTTTGGTGATTGGAGCGGATTTGGCCTTCGTAGTATAAACGGTGCTAAAAAATCGAACTGTAGCGATCTCATCCAGAGCGATCTGTAGTGTAAACAGGCTGTAAAAATATCAGAACACATTAGCAGCTATCTGTCATACTGTAGTTTATCAGCATTCACTGAATAAAGAAATTTGTATACACAGTGAATGTAGAATCATTGTCGGCTCTTTAAGGTACAGATAAATTGGATATTGGTACAACTATTAGCTGATATGCCAGTTATAACTAGCCATGACCACTTCATTATAGTATCGTATCAAACAGATTATTGATGGTGATATGTGATACACAAAATGCACTAAATCACAGATCACTACCATATTTGACCAGTTAATAGCAGTTAATAGCTCATATTATAGCCGCCCCGGATAGTAGCTGCTCCACAGCCAGGCCTTTATCTAGGAAATGACTTTACCAGAGTAGGTGGATTATTAATAGTGTAACCAACCTGTACTTATTGTTATGTACACGACATCTAGGGACCACACCCACTACATTCTCAGGTACAGTATCTGAGAATAACATGATCCTCCAGAAATATTTCAGAGTCTTGTAGATCACCTTTGGTGCATTATCAGCTACTGAAAATGTGACACACTGCTCCAGGAAATTTTGTATTTTAAACTCTGTTAGATTGCTTCTGGTGCATTCTCAGGTACCTGAGAATAACATGTCACTTCTTTCATTTTAGACTCTTGTAGACTGTTTCTGATATATCCTGAGGAACTTTCATTTATTGTTTAAAATTTAAGAAGAATTTACCATGAAACTTGATACTGTACGTAGGTCCCTAAAAATTAGGCAGAAATAAATTAATTCTGTTCGTGTCTGGCCAAACAATTAGGAAAAAATGTACCAACCCGGTGCTATTGTCGAAGTTTTAGGGATCTATCCCAATACAGTCTGCACACTTCATGGCTAAGTTATAGTTGCGATTTGTTTACTGGTTACTTTCTGGATTTCTTTCTACAGGGACCAACAGGAATGCCTTGAGGTGGAGCTTACAATACCGCAACACTCACTTGGCTGCAGCGCTCTATACTATGATTGCCTACATTATTCAGGAAGGATGGTCAATGTCATTACTAGATCGCTTTTGAATACAATCACCCAGACGTAATATTAAGGATTTCAACAAGTAATAAAAAATAACAACCACAATCAGTAATAAGGTAAGTGCGCCCAACTCCAAACAATTTTTGTTTTCGGTGCTCTATCTCTGCCATGCAAGCGAATTACTTCAACTTTAAAATAAATTATGGTGATAAAGCCTATCCTATGGTGTATCAGTCCTGCAAGTTTCATCAAAATATCTCCATCCGTCGAGAGCTGCACTCCAAAATTCAACTATATGTGTAAATTTCACGTATGCTCCTAACTCCGGACACTTTTTATCACGCCTGATACAGCACTTTCGAAGTGGATTTCCAATTTTAAACACCACCACGTTAAATTTACATCTATTGCCCACTTCATACTCGATTTTAATAGTCATAGTTCCTTTCGTTGTCGAGTTAGGGGTATTTCAAATCTAAGTGTATTTCTGAAAATATTTATGCTGCTTCAATGAGACTGGCTCTTACAAAATCGTGTTTGGCTGATTGTTTGCAAACGAAACTTGTTACAGTGGTAAGTCATAGTGGTCCCTCTGCACTGTATTATAATCAGCCAGAGAGCTCTTTGGGTTTGGGAATAAGCAGCGATCATCGAAGAATTTTTGATAACTTTGCCATACATGGCAATAAATAATCACCTCATTTGGAAAAACCAGCGGGACTTTTAAGCAGGTTTTAGGATCACAGCATCATTGTACATGAAGCTCATTTCAATGATGTAGATAGTTTTTGGAGATATGACGCCAAATTTTGGATGAGTGTCTGGAGTTAGGAACCGTCCGGAATTAGGCGCACCTACATTATTATTTAACTATCTCGTGATAAATCTTGCTACCAGATGCTGCATGAAGTGTTCCATAGCTTAGACAAAGCGTTATCTGAGGGTGTATCGTGTTACAAGGAGATGTGGGGCCAGGAGAGAGTTTATTCTGTGAACAGAAACAAAGATCGTATTTTCCTTGAACAATTTCACAATTCAGTGGTGCCGTACTTCATCCAGCATCGAGATAGCATATTGTGTGAGGTCACTGGGAATCCTTAGTACTCAAGAGACCTTCGTCAACTAGTACTCAGCAAGTGCCGAAAAATTAGTGTGCTCATAATTAGAAACTTTCCTGCGCTTGCCGAAATTTAGAGCACATTGCGTTCAATTCACGGGTAGTGCTGAATACTTAGAGATGCTGAAATTTTAGGGAATCTACAGTAATTGTCATAAGAACTAAAGTGCCAGACATCATAACTTTCCAAAAATGCGATGTGCTATATAATTTGATGAACGGCTACGCATGGTTATAAACAAAGTGCTGTAATTTTCAAAGTGGCTACGCAATCAACATCATTTTACTCGTGATGTAATAAGGATTAAAATGACACCTAGGGATTTACCCTACAACAAAAGCACAAGAACCAAAACACACCGTGAAAACAAAGTTTAGTTTATAAGCACGCAAATTCATTACATACCTTTAGAAAATGATCCATAACTCGTTGGCAGTTGATCCTATTCACTCCAAACAACCACTGGCTGATTTGCTATTCAATGGAAAGTAAGGCCATAATTATATAGCTCACGTGATACAAATGCTAATTTTATTTTTAAAGCTATCACTGTACTCCTTTACCACCAAGTTTCAGCTTTGTGGCTTGTATCTGCAGGGAGAAAAAGTGAAGAATGTAAAATACTGATTTGCACTAGTTATTACATCATTGCACAAAAAGTTTACATTGGTGTCCAGAAGCTATACTGAACATATAGCACAGTACTACTAGCCTAGCTACTTGTAAATGCATTTTGTGATGGTTGATTGACCTGTGGGAATACTGTCTGCTGTACCTCAGCATACAGATATGGGCTATTTAAACAATTGCAACATTCGCTTTGCCACATTTCAACATCGTATTCAAACATTGCAATACAACAATATATTGCAATATTTTTGAAAACAATACGCAATATGGAGTTTACCCATATTGTTGCATTCCTAATACATAGTTGGTTAATTCAGGCGAGTTAGCTAGCTGCATGGTACCTGTCTTTTAGGAAGTAGCACAACATCAAATTGTTTTTTACAAACGTACGTATGGTATAAATATATATGCTGCAGTAGAATGGAGATCACTGAGAAGCCACAAAACTAGAAAGGGTGGTACAGTGAAACCTCTATATAGCGGACACCCACGGACCAAGCTTAAGTGTCCTTTATATGGAGGTGTCCTTTGTAAGGAGGTTGAAATATTTTATGCATATAATATCACACACAGTATAATTATAATGTTTGAAGATTGATTACACTATAACAACAGTTCACACCTGTGTACATAGTCAGTCACTAAGCTGTTCTTCGCTTTGAAAAATAACTATCTAAAGTTGTTTGCTTACTAAATGTACAAGAGATGAACAATACAGGCGAGCTACAGTAGTAACCATTGAACCAACTTTCAAAGCTTCTTCTGTAACACCTTTGTTTTGTAGACATAGTTGGACATCTTCTAGATTTTTCATTGCATCTTTGAATGTGTCAATATTTGGTACAGCTTCAACCACTTCCATTTCTACGTCACCTGTCACACAATCCTCCTCCTCATCATCTATTGGATCTGGCTCAGAGGAGCAGGCTGCAGCAAGGAACTCTTCTTCCCAGTGTTCCTCAGATAGCTCACGGCACACTGGTAAAGATCCATCAAGGTACTCATCAACAGAACAGGCGCCATCACCTACAACTTGAGTTTCATCTAGGTTCCATATGTCTCTTTTCACATAGCCTTGTAAAACGTCAGGGAGTCGCTCTTTTCATGAGTCCACAGTTGCACCAGAAACATCACCGCTTTCTCCACTTACTGTCAGTTGTTTAACATTGTATTTTCTTTTCCATTTCTCCAACCATCCATTGGAGCTTTTGAATTCACTCCTCCCTAGATGCTATGCAATTTCTTTTGCCTTTACTACAAGCTGTGGGCCTGCTGGGTAAATGTTTTTAGAACAAGCCAACAGGTACCACTTATACAATACTTCATTTAATTCACTGAAGTCAGACTTTTGCGTGCGGAGGCTTACTTTGCAAGATTTATCAGAGGCATTACTTTCATACAAAGCCAATAGCTGCTCTTTCTCTTTTAAAATAGTTGCAATCTGAGTCTTCCCACAGTTAAAACGTTGACATAGACCTCTGACCCCTAGCTTAGGATTTTTGTTTGCCTCTTGAATAACTTCTATCTTCTGCTTGAGCGTCAGGTGCTTTCCTTGTGTTGAACAAGAATCCATTGTCACTGATTATACCAATTAGTTATAGACAGGTGCAATCATTGTCGCCAATTAGTTACTGACAAGTACAGTGCGTGTAGAAAATGTAGAAAAGCGTCATCATGGCTCACATTGTTGTTCATCCTGAGCATGTTGTTGTCTATGAGATTGATTCATATATCCGAGGGTACCATGCATACATGGATAGGTGGGAATATGAAGTTGGTGAAGTTTTACCGTTAAGAAGGGAGCCTGACAATGAAGTCAATGTTAACTCTGTCGCCATCATGAAAGACGAAGAAATAGTTGGACATGCCCCATTTAATTTAACTAGATTAATATCACAGTTTCTTCAAAGAGATGTGAACGTAGGCTTCGTGGAAGTAACCGGTGAGAGAGTTAACCGAGGAGCTGGCTATGGCATCGAGTTACCCTGCAAATACCGCTTGTATGGACCTGCACCTTACATTAACAAACTGAAGGAATTAATTGCACCTTTGAAAGAAAAAGAGCTATTGTAAATTGTCTAGAATATGTAACTATCATCTTACCACATGTATCTACCACAGCACACCAAAATGGTTATTTTTCAAAAACAATTAATGATTGGAACTCTTTACCAGTAGATCTTATTGAAGTTGCAGATGCTGACATTTTTAGAACCAGACTACAATCATTATTGTAATTGTGTTGCATGTATTTGGGCAAATCTGAGCACACCAGCAGGGCTGACTGCTCAGTAATAATATTAATCATAATCATTATACTACAGTGATTCCTCTTGAGCACCTAAAGCGCTTAATTCAGTGGCGTCCGTTATTTAGAGGTAAGAGCATACGCGTATGGTACCAGAGGGTACTTGTCAACTGTCCGTTGTCCATTACAAGGAGGTGTCCGTTGTGCGGAGGTTATTAATACATTGAAAACAATTAGCAAATGGCTGGGACCATAGTTAACTGTCCGTAACATGGAGTTGTCCGCTATTTGGAGTGTCCGTTAATAGAGGTCACACTGTATTGTAAACCATCTGTCTTGATTTGCAATTTAAAGTTCCTAATTTGTTAATAATGAAGCAGAGGAGGTTGTAAACAACAGCCCTATATAATACCTAAAGACCTCTAGTAATCATGATTGTGTTAACCGGAGTATTTATCACAGGTGGACTCCACTGTGAAAATCACTACATCACTGCCATATAGTTATGAAAAATATACTGCTCAGGCCTTAAATTAACGTGTGGTCAACAGACAAAATCTGCACAAATAGCACAATGTCTGCACATAATTAGTTTTGGGCGGACACACATGTCCTTACAAAACCAATAGTGGTACCATAAAAGCTGATGTGTACATGTTTGTTTGTAGTGCTAACAATAACTGTCACTTGGTTGCTAGGAGATACTACATTTTTCCAAACCAAGGATTTACCATTGTCACCTCCCCTTTGTGTACTGCTATCACCAACAGCTGTAATGACCAAAGCCTGGTGATATATTGCAGCTATATGTGGTTGTGTTTTTAACCTCAAAACTTTCAACGGAAACTCCCTATTCCAGTTCATATAAAATGCTTCTCTAGCTCATGTCTGTACAATTTGACTCTATGTCTGTACATTTGTGAATATGTAAGGACATTTGTCCTCGGTGCCTTTAAGATTAAATTAAGGCCTGCTGCTCCTATAATAAGTAGCTGTGGTGGTAATAGTTGAATATGCCTGGGGATCGCTGCATAGTTTGTGGAAATTCATGGAAGAAGGACCTGTCAGCTTCCTTTTATCGTGATTGAAAGAATGGATATCAAAGTTTGGGTTACCCATCAACCATATCAAGAGATTTACTCATGTCTGTGTAGCAGAAATTTGAGTAACGGTGATATCAGTAATGGACTTAACAAGTGCTTGTTAGTTTAATTTGCTTCACCGAAGAAACGGGGCCATAAAGGCTCGCACTAAGGGTTGTGAAACGAGTACTGGCAAGCTTCGAAAACCATCGGGTGGCAAGTAGCTTTTCCACAATCATGGAGGAAGTGGTGAGCTCATTAATGTGACAAGCTGGTTGAGATGTAACTGGTTGATGGGGCTGGATGGCTACTAGCGATGGCTCACCAGTACTGCTCGACGGAGTTGATGACTCTACAGATTTATAAAAACTAGTTTATAAGACCATGTTTTGAAACTTGTTACTGTCCATGCAATTCCAAAGTGTACTGTTTTTATTAATCCGTAACTCACGGCTACTTATTCCAATCTTCAAGCAATTACTACCAATACAAAGGGAAAAAACTCACATTCCTGTGGGTTTCATGTTATTGGAACATACAGTAGCATTTGTGAATAACTCAATCTAAATGAAGTAAATTTTTATTAGCTTTTGTTGAGAATCCTGTAAACTGCCGTAATGATGTACTCCAAGTGCAGTGGTTTCTGCTCACTGAATAGTTTTACTGCATTTTTGTTCTTATGGTGGATAATTTAAGTACCTTAAGAGATATTCAAGATCTCTTTCCGTCTTTCAAATCTGAGCAGATGCTAGGTCCTAGTTCAGTTGGTTAGGTTTGAAGAGAATGTTTGCAATGACTACACCTCAATGTGTACTACACCCTAAATGTCAATTTGTTTCCTCAGTAGGGGAAAATGACTCTTACTGCAGTGTTATCCTATGATGAGGTGTCCCCAGTGCTCCTTGCTGAAATTCAGAAGTGGTATTCAGAGGGTGCTGATCAAGATGATGTTACTAAAAGGTTAAGACTGTGAACTGTGCCACCTGCTGGTTATAAGATTCACAACTGGGCAGAAGGTACCACAATTGATTCATGGCCATTTAGGAAAAGATGAAACCAAAGTAGAAGAACTGTGTTCCATATTGGCCCAATTGGAGTATACACACCAGCTAGGTAAATCTCCTTCATTCTAAGTTAAGAATCACTTGTATGTGCCGAGGTAGAGTTTTGTGAGCAAGAAGATGAAGCTGCTGTTTTCAAAAGTATTAAACTACAGGATGACTACTCATAATTTATTCTCATTGAACTCAGGCAGGGTGGACCATGAATCCTATACAGTATCGGAATAACACTTTTTATCATTATACAATATCTATCTGCAACACTTGACTATTTCATTCGCAAGCTCACTCACCATCGAGTCACCTATTACAGGCAGTGGGTCACCTATCTTCAGTACTTATCGTAAATACCAGCAAATGTGTAACTAGGCACTGGGCTATTATGCCCGAAATTTTACCTATTATGCTTTTGAACATTGCTCAAAAATTAAGCCTATTATGCTCAAAATTATGCTTTCAAAATCAAAATTATGCTCTAGAACTGACTGTTTTATTAGAGTATATCAGCCTTTCCTGACTGCAAGTGACTGCTCTATTAGAGTATCTCGATCTTATTTCTGCAAAGTGTGAATAACCAACAAAGAAACGGTTTAATAAGTTATATTACGTGTTTTTGATTATAAAATGCACTAATAATACTATTGGCAGTGAATATTTGCTTTCTTTCAGGCGCGCGTATTGCGCATTTCATTAATTTTTCAAACATCGTCCCTATTATACTGGCATTATGCTTGATGCTTTTGGTCACCTATTATGCTTTAAATTATGCCGGCATAATCGGCCGGTGCCTATGTGTAACTAATATCAATTGTAATAGTTTAATGATCAATATAACTCAACAACTGAAGAAGAGAAAACTGGTAGCCAGCTCCAGCTTATTTATACAATCACACACTAAGGTCAAGGTTACATCATCATGTACAACTAACAATAAACAAATTAACAGTTCTAAGAATTAACATCAGGTCATAATGTATTACAAATGTGTAGCAGGAGTCATCCAACACTATTAATTAAGTACTACTAACTGGCTAAGAATGTTCTCTTCTGATAGTGAACCTTACCTGTCAATGTTGGTTATCAAAACCTCGATGCTGCCAACTAAATCATCTCATTGAGCTCGCTTAACTCCTTAACTTTTCAAGCCAAAACTATTATCTCTTTTTCATTCGGTGTAGGTGACTGGAGTTTCTCTGAGTATTGATCATTAGATGTCACTAGTTCTATGAATACTTTATGATGTATACTTACACAATGCAGTATATACTTACCTGTTCCAAGTTTTCATTTAAAGCACTCGGCACTGCTCTTAAGCCTTCTACTGCACTTTCTCCACTATCAGATAATTTACTACCTTCTGTAAACATAGTTTGTAGGATTGGAAAAGCTCCATCATCCAGTCTACATCCCCACTCCATTGTAATATAGTGGTTCCCTTATTGATGTCACAGCCGTCAGCTTTCAACCACAATAATACTTAGCTGTTTCATTGACAACATTCAGCTATGTACATGATAACTTATCAAATATTCTGATACTGTCTGTACCTGTATTTGAGTATCCAGTGTGGTTTCACTTGATGCAAAATCATACCACAAGGATCTTTCTGATACTACAGGTATGTTAACCAACACCTCAAAGTACATTTACTACACACAATACAAAATGATACCTCCATAGTTTTCTGGTTATCAGATGGACTGTTACTCCTTGTGTGTTGATGTGTGCCACATGAAGTGTGTTGGTGTGAAGTTACACGTCACCTTATAAGGTAAACTTCATTACTTGTTGTGGCTAGTGAATTAGTATGGAGATCAGTAACTTGTAGTAACAAAGCAAGTAACTTAGTTTAATACTGTTCACTGTATTACCTAAGGAAGTAGTTTAGTATTATGTAATAGGCAGACTACAATGAACAGCTAATGCTCTGATCATACCAACAACAGTACGTCATGATGTGAAGACAGTTGTACACAAACAACACCAGTGGACTCTAGCTTAGTGGAGTATGTGTTCAACCAACTACTGGCAGTATTTCAGTTGTTCATTGAATGATGGTTTATTTTCTGGAGCTCAAGGCCTGTGTGAGTGTTGGACAGATATAGGAAAACCAAACAATCTCTCTATATCCTCCACACTCTATGAATGCCAGAGAGTGCACAATAAGTCAGCCCAGCTGTTGTGTCATGAAGTGCTTCTTCAAAGCACTCCAATTGAATGTTACGTGGCCCACCCTGCCTGAGACTGTTAAAAGAGATATGAGTAAACATCCTATATTTTCATGTAGGCATACTTTGAAAATATGGCCTTCATCTCCTTGCTCACAAAACTCTACGTCTGTGATAGGATGAACCTCTGACACGTACAAGTGATCCTTAAAATGAGCTCCCTTAGAATGAAGGAGATTGACTAGGTGGATATACTCCAGTTGTGCCAATATGGTACACAACTTTTCCACTTTAGTTTCATCTTATCCTACACAAATCATCAGTGGCCATTATGTGCTGTACTGTACCTTCTATCAAATTGTGTATCTTATAGCCTGGGGGAACTGTTGGCAGTCTTAACCTTTCAATAACTTCATCCTAATCAGCACCATGTGAATACCACTTCTCAATTTCAACAACAAACACTGGAGACACCACTTCGTAGGGTAACTCTGTAGTTTAGAGTCCCGTTTTTCCCTTATGAGGAAGCAAATTGACATTGAGGGTAGATGTATGTTATAATAAGCACTAACACATTTTGGTATACATTAGTACATTGTGGTTAATCATTGCAAGCATACTCTTCAGACCCTTACGACTAAACTTAGACCTAGCATCAGCACAAATCTGAGACAGAAAGGAGTCTTGACTATCCCTTGGTGTGCAGTGAATTCCATTGGCCATTAGTGATGAACCCTATACAGTAACAATATTGTAATTATTATTATACAATATCTTCCTGCAACGTGCATCTTTCACATAACCATATCACGGATTATTGTTTGCTAGCTCATGTACTGTTGTATCACCTATTCCTTTATATGGTAAACACTGAACGGGCAGTGCATAAGGCTTTTCCTCGCTATCTTCAGTACTGATCATAAAGACCAGTATATGAGTAGCAGGAGTGAATTGGTGTCACGTAACATTCTTAATGAAGTTCACCAACTGCTGTTTGGTTACAGTCAACTGCCTAGGAAGGTTCTCCTCTGGTAATGTGTCATCTCCTATGTTCACCTTGGTAATCGAAACATTTGATACTGCCAAATATATTTCTCCTAATCTTATCAAGTTCACTTAACTCCTGAACCTTCCAAGACAAAGCTATCATCTCCTTTTCATTCTGTTCAGACAACTGGAGTTTCTCTGAGTACTTACTGCTCTTAAGTCGTCTACTGCATGTTCTCTACTAGCAGAATACTAGCAGAATAGCTCATCTGCCTTCTGTAAATGCAATTTATAGGATTAAAACTGTTTATGAAGAACCTCATCACCCAGGTCTACATCCTCACTCCATTGTAGCTTTGTGGTTTCCTTCATTCTCTTAATGATGTCACAACCATCACCGTTCACCCACCACCATGCTCCTGGGTTAGACTTAGCTGCTTTATCAAGAACATTCAGCTACACATAACATGATATAATAAGATACTGTATTTGAGCATCCAGACTGATTGCAAAATCACACTGCGGGGACCTTTCTGCTATTGCGGGTATATTTCCCAAGGCCTAAAATAACTGTACACATTCTACATATAGTACAAAGCAGGAAATGTGTACCTCCCATAGTTTTGTGAGTATGAGAGGTAATTTCTTAATGTGTTGATGGAACTGTGTACCACATGGGTCTACGGTGAAGCCTAACCCATATCTGTCCACAATGATCATATATAGTCTGCAGCCACTGACGATAGTCTGTTGGGAAGGACACCTACATGTAACTATATGGATTGACAGCATTAAAAATACTATTAGTGAGTTACTTGCTGTAAATTGTTGGCTGCAAAAAAGTGTGAAGATATTCAACGAGCCCCAAAGGCATTTATTTATTAGGAAAACGTGAGTCACTCTGCATTGTGCCAATACCCTTGGCAAGATTGTAGAGTACATTGTGTGACCATCATCTGATAATCTCATCATTGCACTAACAACATTGTTCAAGAGATCTCCAGGAACTGTGAGAAAAACTGGTGACTCAAATAAGCTGAATACAATTTAGAAAGTGTCAGTAACTGAGATTCTGATGGTAGTTGGTTGAAGGCGTACTCCACTAAGGAAAAATCCACTGTTCCTGTTTGTGTAGCATCTGTCTTTACACACTGTCGTTGATAAGATTACAGCATTAGCTGTTGCATTGATACCTGACTACTGTACCATGCTTCTGCATCCATCATCCATCTTCTGTCTCCAGTGTGGAGTAGGTAATGTTGGAGAACCTCTCGGACGTTTGATAGTAGGATTCTCTGTACTCGCGCAATTCTGTTCCATCGTGACCTCTTCTAGGACTACGCTCATGTGTGTGTGTCCAGACCTGAGATAATAGGGGGCTGGAGACTATAACCCTTTTCAGCCAGATGTCTTATTATTTAAACATTCAAACCATACAAAACACAGCAACTAAAGGGTATAGTTTCATTGTTCTACAGTTCATGCTATTACAGGAAGAATCACACAGCTGAGCCCTCGGCTGAGCCAGATTGGCCAGGACAGTGCTGCGCAATCACGAGTTGTTGAACTTGTTGTCTCAGCAAAACTATTGTCTTTGCTTGGCGAATTTCATTGTCCAACTTAAGTTCTAATAAAACAAACAAACAAAAAGTACTGCATGTTAATTAATAGACAAAATTGATGTACTTACCAGCCAGAAACTGATATTCCTTCTCCAGGTTTGTGTATGCCAATCGTAAAAAATGTATTTTCTTGGTTCAATCTTTGTATTTCTTGCTTCAGAGTATTAATGATTCTTTGCTCCATCTTGGCTCTAGTACTACTTGATTCAATTTTTTGTCGCACTGTACCGTGCGTGTTGTAGTCAAGCCTTTTATACACGTGCGTAACGCATGCATAACTATCACACATGTTGAGGCACCCGCTAATGAAAACTATGACCTCTGTTATGGTGTTACATTGTTTATTATAATTTGAATTTTGTAACCCATGTTTTCCTGTATATGTTCCAGAACATTCTGGTAATTCAGTTTTGTATAAATAGCTGGGTGTAGCTAACAATTGCACATGTGTAATTGTTTCTCTACGCACTCCAATTGGCAACTTGCTTGAGGCTACATGCTGGTCTTGTGATGTAGTTTCAACACTCCACATAGGCCCACTAAACAACTTTACAAAGTTTGTCCCAAAAAGAGAAAACATTGATATTAACCATTGATGAGTCATCTGGGCAGTGAATCTATATACAATGAAAATGCATTTTACCATAATAATCTCATAACAATCTCACACCTGGCGTATTGATGTGGAACAACAAAAGTTGACACAATGCTCAATCAGTTCCAAAGGTATACACCTAGCTGGAAGAAGAGATTCATTTTCACCATTGCTCATTGTGCCCAGCAAGATGGTAAGAACATTTGATCTACCACATGACTAGATGCTTCATTGCTAACATTGACAGCTCTAAGAAGTCATTAGGTGGGCTTATATCAGACTGCTCAACATAGTATAACTTAAACAATTCAGAAATCAAAGTGAGCTGTTGGTCATGATTTGACACTGATGACAGCAACCCTGGAGCAGCACATATTTCACCAACAGCCACATCAGAATCACCAACAGGTACCAAAACCTCAGGAGCAGCAACGTTGTGTGGAAAATAGTATTCTTCAGCTTCCTTTGGGGACTTAAATCTTTTCCTTAATGTATTTAAAACCTTGTTACAACAAGCGTTCCATATAAAGTAGCAGTACGTGTGTTATTATCTATCCAATATACATACCTGTTCATGTAACAGTGCTCTGTGTTGTACTTGCAATAAATGTGGCTGTAGAGCTCCAAAATTCTGTATTCTTTGTTGCAGGCCATAAGTTACTTTGGCCTCTGAACATCAAATAATTCACTAATGCCTTCAGTTCTTCCTCTTGCCAAGTTCTTGGTTCTTCAAAACACCATAATGCATTTCATCATAACATAAGAAACTAATTGTTTCAGACACGGACAAATGGGGTAGGTGGGTAGGTACTAAACGTGGAGACTGCCGAGATAGAGTGTGTTGGGCTGGTAGAGGATGAGGAAAACTTGAGGAACTGTTGACAAAAGCAGTCCTTTTGTCTATTCTTGTCAGGCCTCTTTGCCTTTGGAGTAACATTGCTACTGGACGCAACATCACTTCTAGTTCTTCTTCAATCTTCTCTCCCCTCCCGTTGCAGTCTTCTCTGGCACTATGCTCACATGTGCGTATCAAGACCAGAGATAATAGGGGGCTCGAGGCTATAACCCTTTTCAGCCATATGTCTTATTATTATTTGAACTTTCAAAACAAAACTGACTAAAGGGTATATATATATAGTTTCATTGTTATTGTTCTACAGGAATCATACTGCTGAGCCCTCGGCTGAACCACACTATTGGCCTGGACAGTGCTGCACAATCACGACTCTGAGTTGTTGTAATTGTTCTGTCAGCATAACTACTGTTTTTGCTTGTTGAAGTTCAATGTCATTCTTAAGTGCTAAAGAAAAGTACTGCATGGAAATTATAATAGACAAAACCCATAATCTGATAATCCATCTGAAGGTTTGTTAAAGCTTCTTGCAAATCATAATTTTCTACCCTCAATCTTCTTATTTGTTGCTGCAAAGCATTAATTATTCCTTGGTCCATCTCGGCTCTATTTAGCTCGGAAAATTTTTTGTCGCACTGTACTGTGTGTGTTGCAATCAAGCCTTTTATACACGCGCACTGAAATTGATAATGCATGCGTAACTATCATACATGTTGAGGTGCCCGCTAATGAAAACTATGACCTCTGGTACATTGTTTATTGTAATTTGAATTTTGTAACCCATGTTTTCCTGTATATGTTCCAGAACTTTCTGGTAATTCAGTTTGTATAAATAGCTGGGGGTAACTCTTACCTTGGTGCCTTTTAGCAGCTGGCATGCTTAACAACGTAAACTCTTGAACATCTCCGTATTTTCTACTGGCCAACTTTGTGATCTTAGATCACTTACGCTAATCGGGGGCTCAAGACTATAACCCTGTTCAGCCAGATGTCTCATTATTATTTAAACATTCGAAACAAAACACAACAAAAGCTACTAAGGGGGTGTATAGGGAGAGAGTTTCATTGTTCCACTATACTAGGATCACACTGAGCCCTACTGTTTGTCTCCTAGACAGTGCTGTGAGATCACCGCGACTCTATAGAGTTGGTTTTGTTGTTCTTGTTTTAGGTCATGTATCATTCTTATTAGTTGGCTCATTCTTATGGTCTAAAGTACTGCATGGTAATTAATAGACAAAACTGATGAACTTACCAGTCATAAGTTTGTAATCCATCTTAAGGTCCTTTACTTGTTCACACAACCAGTGGTTTTCTGACCTCAATCTACATATTTCTTGCTGCAGTTCTACTCCTTGTCCATTTCGTAGCTCGGTTCTGAATTTTTTGTTGCAGTGTACTGTGCGTGTTACAGTTGAGCCTTTTATACATGTGCACCGAAATTGATAACACATGCGTAACTATCACACATGTTGAGGCGCCCGGTAATGAAAACTATGACCTCTTTTATGATGTTACATTGTTTATTATAATTTGAATTTTGTAACCCATGTTTTCCTGCTATCTGTTGCAGAACATTCTGATACTTCAGTTTTGTATAAATAGCTAGGCTACATGCTATACACTGACTAGCTACTGTGAGAGTAGCTAAATATAAAATCAATCAATCAAATGTTAAACAGTTGTATTGAATGGAAGGTTATCCCAAATCAGGGATAAAGTAACTGACAGACATCACATACCATATCCAGGGATAAGGGTTGTCCTAACTCACAATAGTGTGACCTTTATCCCATATAGGTAGGATGAGGGTTATTCCTATGCTAGTATAAAGGTTATCCCCACTGAATTATTATGAATAATAATAATAATAATGTATTTCAATTACAGAAATATTAAATAATGTAGATGCTGTTCCAATCATAGTCAACTGTGTAGTTCTTGGAGTACATGTTTGTGAGGACCAGCATGACCTGCAGTAATGACAATCAAAATGCCTTTAAACGTCTGCACTTAATTTTTTATTTATTTAATTGTGAATTTCTCCATCATACCATGACAATTCTGCAATAATCTAATACAACACAACTACAAGTTAAGAGGTGGTGTGGTTGTTCTTTGTATCTCCCCTCTTCACAATATGGCCACGTCTATTTACAATATCTTTTTCACCCTTGTCTCTATGACTTTTAAGTTCAGTGTAAAGCTTCTTGTTCCCTTTCCTTTCTTGCAGGATCATGTTGGAAGATAAATAACCTTTTGGAAAGTGGGATCATTCTTGAGATCACGAGCACGTTTTAAACAAGTTCATTTTGTGTGTTCATCATCAACTACAACTACAATAGATCGTGTGGCATTTTCCCTGTGTTTGTCAAACCTTAATACTTTGTAAATCTTAGCATCGGAGACTGATAACTTGTCTTTTATTAATCCCTCAACTGTTATGGTGTCAGCAGATACTCCTTCATTGAACGGCAGGTTCAGGGAGATTATGAACCATAAGATTACGTCTTCTCCTGTCTCGATCACTGATTTCACTAACGATACTTACAACTTGGTTATTTAGTACAACTCTGGAATGCCACTTTTTTCATCATCCTCATTACTAACTTCCATCATAGCACCTAGGGCCATTGCCTCATCCTCTAGGATCTTACAATGGTTTGAGAAAGAACTTTGAGTATTATTTAATGTCCTAGCTATATCTTCAACCATCTTGTTCAGAGACTAGACCACTGTGTTGTTATTGTTATTGTCATTAACACAACTTGTAATTTCCTTGGTAGATGAATTGGACATGTGACTGTAAGTCTTAACTACATGAAGTTATCACAAAGTTTACAGGACCTGTTAACTCACTGTATTGTCTGATGCAGTGGATCACCTCAGATGGTACCTTCTCACACTTGCTACATAACTACATCTTGCTACATATCTACATCTCACAATGCTTTCATTAAATGAGGTCCTTTACATTGCCAGTGTATCAGTCACATACGTTGTCATAAGTGGTGCTGTCCTCTAACTCCTGTAGCTACTTCTGAGTAATTCAGCTTATTTTTCTGCTGGGGATGGGTGTTGTGTTCAGGATGGATACGCTTCAAACTACACGTTGTAACTTGCATTTCTCCGATTTATCTTGAACAAAGACTATTCAACACCTCGACCTCACTTGAAGAAGTTGTGGTAACTAAGCTCCACCGTCCCAGAAGGGGAGTTCCCTATAACAGTGTTAATCTTCGTGTTAAAAGCAAGGACAGAAAACATCTTCAGTAAGGGACCAAGACAACAGAGAATTTAAAGCAGCGATTCTCACAATTGAATTAGCTGGCTAAAATGACAAGGGTAGCTAATTGTAAGTTGAAATCAAAACTATCAAGGTAAGCGTTTCTCCTTGATCTGATCAAAAATGCTACTACAATACCGGCTGGTCTCACATGACCAGATAGACAGTACTTCAAAACTTTATTCTATTAAGAAACCTCTATACAATATATAGTGCTGCAACAAATATTCTGACAAATCCAGGTAGTGTAAGCAACTTATTGCCATAATAGTGCTGTAACTTCACAAGCGAAAGTCACATGGACATCCGACTTGGACCAAAGGGTTAGGCTTGTTGGTTTGTTCGGCAAGGGGGGGGAATTTATTGTTCGGCACTTGTCTGTCAATGATAACATTGTACATCATGGGAACCATGGTAACCTTTTCATGTGTGCTGGTGTTGTGTTCACTCCTTGTTATAGCCATAGTGACGGTGTTGTCTGGTAACCCCTTGGCGAACAAGCCAGACGGAGATATTGCTAAACTCTAAAGAAAGTGCACCCACATTTAATAGCTACCAAGAGTATTCCCCTCATTAAATAACATACCACAAATAAATTGTAATTCAATAATTTCCATGTAGCATTGGAGCTTTACAAGTTTTAAGTTTTTTTTCATTTTTTCAAGCTGACACTAGTTAAATGTCATTTTAGCTGAGACCCCCTCCCCCCCCCCCCTCTGGTACGTACAAACAGGAACTTCCTCTCCATGTCCATGGCTACCATGCTTTGTACTATAAGGGAAAGAACAAAATACCAATGATAGATTCCCATCACAAACATACACACAGTAACTACATTCAGAAATATTTATTGTGTTAAATGTTCTATTAGAGAGTTTTTAAATTTACTTCATCAATGAGAAAACATTGGCTAGAAAATCTTATTAAATAGATATGAGGTAATATTATTAAGGCTTCGACTTGCTGAAACTTTTGATGGATCTGTGATTCGTTTAAGTCGACTGCATAATCTTTTCGGTATAGGAGTCTGTGAGTCTGGTGGCACAGTACGTTTACGGGTGCTTCCAACATTGCTCACAAATCTCTGGAGCGAAATTGATAATTGCTGTTTCAATTCTGCTGTTTCCTTCCCATTTTTCACCAGTTTCTTCAAAACTTGCAAGCACCCATAGCGGACGACAGAATCATCCCTAAATTCATTACATTCATGGATATTCATGTTGCAAATCTCCTGAAAACATTCTTGAAGCTTAGAGAACTCTTCATTACACGATGTAAGCTTTCTCCTGTGGTTTTGCCCTTTTGCTTTTGCTGAGATCACAAGCAGCATTTCAAAAAACAAAGTTCAATAATCATACAAACGACGATGTAAATCAAAATTATTATCTGCTGAAGGCTCACCTTCGTACCGCTGTGCATTACTCAAAAAAGGAAAAAAAGCGGTCTGGCCACGTGAGACTAGTTTACACCCATCTTTCTGTCATCCAGTACTTTTACTATTGACTTGTTATCCATTGGCGATATCATTTCGGCAGTTGTATATTCTTTAAACTTGCCTTGAGTCTTTTACCTCAGCGCTTTTTAGCACCTGGCATGCTTAAGAACGTAAACTCTTAAACATCTCTGTATTTTCTACTGGTCGAGTGATCTTAGATCACTACCGCTAATCGGGGGCTCAAGACTATAACCCTGTTCAGCTAGATGTCTCATTATTATTTATACATTCAAAACACAAACAAAACACAAAAGGGGTATGTTTCATTGTTCTGCTACACTTGATTAGGATCACACTGCAGAGCCCTACTGTTGGCCTAGTGGAACGAAGTGCTGCACCATCATCATAGTTGTGACTCTATTGAGTTCTTCTCTCAGCATACATATTTCTGTGGCTAATTGCAATTCAACATTATTCTTATGATCTAAAAAAAAGTACTGTATGGTAATTAATAGACAAAACTGATGGACTTACCTTTCATAATTTCATAATTGAACTGAAGGACGTGTACTTCTTCGCGCAACAAGTTGTTCTCTGCTCTCAGTCTGCAGATTTCTTCTGCCAATTCATTTCTTCCTATTCCTTGTTCCATTTCGGTAGCTGCTCTGAATTTTTTTTTGTCGCACTGTACTGTGCGTGTTGCAGTCGAGCTTTTTATACATGTGCACCGAAACTGATAATGCATGCGTAACTATCTCACATGTTGAGGTGCCCGCTAATGAAAACTATGACCTTTGGTACATTGTTTATTGTAATTTGAATTTTGTAACCCATGTTTTCCTGTAAATGACGTCACAAAATGCAAATGGACGCTCTACTGATACCGGGTATTTGGGGGACCCTAATATTTTCGTAGAATGGTTTGTGCCAGAGCAGGGGGATAGGACATGACGTGTTATTGCGCATATCACGCAGGGAATAATTGCGGTGCACCATCAAGCATGAGAGTTTTCAGTACAATTGTATTATGCTGGCTAACTTGGATTTATCGTGTTACAGTGAAAGTTAAGATCATTTACAATGCTGCTGTCGACCTAGCCCCACCTAGCCCCGGTAACAGAAGGTAGTTTGTGCTTTAATTGGATTCCAGTAGGCAATGCCACTACTATGGTAGATAAAAGTCGGAGTGAGGAGACACTACCAAGAGATTTACAGCACGATACTCCAAACTCTAAAGTTAGCATGGGAAAAAGCAAGTCAAGGTTGAAAGGGCGAGTTAATCGTAGAATGCTGTTTCAACCTGAAGAACAGTCACAGCCGGTGCTCCCTTCAGTACAGTGTAACAGAGCTACCCCTATTAAATGGTCTGATGCAGAAAGTCATGCCCTTGCAACATATATTGATGGAAAGCATATGGCACACAAGGACATGGAATTTTGGAAAAGAGCAGCTATCTTTATTCAGAATGTGTCTAATACCAATTATTGCCGTACAGGTAAGTAATACTGGCTGAGCAGATGTGTCCTTATGTTGATTATTATTAGGATCATCTTGCAAAACGATGGCTACCCTCACACCAGCCAAGAATGCACGATTGTCGCCAGTACCAACACCAATGCAACCGTAGTCCTCAGAATCTGTGTCATGTATGGTTGGTCAGTATATGTCTACTCCAAGCCATCAGGTGACTTCATCACTTCCAGTTAGCTACTCAATTGAATTATGCTGCAAGAAAAGTTTAGTCAACTTGCCACCTGTACAACAACTTTTGAAACTTGTTCTGTGAATTGCTCAGAAATGAACACACTGTTCAGGTACCATCTGATATTTTGAAGGTTGCAGCTGAAGGTATGAGGCATCTACAATGCTGTAACCGAAGCAATGTCATACCATCACTGACAATCCCTAGGTGTAATAGATAATCATTATTTAAAGTTACATACAATGTACGTACCAGAAACTTTCATCCCATGATGGCTCATTTCCTTACACAAAGCAGATACTAGGTTACGGATGACTACTTCTTTCAGGCCAGCATAAGGCACACACTGTATAGGTACAGCATATGGTTTCTTGTTATGTTGTTCTGAATTAAGTGTTAGCACAAAGATATGAGTAGCTGGCATTCGCTTGAAATGTTCCACTCTCTTGGCAAATTCAAGCAGCCTTGTTCAAATAGTGGTTAGTTTACTGGTAACATCGTGTGACTGAAATATTTCTGGACAACAAAACTGGCTACAGGCTACCATATCTACATGAATTTTGCGTCCTTGGCTATATATGGTTTTCAATTCTTCAGCATCCCAAGAGAGACTAAACATTGATTGTTCTGTGCTGCTACACTCCTTCAGTTTCTCTTCATATGCAGTGTTAGTCTTCTGGAGCTCTGGAAAAGTAGGTATTTACACAATGCTGGGAAGGACATCACATGTATGTACCTTGGGAAACAAATGACAGCTCAATTTGGATTACATCCAATTCCTGAGCTAAATCACACTTGGTTTCTGCTATAGATTTATTATCCAAGCCAATGCATTGGGTTTTCTCTAGTCTGTTCTTGAAAATGCTGTACTGGCATTGCAGTTTACCATCATTCAGGTCAACATCACCAGCCCACTCTCCTGATGCTGACTGCCAAAGGCCTTTCAGAACATCAGTTCCATCTCCTTTGATCCACCAGTGTATACCAGGATTAAATTCACCAAGCTTTTCTAGCACCTTTGTCTATATGTAACAATTGTAACATCTTTTACTGTTTGTATACAAATTAATTTGGCAGAAAGCTAAGCAACTATGAAATTAGCTAAATGTACACAGGTGCCTCAAAGATTTGTAAATGCACAGTGTTAGGAACATATTGTATATTATACATACCTGTATGTGTAAGTCACTAGCAGCCACGCCTCTGCGTATTGTGTGCTCTGGTAGAGCAGGAACATTGACTAATGCCTTGAAAATCACACGCTAAATGTGGTATATACAAAATTGTACTTGCACATACTTTGCTTGGCTCCTTCATTGAAGTTTGGTGTTTATTTGCCTGGGCTACAAGTGCGTAACTCCACAAGGGACCAGCAAATATATTACACTACTTAGTTCCAAACAAGTTGCACATAGTTTCAAGCCATGAACGGTAGTCTGGTGGACATTTCAACTGCATAAATTTTATACACATCACAGTATTACCACTCATAGCTATTACATACCTCATTCACATGTTCAGCATTAAAAAAATTGACAGTGTGCTTGATCAGACCCATAGGCATTCGTTTGGCTGGTAGAAGTGAGTCGGATTGATCATCTCTAACAGTTCCAAGTGGCCATGCCATTAAATAGGAATTCAACTACCTGTGCACTAAAAGATACACACGTCCTCTCTCTGTGTGTTACAGATTTGCTGCAATATACGAAAGAAGTATAGCAGAATATCTAACAAGAGACTACTTACAATGTTAATACCTAAACGTTAGTGGCAAATCTTGCAAGAGAGATATGTTGTATATTATTGAATTACAGAGCTTCCTGATGGCACGATAACAACTGAGAGTGGTGATGTGGTTGTCCCAAGTGATGTGCTGAATGAAGTATGGAGATGGAAGACAAGTGTGTGTCTTAGTATGGAAGCTGTTATTGATCATTTACATGTGAAGACAGTACCATATGGCTACACATATTGCAGCTGGATTCCAAACTAGTGTTTCTTTTGAAAATCCCAAGATGTGGCTCCAGCTTCTGTCATAGGAAACATTAGAGTGGTAAGGTATTACCACATCTATCTTGTATTTACCTGTTACCTCCAATAAACCAAAATCATACTTCTCCTTGTGCCATGGCATGAGTTCATCAAGGATCATGTTGTATAAGGCATAGTTATGCTTTGACACCTCTCTCTTTGTTTAAGGCCTCGCTCATCACCTGCCCTCCTCCAATTCCATATGGTTCGTATGTAAGTGGCTTCAAATTGGTACCCTTTGCCAATCATGAATTTCTCCAAGTCAGGACTAAACAAACGTTCTGCATCCACAACTGACTGTTTACATGCACCAGTTAGAGTTGGATATGCAAGGTCTGATGCTGGGTCTTGTAGAGCTTCCACATATCCCTCTAGTTTCAACTCACTGGGACCACCACTACGAGTGTGACTAGCAATCCTCTACAGTGTGATTGACACTAATTGATAACAGTTATAGCACTTAAGCATCAATTTACCTTTAGAATGTATGCATCATCCTCTCGCTCATCATCCTCTTGCTCATAAAAAAGTCACCAGTGTCAGGATACTTCTCAGGAACGTACATGTAAGTACCAAATGATACTCCTTTTGACTCAAACTCCCTAATTTTCTTAGTAAACTCAAACTGTGCCAATATTGACCTCATCTTGTCCTGGTAAGATTCTGTTTCACCTATTACAACAATACACCATGTATACCACATACAGTACTAGTACACACCATGTATACCACATACAGTACTAGTACACACCATGATACCACATACAGTACTAGTATACACCTGGAAGATTGTTGGTCTGTGCACAATAACACTTTAAAGTGAATTTAAATCAGTGGGTAAACAACCAAGTTCCACAAAAAAAAAATCTCAAGTTTTGTTTCCACACTAGTTATTAACTTATCACTCCTATCAATAGATCCTTGGACATCATTATGTGGGAGTTTGTAAAAGACGGAATAAGGAATAGCGGAATAACGGAATAATTCGCATCACAACGAACGGGTATTTATATGGCTTATGCAATGTTAGGGTGATTGTACTGTTACAGCTGTGAACTCATCCCTCGTAGATATCCTTACAATGTAGGGTGATTGCATGTACTGTTACAGCTGTGAACTACACTGCTTCGTCACTCATAGATGTCCTAGCGAAATGATTACTATACGCTCTTACTACTACTACTGTATGTAACTAAGCTAGAATATACAGTAGTTAGCTATTAGTTTCGTTTTCGAGTCTTCATCCTTCCAGTGGAGGGATGAAACAAAACGACTGCCACGCCCCCTTTGCTCATGTCGTTGGTATCATACTTAACATACAGTACCTGCTTACGAAGTGCAAAATTACATTTGATTATAGCTCTTACTAGCTACTATTGTATGTAAAGTATGGTACCAATGTCGCAAGCAAAAGGGGGTGTGACAGCCGTTTCGTTTCATCCCTCCACTGGAAGGATGAAGACTTAAAACGAAACTAATAGCTAACTACTGTATATTCTAGCTGTGCTAGCGCAATGATACTTAGCTACATACAGTAGTAGTAGTAGTAAGAGCATATAGTAATCACTTCGCTAGGACGGCTATGAGCGACGAAGCAGTGTAGTTCACAACTATAACAGTACACGCAATCGCCCTAACATTGCAAGGATATCTACGACGGATGAGTTCACAGCTGTAACAGTACAATCACCCTAACATTGCATAAGCCATATAAATGCCCGTTCGTTGTGATGCGAGTTATTCCGTTATTCCGCTATTCCTTATTCCGTCTTTTACAAACTCCCTCATTATGTCCATAAAGAGTTTGATAATCTTTTTGTTTCATCTGTACACAGGTTTGTTAACATTGCAGTGACAAAAGAACTTGCCATGACTTTTTCAGTAAATACACCTTCCCCCTTCACATATTTTGGGCAAAACTATACCTTAATGGATTCACAAATTCTAGCTTGATCTACTACGTAGAATAGTGGGAAGATGAAGATACTCTAATACAGCAGTCACACGTGATATTTCATAGTTATGCTCTAATAAATAGTTAACAAACTAGTGCAATAAAACTTTTATCAATTTGAAAATGAAGAATGTTCCAGTGATAAATAGTAGTGAAACAAGAGATGATGGTAACTATGAGGGAAAATCCCTACCTGGCACTGTAGCAATGAAATCCTTACAGTTTTTTTTAATTTCTGGAACCCTACGTACTTCATTTTTACCCTGTAAATGAACAAGTACACCAAAAAATTTTTTGAAGTTTTCAACTTGAGTAGGACCATAGAGTGCTGAAACAAGCTGGAGTAGTGCATGATATTACAGGTTTTTGCAATTGAATTCGGCGACTTTGCAATTGAATTCGTCCCATTTGCAATTGAGTTAGTCGCTTTTGCAATTGAATTCGTCCCGTTTGCAATTGAATTCGTCCCGTTTGCAATTGAATTCGTCGGTTTTGCAATTGAATTCGTCCCGTTTGCAATTGAATTCATTGCTTTTGCAATTGAATTCGTCGCTTTTGCAGTTAAATTCGTCCGTAACAAGAATGGCAGCTGGAGCAAACATGAAAACATGATGTAGCACCTGCTACAAGAACTTGTTCAAGTACAACAATAGTAAACAACTCTTTATAAGGCAATAATTCTTCCTCTACAGCCTATCCAGCAACATTCCAAACTCTACTACGCCATTCGTGATGGGTGTGGTCAAGTTAATTAGCTTGTCAGACAATTATCAACTTCGCGTACTACCGGCTTCAATTACCTTCTAGTGTCTCAAGTGTAACTCTCCATGGCATAAATAGTTCAACTCTTAATGAACGGGTTGGTTTCTTGGAGCCGTTTTGTTTATGACGAATTGTAATACAAACGTGACGAATTCTATTGCAAAACCGACTAATTCAACTGCAAAACCGATGAATTCAATTGCAAAACCGACGAATTCAATTGCAAACGGGACGAATTCAATTGCAAACGGGACGAATTCAATCGCAAAGGCGACGAATTCAATTGCAAAAACCTGTAAATCACAGTAAAACAATAAGAAGTGTTGTATCCCTACTGTGCTCAAGATACTATAACAGAAATGCACAGTAGGGATATAACACTTCTTATTGTTTTACTGTGATTTAATATCATGGACTACTCCAACTTGTTTCAGTACTTTTATCAATGTGCTATGGTCCCTACACTAGTTGAAAATTCTTAATTTTTTGTGTACTTGTTTGTTAACTTTTTTTTGTAAATTATTATGACTGATGAACCCACGCATACCGCATCTGAAATTTCACCACACGCCCCAGTATATCAATTATTGTCTGAAAAGTGAAGTATCCATTATGCTTTATTGTCAGCTATGTTCAACCCATTACATAGCAGTATGAATCAAGAACTGTTCGAAAAGTGCCTCTGATATTTAAAAAGCCACTATTAAAAATATGGTTACAAAGGGAAACCATCACATGCTACCGCCAAATCGACACTTTTTGCTGTCAGCAAAGATGAATGAGACACAAAAGAGGAAGTCATTGGTAAGTCCATGAAGAATGCATTGTACATACTGCAGTATGCCAAAAGGCACCTCTTTGGCCGAAGCGACGTCAATCAGTAAAAAATCTAGCTTATAACCTTAGCTGTTATCGAGTTACACTTGTCTAAAGGTATCAGTCAGTCAGTCAGTCAGCCAGTCAGTCAGTAGATAATTCCATTAAATAATATTTTATTAAATTCCATAGTAACTTGTTGAAAGTATTTCGGTAACTTGTTGAAAGTATTTCAAGTTGATCTGAAAGCTTTTTTGGGCTTAGTTTTACCTAACCAATACTGCTTCATCGTCATCAGGGAAATTTGAGGCTGGTTTTTGAGTGATGTTATTTTGTTGGCCACGCCTACTCCTTTGTGGTCCCTACTATACTGTATGATAATTCTTTATTACACTGGTATTATTAGGATCCTACACAAACCAAATGAAAATGTAAGTACCAAATGCTCCTTGGGTTTTGTGTTATTTGAAATTTTCTACTGCCTGACTAACTTTCTAATGTACTCAGGCAAACAGCTAAGGATGTGGGCTTGAACCTGACTGGTGCGTTTTGGCATACCACAGCACATAGATTGTACACATCATGGACTTGTCTTGTCCTCTTTTGTATTAAAAAATGAAATGCAGATTGGTTGTTCAGGTCAATTATCACTTTGTAATGTTTACAGGTGTCATCACATGATCATACTCTAATTGTTGCTCCCCCTCTACTCTATTCCACTAAAGCAGTCTACTCCATTCATCTCATGTGAATCATGACGTTTGAAGCAGCAACCAGGCAAAGGAGTTGTTTTATGCCCGGAAATAGCATTTTTGAGGGAAACTGACATGAATTATCTAGTGAAGAATAGTGTTAAAAAGGTCAAGTTACTTCACTTACAAATGTATTATGTATAGTTACTGTAACGAATCTAATATTACGTAATATTATTACTACAAGTAACAAAGTTACTAATTTCGTTAGTAATCCACTGAGTAACGCCTAGCCACAGCGAAGTAATGAAGCCTACTGAATGAAGCTTATTCACCAGCTTCTTGCTTATAACCAAGATTTGCACATTGTCCAACAACACAATTATGTCAAGTGATAAGGTGGTAGTTTCACACGTGACAGCTTAAGGCTGTGGACACAAAGTAATATAATATGTAATATTATTACAGTTACTTTATTTTATGGGTAATATGTAACTGTAACTAAATAGTTCAGTTGTAAGTAATATGTAATATGTAACTAGAAGTAACTTGCCCAACACTGGGTACCGGCATGGTTTACCTTGGTGAATAAAATTATAGTAGCCCAGCTATTAACCAGTCAAATACAGTAAATAAATTCTTTTGTAGAATGTAGTAATCTGGTTAGGTTGATGCGGCCAGTAGTAGTCGAGGAGTTCTTATAGCGCACCAGCATACTCGTGCTCTAGCTAGGGGAGCATGCATGTCTCCCCAAGGAAAGTTTTTTTAAATAGCAATCAAAGGATAGAATCTGGAAGCAATTTTAATTAACTACAGTAGCGAGTCAACTACCCACATTAATATTGGGAGGGGGTGTTGGTATAATTGATTAGTATGTAAAATCAAACATCCATATTCAAAGCTTTGTTCAATAACTCTAATAAAACATACTCTTGTTGACAAAATACTCTAATAGAGCAGTCGATTTGGTGTTCGGATAATCAACTCTCCACTGTATTGTTGAAAACTTTGGGAATTAGCAATCGTGTGATGGCTTCCTTGTGGCTAGTTCGTACTTTCCACTATGACAGGTATATGACAAGTTAATTGTACAACAAGAACAAATTAGGAATTCAATTAGGGATCATAGAGTAACAATGGCCTTCAGTTATGTCTATAATTCCTTGTACTTTTTGTTTTCTTTTTGATGATGTGTGTATGACATCATTGTCACTAGAGTTACCATGGTGACAGTGTACTGGTTAGTGGTATTGGTACAGGATTTGCTATAGTCAATGTGAAACTGGTTGATCCTGTTTGGAAGGTGAGAACTAGTGTTGATAGTATAAGTTGTGTTTATTATTACTTGAAGAATTTTGTGTGAGTGACATCAAAACTGAAAAGTGTACTTTATAGCCCACCAAAGGTAGTTTATTAGGTAAACTTCAAAGCATAACAGTATTATAAATACAGTCAGTAACCTTCAGGGCAGCTGGGTGTTGTCAATATATTACCAGAACTCAGTGATAAGCAGTTTACACTACAGATCACTCTTGTTGAGATGACTTCAGTGCTTCAGTGTGATCTGGATCAAGTATAATGTGGCCCACTTCAGTAAGCAAAAAGCTTAAACCCATAATCACTATTTTCATCAAAGTAGAGATTGTTAATGGAGCTATTGTTGGGCTAGTGATAATGATAAAGTGTTAAATGTTGACGGTAGTGCTGAAACAAATAGCAATTTTTGCTATACAAATAGTTGTGAACAAAACAACCGATTATTCGGTATGAATAAGCTTTGTTGTGCAGCAAGGTAAAGTCAGAGCTATTTCTGTCTCTTCTAAAATGAAATCTTTCAGTGTGAATATGCTACTTAGTTCCCAGTCTCAAAGCTTCAAGACCCATTGATCACAGTTTACTACAGCACTAACAAATATTCGAATAATGTGTTAACGAATCAAATAATGTCATGTTGACTGAATAGTCAAATATGTATCTGATTAATTGTTTCGGCACTAGTTGACAGCAACCTCTCATTTCCATGGAGTTGGTTGAGTATCTGTACTAGTGATGTGCGATATGTGATATATATCGAAATATCGTGATAAAAATTTTTTTATATCATGATACGATATAGAATCTTTATATCGCGATATAAGCCGAAGTATAGATTTTAGTTATAATTAGAGAAAACTATACCCAAGATGTCATTGTACACTGTAATATTTTTTGATAAAAGAGCTTGTAATGTTGTATGCTAGTGATATACCATGTTGTATTGTACTTCTAGTACATTAGTGCTACAAGTGTCATTGGTGTAAGTACACAAGCTGAGTGACGAGTTTGTATATCGTGATATATATCGTATCGTGATAATTGTGTGTAATAATCGTGATATGAAAATATCCTATATCGTGTGTAATAATCGTGATATGAAAATATCCTATATCGCGCACCACTAATCTGTACACATAACTGTACTTGATTGTTTTCAAGCTGTCGTGCTCTTCTTAGGCTGTAAATACTTAGAGCTCTGTTGCAGTGTTGTTTCATTTCATCAATACATCTGCCATTTTAGTTGTAGTTCTCCTTATCTTATTACCTTTATTAAAAGCCATATGAAACTGCTGGGTAGCAACTGTGTGTTGCTAGCGTATAAGTCAGTTAACTAGTGTAACAATCAGAAACTGAGTAATTTTCTACCTGTTTACACTAACCATTTAGTTTGATTTGTCTTGAATTAGAGCAATTTCCAAGTTAATGTAACCCTATCAAACTGCTCCAAACCAAACCTGCTAGGGATGTGGGTTTAGTTCGCTCCACTTACCATCACAGTACAATTTCTCTGTGTATCTTTACACCTAATTTGTTTGGGGGGGCATGCCCTTAGACCCCCTTATAGTGTCAAAACTATCCCAATAGAGCTGCTACATCCAAATTCCCCCCAAGTTCAACAAACACCACTTTGTCCCAAGACAAGCCTTTTGGCATACCACAGTACATACAATGCACACATCATGGACTTACCTTTGTCCTCCTTTGTGTCCCATTTCTTTTAGCTGACAGTCCAAGGTGTGAATTTGCGATAGTGCATAATCATAAACAGAAATTGTCTGTATTTTCTGTGGTAACTGGTAGAGGTGTGCGATTATCTAGATATATTGGATTATCGAGATATCATAAGACTTATTGAGATAAGGATGATAGGTTTATTAATCTAGATAATAGTAAAGTTCCGTAAATTATTTGCATACTTGATGGTCTGATGGTGTAGGTACCTCCAACTCTCCTACCACTTGGGAACATGTTAAGACTAAAATTTTTCACTTTATTATAGTCTCAAATTGCAATTTGCTCACTTTACTGTTTACAATATTGGCAGCTTACTAAAATAAATAATTGTTTCACTTATTGAGATATGTTAGATAATGGAGATAAGTACAAAGGACATATTGAGATATGTCTAAATTAGTCATTGCACACCTCTAGTAACTGGATTGATTACAGAGGTGTATCTTCTACTGTTCTTCATTTTTAACACTGTGAACAAGCTAGATATTGCTCAAAGTGAAGTGTAATGACCACTTCACTTTATAGTCAGTAATGAACCTTGTCCACAATGACATTTTATGACATCACGAGAATAAAATGGCCACGGACTGTTAAATAAATGCTTGTGGAGAAAAAATTTTAATTACTGATATTTAGAAGATATCAAGTTCTAAACAACAGGTATGTACAGTTAAGTGTTGTATAAGACATTACGATAAAACGAGTTTTGTCATGTTTCAAATTTTTTTCTAAATAGCGTACATTTACAATAAATTTTGCTACTTTATAACCATACCTGTCGGTTAATGGTCAATATCTTCATGCCTAGCTGAAATATGAGTGATTGAAAATTTATCTCCATAGGCACCTGTATAACAGTCCCCCAACTATCGCGGCCATTTTATTCTCATGATACTATAAAACATCATTGTGGATAAGGTTCATTGATAGTTTAGTATAGTTGTTAAGACATCATGTGAGACAGAGAAAAGAGTGGTCTGGCCTATGTAAGACTAGCCACCATACCCACAACATGGCAAATATTCTGGGTCCCCCCGGGTCCTCAGGACTGGAGTCCACTGTTTTCACCAACCCCCCCCCCCCCCCATACATACTTACTTTGCCCAGTGATTGGGTCATTGGACTAATACTGCTTTGTTTTATTTTTCTATTCTACCAACTTTACATTGTATTTAAACTGTTGTAAATTTTCCTCCTAGGCAGTGGAGCCATCATCAGTTAAACTACTAATAGTTGAGAACTTGATGATCAGACCAGCCAGTGAAGTATACATTACTCCATTTAGTGTAATACATTATCAACTGGAGAGGATCAAACATGGACACTCTGAAGGTGTGTGAGGTCATGTGATGTAGTGTGAGGTCATGTGATCTGGTGTGAGATCATGTGATCAAACATGGACACTGAAGATAACATTCCAAGTATCATGCCATAAGACACAAGACTGAGATGTTAAGGCAATTAATTAGCATTTTGTCCAAGCACTAAGAAATTTGTGATAGCTTAGCATGAAACCATTTGGAAGTGTTTGTGGTTGGTCTGAAGACATTTAGGGGCTTGTCTGTGCCTAACCAATGCTACCAAGCCGTCATGAAGGCTGGTGTTGAGTGATATTTTTTGCTGGAAAAGCCCAGTTCATAATCTAATGTACTGTCTGAATTGTCGAGCATTTATCTTAACTACTTGACCATTAACAAGTGACCATACAAATGATTCCTAGTTGTGGGCAAATAAGTTAAATTTATTTATTAAAGTGACAAAGTAGGACTGTAATCAACAGCTGACATTACAGTACATGAACAGGTGTTACTGGGATATTACTAGAACACAAGTGGCCATTAATAGATATATTATGTGTATCTGTATCTGTTGTTTGTTTATACATGTTACTGATCAGATATTGATATGCTAAAACAAGGCCTATATAGCCGATAACCTATGGCCGATCTGATTATCAGTGCACTTCTGATAAGCATACTTTCATTGCTGTACTCCAGAGTATATGTAGAAACGAAGAGCATCAAACAGGTGTATTAGCCCATGATTAATGATTGCATAAAACAACACAGATATTTCAGTTTACGTGAAATGGCAATTTAAAATGCATGCATGGCTACAGGTCTTTGGTCACCAGTGTTCCATGTTAGGAAAGTGTAGTAATGACCCAAGATAACTCCAGTTCACTAAAACAATGGTTGCACAAACAAGCATGTTGCCACGCCTTCAGGGATGATCTGCCAGAACTTTAACATAAGCCATTTCCCTTTAACACTGTGTCATGTTTTCACTTGGTTTAGTGGTGGAATTGGGCTAAACACAGCAACCCTTAATGGTAATATAAACGAACAGATACTGAGATACTTTACACAATCATTAATCACGGGCTAATACACCTGTTTGATATTCTTTGTTACTATTGTATACTCTTGTTGTACTGTATAACACTGTTTTATTAGTCAGAAAGAACCTTTATTACTTTATGACTAATAAACTACTCTCCACCACTTTGTCATCCAACACGAACACCAGTACCACATCTAAAGCTGCAACAACATTTGTATTCTGGTAACCACGGTTACCTTTACTAAATAATAACAACAGCCTGTGTGTAATGTATACCGTTTTCATGACTACAGTGATTCCTATGCCATCCAACCAGTATTATTTTGAACTAACCAATGAGATGGTAGCAAGACTGGACCACGCCTCCTCACAGGTTAAAGGTCTTGTGGTTGGCTACACTCAAATTGGCGTACAAGATAAAAGTATCCTTTGATGTGTGTGAATATGTTAGAGTAAAGCTTAACTGGTTGCTAAGATATACTAGAGCACTTATCAGCTATCAAGCCATCATCAGGCATCCATGTTGTATATCCTCATCACCTTGGTAACACATTGTACTCACATGTGATCAGCTATTATGTGTGTAATGTGATAGGTTACTGGGTGTTAGAAGTAGGTCGTCAGTACGAGATATCAGTTAAAGTGTTTGATAAGTTGGGACATGTCATCTTAATAGAGGATGTGAGCTAAAGCCATACAAATAACTGTGTTATTCACTCCCACATGAACGCATAGTCTATTCACCTCTCCACTGATATCCCATCTTCTCACTTCACAAAATTGTCTTCATCAATTAACAGGTCATATCATCATGTGAGCACCATGAAGGAGGGATTGTCAAGGCAACCAGCTCTCTAAACAAATTGAAGGTGTGAAGTAGTCTTGTACCCAGACCCCACCCATGGTGTTGGTGACAAACACCACAGTTTTGGGCCATACACCATTATTTTATTCTGACCAATCAGATGCTTTAATTCAGCTACAATGCGATTTTATAGGCTAGAATGATGAATGATGATGTTGTAGGCTGTGTAACGGACTGAAAATAGCTGATAGTGAAAAGTAATGCCCACTTCACTTTCGAGTTGGTAAATGATAGCTGGGGCACATGTTCAGATGAAAACATTAACTCTGGCAACATCCTTTCTTATTAATAAAAGTATAGCTACTGCTAATGAGAATGTTCCTTTAGTTTATGATGTGTAATCTTCACATTCTTTACCTTCTACTGGGTGATGAATCATAACACTCAAAGTCTTCAATCCAAACTTGATGAATTACAGTATATATACAACTGGTGTTCATGTGCCAATCTGATACTATTTTTTGTTGTATATACAGAAACATGATGAAATCTTCAACTATTTACCAACTTTACAATAATAATGACTCTGTCACATATTCATTGCACTGATCAAAAAAGTCTAGTTATTTTCCAGGAAATCATATCTGATAAATTAAAATTTCTATCGAACTGATTTTTACTCAATTATAGAAAATACACCACCTTAAATTTGTTGCTTTGTGTTTTATAGAATTACATCATTCAGTTGTTTCAGTTTCAGATACTTTGCAGTAAACCTCAAATGGGTTTAGATTTTTTCTTAGTTAACATTATTTTGCTATTATTGCTAGTGATTTAATATGCAGCTGTGCAGAGGAAATATCAAGAACTATTTAATGTTTTTGGCCTAATCCTTGATCAAGATACAGTATTCAACAAATAGTGCTACCCTAATTGATCATGTCATTTGCACATCATCCATTTCTGTAAAGAATCAACATAAACTACAGGACTGCGTGATCATAAAGGTTTAGATATTTGATTTTGCACTAACAATTCCTAAGCCAATTGCCACTCAATGTGTGTTAGATTATTTTCTAATTGTCCTTGGTATAAGCTTTGGGAGTCATTAGTCAGTCATTGATTCCTTCACTGTAGCTGCTGATTTGCTTGGTCATATTTTTGATGAAATCATCAAACACTTTTAAATTTATTAAAGAGAGCTTCCTAAATGCAAGCTAAGTAAGGTATGTAGCTACACTGTAGGGAGTAGCATTTTCAGGTGTGAAGTCTCATCGATGCCACTTAACAGATGAGACAGCTTTTTGTTCTGCCAAGAAGATGATGGACATTGAAAACACTGGAAGCAGACCAGCCAGATAGCTGAATCTCACTTGTACTTTACTTAAGTGTACTTCATCCCATGCCTGCTTGGAGGAGGTAACACGAAGTCGTTACTAAAATTTTAGTTTGCCATTAATCTACCATCACAGCCATTAACCTACCATCACATGCAGCCATTTCTTGGCTGCCACCTTAGATTCCACATCCTTTTTCACCCTCGCTTTTCTAGGGCCACACCCTTTTTCATAGCTTGGCTGTTTTTTTTTTGTATAGATTATTATAATCTTGACAGACTCAGTCACATATTCAGATCACGGTAACATTTTAGCTAAATACATTATTTTAGGCTTAAACTTCATTGAGCATTTAATTTTTCCTTCACAAAAAGCTGACTGGTTTCCGGAAACCGGTGAAAACCCCTTTAGAACCACACCTGTTTTTTCCTTACTGCATGCAACAAGCTAACTTGTAAATTGATTTATAAACTATTATAACCATAACATTTGATAATGGTACAAACTTACAAACCTTATTTTAAAAAAAAATCCAAATTAAACATAGAATTCCAAAAACTAACTTGATGAAATGATCTGCCAGCAGCAATACTACAATCAATTTTTAGCTTAAAATATTATGCAATCATCTCATCCACGTGTACAAACTGAACTTTATCAGCATACAAATCTAATGTTTTCAGTTTGGGAGAGTTCCTCACAAGAGATGTTACACTTTCAACTGTCAAAGTTCTTACCCACATAACTACATGTACTAATGCACCATGAGCTGAAACTGCATGAGGTCATAAAGTCATCAGGAACATCAGTATTTAGTGAATAAATGTATGACTGTTGTAGATTGTGACTGTGAGTTAAACTGAGTGACAGTGTGTGGAAAATTTCATTGAAGTATACAATCTTAATTCCTTACAGTTATTAACCACATCCTGTAGAATAGTGGGTAGTGTGGACTGATCTGTTGAGTAGAAATAGTTTAGTGATGGAAAAAAGGATAGACTCATTATATGTTCACTAGTAACATTATCTGCACACCTCATGAAATCACATTGTATTACTCTTATATATAGTCAAACATTTCTGATACAAACAAATTAACTTTTTTTTGTTTCCATCTTCTGATTTCAAAAAACAGCCCCCCACTGCTAAGAGGATCAACTTCATATCACTTAATGTTTCCCACAATAGGATATGGTTCTCTGCAGATGAAACAAAATTGTATGAAGACCATATACAGAAGTGTATCCCAAGTAAGTTTAGTCCTTGTAGATTGTGACAGTGACTGGCAACAGCTTGTAGACCTTGTAGGCTTTCCAAACAATGATAGCAATTCTGTAAGTTGAGTCCCTGAATATTAGGACAAACAATAGCTAGTTGTTCCAAGTGACATGACTGAAGTGAGGAACAGTTGGTAAGATCAAAATGAGTAACACAAGTGAGGTTGTCACATGTGGTAATAGTTAAGGAGTTCAGATTGTTCCCATCATCATCAGTTAGATACCTCACCATATACATTGTCCTTCCACCATACTGACAATCACTCATCACTGATACATCATTGTTCAATCCCAACATACCAAAGTCACTGAATTTAAAGCCTGGAGTGGTCACTTTACCAGATGCTTCAAACTGTAGTTGAAAATATGGAAGTGAAGAACAGTTTAACGGAAATATACTAGATCTGTTGTATGCTTTGAAGTTACCAGAATTACCAGCGGGAATAGTGGTAAGTTGAGTAGCATAGTTAGGAATTTCAGGCGTATTAATCTTGGAAAAAAAATACTGCATGTAGTAATAACATTGACACTTGATGGCCTCAATTCTAATTCTATCCATTGTTTTAACAGCTCCTTGTATAGTCACAAAAATAATTTGAAAATATTGTGAGCTCTTTCAACTTACCAGTGTTAAGAAGTAAGTGCTTAATGTCACCATCACTATCCGCCATCTTCAGCTCTAGTGTTTGTAGACATCCCATATGATGTTCAGGATCTAATATGGTTGATGGTAGACTAAGATGTTGTACATTACTACAATATTGTAGCATCTCTATCAGTGCTGATGGTACTCTACTGTTAGGCAAAGATAACACTTTGATATGTTGTCCACACACCTTCAACACCTCCCACACAACATTCCTCACGATAGCCATAATAAGGCCACACAAACTCCTTCCACAGTGATAGTGTTCCTTCAATCACAAACTTTATTACTTTAACCACCATGAAACATATCTCAGTTTTATCCTGTCATGTAGTGAAATGATATAAACTAACAACTCAATAGGAAGTGTTAACAGGTTGACAAGAGACTCCTGATCCAAATTATCTTGATCTTGATCCATCAATTTGATGACAATAGTTAGTCCAGTTTCAGCTAAAACTTAGTTCCACTCACTGCTTGAAGTATCTTAGTTTACTACAGTGGTATATCCCCAGTACATGGAACAGTTAATTGTTTGTTATTTTAGTAGTTTTTCAGTAAACCCGCATTCACTGATGTTTTACTGAGAGTTTAAAACTTAGTAAAATAATTATGTTCCATATACTTAAGTTTTCTGACACTTTACTATTAGTATATCTACAGTAAGGCATCTTAACAAATTAGTAAACTAAGCCTTCAAGCAGTGACTGTTGTAGAATTTCAGACCAACTGATTGATGTACACCAACTATAGCCGTACCCATGTACTGAGTATGTAAATACAAGTTTGTACAGGAATGTGTTACAGTAAGCTTAAGACACATAAAAGTAAACATTTAATCATTACTCTGATAGCTATATATGGCTATACACATATATATGGCTATCAGATCAAAACTGAAACAGTTTCTATTCTAGAGTATTGTGATTGTTTTAATTTTATAATTGTATCCTGTATGCTGTTTTGTTTTGTAATTGTTGTTTTGTACCTGTATGAATTGTATGTAAGGATATCACCTTGTACAGGCGTCTGCCTTTTGTGTATCCCTTTATAACAAAAAAAAATAACAGTAATTGAAGTGGGATGCAATTTTGAAAGTTATTTATTATTAGCTAAAGGCTTGACAGCACAAGTACACTGTTAGTAACCACCACTCTAAAGAGTTCCCAGTGCAGGGAGGATTTAACACCCCCAGAGAGTAACCAACACTCTGAAGAGTAAGTGACACCACCTTCAGAGCATGTGTTACTCCTTTAGAGTAATGGTTACTCTCTAGGGGTGTTAAATCCTCCCTATTATGGGAACTCTTTAAGAGTTGTGGTTACTTTTAATTCATTTTAACAGTGTACTGAAGTTCTGTAGGACTCCTGGTCCTATATACAGCCTGCACGTTTAAAGTTGTTACAGAAAGTATTGTATATATTTTTGAAAAGGTGGCCGGGAGAAAGGAGAAAAAATCCATGACTGGACCTGGGGTATCTGTAATCAAATCTGTCATAGTATTTTCATCTTAAGATGTTAGGAATTTATTGATGTAGGCTGTTTGTACTTGTTTGTGCTGGCACTGTATCAGGTAGGACAAAGGGATGAAGCATGCATGTGAACTGATTACTGGAGGCTTGAGGACATGCCCCCAATTCGGGTGCATGTTAAACACTCTGAAATAACAAAGTTTTAGATTGCTTGTATTGCATTGATGCAAGTAATTAAGTAGTTACTAACAGTATTTAAAAAGATACAAAATGCGATGCCCTATATTAGGGTGTTCGACTGTTCTATTAGAGTTTTTGTACCTTGCAAATTAGGTAAACATCTGAATATTCTGGAAACCTCATGCAGTAATCACTCACTATATCTCCTAAATGAAGTTTGATAGCTATAAACCATAAAGCTTCCAGTACTCATCTTAGATAAAGGCAGATTGCGTCTTGACCTTACAAAGTGATATAGCGTTGGGAATCCAAACTGCACAAAAGCTTCACTTATGTCACATCCACCTTTTCTCTACTCCTAATTGTGGCCAATTTTGCATGAAGTACCCATGAAGTACCCATGAAGCACCCATGCAGATAAGTGAATTAATTTTCCTTGGCCTAACAGATGACATGGTTATGCCACCATGCAGAATAATATTGCATATCTATTACTAATATCCAGTGGCAGCTCCAGATTTATGGAAAGGAGGTGTCAAAATGAACTGAGGCACTACATTATCTGAAAAAAAAGGTTACAGCTAGCTGACAACAGCTGCCCACCTCACCAACTGTGCATTTATCACTGATAAAGTGCACAAAAATCCTATACACACTGCTCAAATACTGTGACTGTTTTATTGGAGTGACTGCTCTATTAGATATAGGGTATCTCGATCTTGGTATACTAAAATTTTTTGGAGGGGAGTCAAGAGACCCCCTGTATCCGCCCCTGTAATATGTTATCAGTGCATATTATCTGGTGTAAGGTGATTAAGAGTCCAGACTGAGGACACATCTATAGCAATAAACATGTTATTGTAGTTGAACACTTTATTAGTTTATTTGCTCCATGCCAGATTCTATATATTGCAGGGGTGGATCCAGGGGGTTTCCGAGGTTTCCAGAAACTACATGGTCTAGCATATTCAGGCAATTAAGACTGATTTACAAAGTTTTAGATCGAAATACTTTAATAGAGCAGTCAACTACCCTAATAGAACAGTCACATTTTCACTGTAAAAGTATACCTCAAAGTTTACCAACTACCACCACAGTAAAAATCATAGTTCTACCAACACAGTAAAAATCATATATCAGAGTGTATCTGACATTTCCTGGGGGATGCCCACAGACCCAAAAAATGGCACGTCTGTCGGCCAATACTGATAACCGATCTGATATTTATGTTTACCAAAATTCTAGGTAAAATTGTGATTTTAAAACACACATTGTTAGGAAAATAGTATCATCTGGGTCTGTAAAATTAATTGGCGAAGTAATCAGCTAAAAGTATAATGCAGAAATGTGGCCGATATACCTATGTCTGAGTATTCACCAATTAATCGGTGCATCACTAAAGATGCTTTATTCTTTTGCCTGATGCAAAACTCTGCACATGTACCAGCATGTGATAGGACAGGTATGAGACTACATACAGTTTGCACCTGTGTGGTAAATTGTCATAGGGATATGTACATTACATGGCTTAGCTATATAGCTACATAGAGTTCTAGTGTTCAGTTTACTTAAGTACAGTGAAATCTTGTTAATAGGGCCAGCTTTGGGACCCACAATAAGTGCCCTATTAGTGAGGTGGACTTATTAATGAAAACCTCATTAATCCAGCCATGAACAAGTGGCCTTATTATCAAGGTTTTCAACAAATCAACACCTTGCTATAGTTGCTGTAACAACTATATACATATACTACAAGTTTCATCATAATGTTCAGATAGGATTATTCATTACTTGAGGCATAATGGTGGCTAAAAGCATGAAGCAAATTTCTAAACTATTGTCATAGATTTGGCAGATACTCAGGAGCAGCAACTTTTGCAGTGATACGTTGATTGTTTGTTCAGCTGGCCCCTTTATTAAGGGAATATTGTGTTGGTTTTATCACTTTGATCCTGCAGTATGTGGCCACTGGCCTTATTAATGAGGTGGCCCTATTAATGAAAATTAAATCAATGGAAGATACATCTGGACTTTCTGGACCTGGCCACTATAACAAGGTGGCCTTATAGAGGACAATCCATACTTGACTTCTCGCCAGTTACAATGTGGTCAAGGATTAGGTTATCAACCTGGTTCAGTTGATATTTCTGGCAGTAGTTATGATCGCATTGATCTCCACAGGGAGAAAATTTTACTAGACACATGTGTCTTATCAACTGTAGTTAGTGAAATGGAAAAGATTACTGACAAAGTAGATAGTAAAGATGTTGCTAATGGAGGGTAAAGTGTATTGTCAGAGGCATATAAGAAGCTTGGAAGACCTTACAGGAGGGATTATTCAATTTCTTCATCAATCACCTACCAGTTTATAATGAGTCCATTGATGTGCAAACTGTTGGCAGAAGCTGACTTCCTTGAAACCGACATGACATATAATGAAAACACAGAGCTCACTTACCTTTTCAATGCCACCGTGTTTGACTATACAACAATAAAATGGGCAGTTGTAGCCTGCATGAGAGGTAACAAGGAATCATCTGAATTTAATTGTTTAGCTTTCAAGGTCATGTTTGATAGATGTCAACAGGAATATTCCCATTTTAAGGTGGATGAAACTCTTAAAGGAATCATAGTTATTAGTTGATTGGAGTGACACCAAATCCAAAGGATTGTGGGAAGTGATTGGTGAAGAAACTGCTGAACTGGTACTGAAAGGCTGTAGTGTTCATGGGACAAGATCTTACCATAGAGTAGCAGAAAAGGTGTACTGCAGTGTTTCAAAGGGAAACGGAAGAGCAGCGGTTGAGGCCTTCTCTTAATTGCAAAGAATATAATGATTGTAGCAGAAAGCAGCATGTACTACAATTGCTTGATGTGTCGCATGACACAGGAATCATCAATTGAACAGCTTTGCATACCACTCTCTGAAGAGCAAATTGCAATTGTTTCTGGCTGTGATTGGTCAGGTGCCAAGCATTGGGTGGAATGGTGGACAAGAGAAAGCCATTTACGAATGTTGAGCAAGCCATTTGCAAAGATGGCTCCAGGTGTATGGAACAAAGCACAAAGAATCACCAATGGTGTAGAAAGAACCAATTCCTTAGCTAAGGATGGTGACAGCAGAAAAAAATCTCTGTTTTGTGCAATGCAGTCTTTGTATGAAGAAGATAACATTTTTGTCCAGCAGTATATTGCAGCTGACGGTGGATCGAAAATAACCTATCGATCAGAAGCATCTGAGGAACAGTGAATGAAGGCTGCAGTCAAAAGAAAGGCACGACAATGTGGTGGTAAGGATAGTGCAGCAAGTTGGGGACCACCAGATAAGAAACAGCATTTTGACAACAGCCAGCAGCAGAAAATAACTAAGAATGAAAATTTGGTAATTGATAATGGAGGGAGGCATGAAGTGGAAGTTTGATATCATGGTGGCGTATGGTACAGAGGATGGCTGTCAACTGTTAACCTTATCACAGGAAAATGGGTAGTCCGATTTTACAATGATGATGAGACAACAAAAGTTAATTTCCCTGACAAATATGTGTGACTTGTCAACCAGAAGTAACTTGTGATTTTTGAACAGGACGGTTTACTTCTATCACTTTGTTAATGATTAATTAGTAGTTTATTACCAAAGCAGTGTGCTAATATTTGTATGCATTGTTAACCAAAAGTTGTTTGCATTATAATTAATTGGTCCTCTTATTATTATTAATTGAACTATTGCATCATACCTTAATTAATTGTGGACATATAATGTAAGTTGTAAGTTGTATCATGATGCTGGAGTGCATAGACAATTGTTAGGAAATAGCATTCACCGACTCCTTATTATTGTATGTGTTTCAGCAGATATACATAAATCCATTGTTTCAGCTTGATGTGTCATATATGTTTTCTACAATATTTATACATCTTTGGCATCATTTTGAAATTACGTAAAAGCAGTTATTGTGTTTATTTGTTTTTTTGTTTGTGTACTATTTCCCTGTTAAGCAATTAGCTATGTTTCTGATTTCCTTTTATTTACAGGCCTGCATAATAGCCTTATCACATGTCCCTAGTAGGATAGCACCTACTATGTAATTTACTGTGTTTATATGACTTTTCAAAATGACAGGGTGGAATCAAAAGGCATAGCCTGTACAAGGATGCTTTCCTACATGCAAGTAAAAAACAAGGTAGTGTAAGCAATCAATTTTCGACACTCTTATTGCTTCAAACACTACCTTTGCTTTAAACATTCCTCAGACACAAATTTTGGCAAACATATTCCACTTGATATTGTACAAGTTTTGCAGTACCCTAAGTTTGATGTCAATGGCTCCCTCCTTTGACTAGTAACAGCTGAACAGGTGAGGAGACAAAATAATCAGTTACCATCACCATGACTCAATTGTGACCGGGCCTGCGAAAATGGCATGTGGGTACAAACTACACCTGATCACTCTACTGGTTGTATCTCACTACTGGAAAGGAATATTTGTATTCTGTAACTTGCATCATAAAACTTATAAAATGCTTACTAAGGGCTAAAATTGCATTGTCATAGCAAAATGGTACATAGGTTATGAGTGATCAAAGTTTGAAAAAGTAGGCAAAAATCATGTGCTCACATGCCCTATTTTTGCAGGCCCAGTCACAATTATCGGAGCTCACATATATTTGTGTTTCACATATCAGAAGATTATCTGACCACTGGCTAAAATTCTAAAGCCATCAAAAATTTGATAAAATTCCCATGTAACTATGAGTTCCTAACCGACATCCATGCAAATTTTCGGCATGTAAACTTGTGTAACACAAGAGTTATGAATTATTTTGTAAAAATGCACACAAATTGTTTGATAGTTCAACACACAATGGTCATTTAACAGTTTTACAGCAACTAACAGTGAAACCAGTTCCCTGCCAATGCTAAATCCTCTTTGCTTTATTCTTGATATCATGGATGCTTTTATAGATAGCACTATACCGTGTGATGAAAGGCTTGCTCGAAGTCCAATGTAACACACTATGCATCTTATTAATTTACTATGTGGTATTATTCTGGACTATATTTTCACTAACCTCTGCTTTTAGTACAACTGCTATATCTACTTAAATCACAAGTTAGGCTCAACAGTTCAACCATCAAGCTTGACAGTAGCTGTGCTGTGTTTTACTTTGATATTTTCAGTGAATGCTGGCCTTAATATTTTGCCTTGACTTGTTTCCTTTATTGTTTGGTGATCAACATTGAAGCAGAAACAGATATTAGACTGCCACAAACTTTAAAGTGACAGACACCAAGTACCACTGAAGGCACAAGGTTCCAAATCCATAATAATGAAAATACATAAACTATCAATTTTCTTTTTCATGAAACATAATTAGTAGAAGTATGTAGCCTTTAACACACTCTAATTGGGTCAGTCATAGCAAAGATATTCATTTAGAAATGCAAACATGGATCAAAACTCTGCATGGTAACCATCATTTTGGAGGGAGGGGAGAGGTTGATACAAATTGCTACAATGTGATGGATTTGTGAAAAGGAATCTCCCATACACAACCAATTTACGAACTTCGGCAATTCATAACTACAGATTGGCACTTGGACAGCACTGAGCACCAACATAGGTTGATGGATGAAAAAAATTCAGGTTTGTATTTGTCTTGAACACTAAGCTATGGACTTCCAAGATCATATAATCAGATGTGTGTGAAAGACACCTTTTTACAAATCCGATCACAAATATTGTCAATCATGCCACTATTTTATACCATAGAATTTTGCCATTTCCCATTCAATAATTGAAATGTGCATTCTGGTAATTGAGTCAATCCGATAATTGACTGCTTATGCTACAAGGATGAAAGATGCAGAAAAGAATCCCAGACTCAGTGGTGACTTGCTAAGCAACATGCAATTCTAGGCATGCGCCAAGGGAGCCACAACAGCTGGGATCCGAGATCTTGCCTGCATTCAACCACTCATAACTTGAGTAGGAAATTTCAGTGTTGGAAACTCTAATAAAGGTACACATTTGTATTCCTAGAGCCATGGTCTTGATCACAATAATATTATTGTATAACTGTGTTTTCAAGATAACTATTCAGTACACACTCTTTCCATGCACTAAAATTATCTCCAATCTATGCATGACAGTTGCAATGATCACATGATCTGCTGCAAAAAAAAAATTCTAATAAAAGCACATGCATTCTTATTTCTTATTCTAAACACTGTTATCATAACTATACTGATTTATCTCCTATGGCATAAGAAAGCAAGGAAAGGGACATAAAGCATATGTGACCGGATTTGCGAAAAGGTACCTTTTCCACACATTTGACATACCAGCAAACAAAATGATGTAACGCTTGACTCCTTATACTGATTAACTTGCTCTTAGTATCAAAATGTAGCCAGATACTGTAGCTACATGTATTGAAAAGTTCAAGCAATTATATGCCATAATCAAAAAGTTATGAAGCTTTAAAGTTCAAAAAATGGGTCAAATTTTGTGTGTGAAAAAGGTACCTTTTCGCAAATCCGGTCACATATAATGAAACAGAAGTGAAAACATGATGAAATGGTAGAATACGGATACCTACAGGTACAGTTATGTAATATTAGGCAGGCATCATGTGATTCATTTAGTAAGGATAGTCATGTGAATTCTTTTGTTTTTAACTGCTTAGCGTAAAATCTTCCCTTTATAGTGCACTTCCCTGTAAAGTTACTTTCACAATGCATTTTGTGCCAATGACGGTGGCGTAAAAGCTTGTCATTAAGTACTTAATGACAAGCTTGGCGTAAAATCTTGTCTTTAGGGTTAAAGAAATCATTGGCATAAAATCTTGTCTTTAGGCATAAAGACAATTTTTGTCATTATACGCCAACGTCTGCACAACCAGGAGAAAGAAGAAAAAATCCATGACTGGACCTGTGCAGCCTTGAACCTGCAGCCATCCGATTAACGCTCGAACGCTTACAGGAGTCTGCCAGGCGATCGGGATACATTCTTCTTACTATTTTCATGTATTTGTGTCCATAGGAACCCTAGAGAGTGACTTATTATCTCTAAGTACCCCAAGTGGAACCAAATGGACTTTGATGGAAGGAAAGCTCAGATCCATGTGAAACTTGCGCTGTGCATGAAGTGATAACCAAACTATATTGCTGTATAGTGAAGGTTTGTGGGCTTTCCTTTTGTTGATTGCTGGGTTGCTCCGAATCCAAAACACGTGATTTTCGGCCAATTTTCGGCAAAGAGTAGCTCCGTACCAAATCCACAGTAGCAAATCGATTTATTTCTGCTGTGGGTTATAATCAGGTATAGACCTGGACTATATAGCTATGTGCCAAGTATATGGGAAGGAACCCATGCTTCATCCGAAAAGCGTGCAATTTTTCACGATTTCCCACACAAAACAATCGCGATTCCAGTCGTATGGAGAAAGATAAATAATTATGGCTTATTGGTACGTACAAAAATACTTTGATATGCCCTACAGGTTGAAATAGTATGGGAGTAATTTCGTGATTATCGATTTTTTCATTGCGGACCCTATCTTAGCGTACTTAGCAAACGCATGGCTGCTAACCTTATCGAGGGGCGAGGGGTCCGACACTTCGGAAAAAGCGTACGAGATTTCCAGATTTCTACTGTGATTTCTGATTTCCAGGTTGATTTCTGCTGAATTCCGCCCACGTAAGCTTTAGTTTACGGAAAACGTCTCCAATTTACAGAGAAACACGGAAGTTAGAGTCTTGATTTCTGATTTCTGCTGCAGGAGCGTACGAGATTTCACAAAGTGTCGGACCCCTCGTCGAGGGGTCAGCAACCAACCAGCACCATGCAAAAATCACCTACGAGATTTCAGATATTAGCAAAGATTTCAAGATTTCTGAAAATTGGTGCAGAGATTTCCAAGGGTAACCGCATGTAATTTCTGGAATATCCAATAGAATCCGGAAATTTTTTATAATTTTTTATTTCCACACATCTCTATAGAATGGTAAGAAAATATTTCGGAAAATCTGCAATAAAAGATTCCAGATTTCAAAATTTTGGATATTTTAGTAAAAAAAGTCACGAGAGAATTAGGAATATTACGGTACGCATATTGTCTAAGTTTGTTGTTGACCCGTTGACGAGGGGTCCGCCACGCTTTAAATCTAACTTATCTGAGATTCAAATCTCTTGGAATCCCCATGCAATCTACAAGAATCTTCTCAAATCTCTGAATCTCTGTGAAATCTGCAAAATCCATGGAATCTTTAAAATCTTCCTAATCTTCGTGACAATCTTTTACAATCTTTAAAATCTCGCTGAAATCTTTGAATCTGAGACTACCACAATCAAATCTTAATCTTCTTGTTAGTAAATTTCAGTAAGCGTTTGGATATTTTACTCAAGCTCTTGCTTGTTAACACGTATTCTTGCGGCTGTCTTGCACCTAGGCCTGTTCGTCCACGTATACTGTGCGATTATTGGGTTCTTGCAGTCTACGTATATTGCCAGAGATATAGCCAGTTGTTCCCGAGGTTGTATCTTCTTCGCAACGCCTTTAGCTACTTGACGAACTCGTTGGGACAAGCTAGTTAGTGATCCAGACTCGGATCTTTGTTAGGTGAGTCTACATACTGAATTCACACCTGTGAAAAGAGTGAGCATGGTGCATTACGGATTCATATTGCTCCTGACATAATAGCCAAGATAAAACTCCAATAGCTAACAGCTACATCTCTTTAGTGAGCTCTTTAGCTAAATCTATAGCACGTCTCGTCAATATTCATATTCTTGAAAATCATCATGCAGTAATTATAATCAACACATCTCAATCTCTATATTCTAGATCAGCGGCGGAGGAAGTAGTTGATATGAGGGGGGCTGGGCTGACCCAGACTTATTTCTATAGTTTGGTAAGGTGAGACCAAAAAAAAAAAAAAAAAGGTCGCAACCAACTGACAAGAGCATTTCACCTCACCAGCTACCATTTCTAGCTGATAAACTACATAAAAATCCTTACATAGTTCGATACACACTGACTACTTTATTAGAGTGACTGCTCTATTAGAGTATCTCGATCTTTATCACGGTGTTCAGCCCCACTCCAAGAAAGATAATTTTGGTGTGATATCATTCTGAGGGGGGGCTAAGCCCCCCCCCCTTTCCGCCGCCTATGTTCTAGATATAGTATAGACCTCGATATAGACTAGCCAACATTCATGCAGCAAATGAAAAGTTTAGCTACACATGTGGGACCCCTGCTTTTAGTGATACGAGTAGTGATATTTGCTATGTAGTTTAATTTGTTATCCCACTCATATGGGACCTCAGCTGTGAAGGCTACTGAAAGCCTTTGTCAGTATAGGGAGTCAGAGACATGCTGGCAAGAAGAATACAGAGAAGACTAATAATCCCTGCTATGGTTCCATAACCATAGGCACATGTCTTGATTGTATGCTGGCTGTGAATCAAGTCACAACACGGCTGGCTGGAGTCTCTGAAATCTTAAGGTTTTGGTTACAAAGAATTTGCATGCTTTTGAATATTCCTGCACTGGTATCTTGTACCAGCATCCCACAACATTAAGCTCAGGTATGAAAGCTTAGTCCAATTATAATTAGCTATGTAGCAACATGCACTATGTAATGTGTAAGCTTAACTCTACCATGCCAGCAAGTAATATAATGTGTCCAAATGATATCACACTCTTAGCTGAACAGATTCGAGCAGATTAAATTACTATCTCATCTATTATTGTTTAGTGAAAGATAACAGGAGATGGAGCAGCAACCTCAGGAACTATCCACTACCAGTTTGGAAGTTGATATACTTGCACTGAACGCATCTGATACCATGATACCTTGAAATGCATGAACGTATCTGATACCTTCGCTTAGCTGAGTTTATGCACGTATGTATATACATACAATTTACAATACACGCACAAACTTTAACAAGCATGCTAGCTAATAATTTATATCTCAATGGGTCAATGTCCATATCACTTTGCTAACTCAGGTAGACAGTTGCACTATAAGTTATATTATATATAAGTGTGGAATCTATGTGTAAAATCTAATTGTGTGGTATCTTTGATATCATATTATTCCACATTTGCTGAAGTCAACTACACCATTGATATGCTGAAGTTCCTGCATGTACACAATTATCGAGACGATTATGCAGTCAAACTGTCAGCAGTTGCAAGAGATGTCTAAATAATGATTTAGCTAAAATGTACACAACTTGCATGGACATGGCAAAACATGATGATTTTAGACATATTATTTGATGCATACAGTATTATAATACAGCTATACATGTGCGGCATGAAAAGCTAGGGCAAAGTAGTAGTTAATAATAGTATAATTATTAATTAAGCTTTGCCAACTCTAGTGTGAGATTTACTGAGCTTATGTGTGCATGCAGGGCTATTTGATTTGATTGAATGCTTTAGCTACGGTGACCAGCACTGAAGTAGTTTGCTATGTCACTATCTTGGTTGCTCAGTACAAATGAAGTATGTACAACTCAAGATCTAGGCATTTTCTCATCACTACTGAGATCACTACAAGGAGAACTAGCTCTTAGTCATGATTACTTACTATGTGAGGTAACTGTATAGACACAGTTCCATTAGCTATAGGCTAACTTGCTACATGTCAACGGGCAAAGCCGCCAATTTACCTAGGCAAATTAGCCATATATACTAAGCTCTATTGCAGGTAGTATGCAGTATTGCAATAGCTAAACAGTAGCCTCTTCAGTAGACTCGTACCTTGACTCATACCAGGCACAGAACACGGCTCCACAGCACTACAACATAGTATTTAAAAGTATTTCAAATCTTAACTGAAATCTTAAAATCTTGTAAAATCTTTTCAAATCTTAGTCAAAATCTTGAATCTTTCTTAAGATTTCTCAAATCTCAAATCTAAGTACTGCGTTACGGACCCCTCGCCCGTCGAACCTTATAATGGCAAATCACCACGACTTGTATGAGTCCTCGTATAAATATATAACTGGTTGCTTCATCTCGAGGTGTTATTATTTTGTGCTAGCGAGGAGGGCGCTCCTATTGACACGAGTTCTATTATGATGGCCGGAGTGCAGACGAATCACTGGGAATACGAGGAAGAGTCCTTCTACAGAGATAAGTTACAACAAGTGTTTAATAATATCGATCGGGACCACGATGGAACTATAACTAGAGAAGAACTACATCAATATTGTGAAGGTGACCAATTCGAGGACGCCATTACCACTTTAGACTTGGAAAAGTCGGGAAGTATTTCATTCGAGCAGTTCTATGCTTGTTTCAAGGCGGTTATTCCAATGTTGAAAGTACAGCAACCAGCCATTTCCACACCACTACACAACATGGGGCCATCTTACGTGGCGGAAACTGAAGATGATGAATCAAAAATGGTGGTAGAATGGGTTAGCATTATGAGGAAGTTCTCCATAGACAGTGACAGTCCTTTATTCCAGTGAGTTACTTGTGTGGTTAGTGTGGGGGGTAAACTAAGGGATAGTCTCATGATGGGTACACACGGCACAGTGAAGCAAGGGGGTGACACACAGGCACTCACTGTAGGTAGATCTGCGACCGCGGTCAAAGTCTAAGTCAAAGGTCAAGGCCACCAAAATCGTGCCAATTCAATGGTCAAGGGTAAAAGCTTCCAACCCACAATCAAAAAGTGCTGAAATATCGTTGCTAAGTCACCGGTCAAAGGTTGAAAAAGGCTCTTAGTCACAGGTCAAAGCGAAATTTCGGCCGGTCAAGACTTTGACCGCAGTCACAGATCTACCTACAGCGCGTACCTACGTGACACCCCCTTGGTGGAGGTACAGAGGACACGTACACTGTTATAAAAAAATTATTAATGCATAATTCAAAGTACATGTGATGAAGCACCTGACCCTCAGATATTGCAAGGTCAAGTGCTCCGATAGTCACTGGGCTGCCACGATGAGACCTGGCGAGGTATGTAATGGAAGTGTTTTTGACAATAATGTACATGCCCGAAAGTTGCCACATTTGGCAACTTCTGGAATGTGCATAATTGCCAGTTTTGGCAATTCCAGAAATCGCCAAAATTGGTAATTTCCCGGAAATGCCAAATTTGGCAACTTTCAAGATGTGCACAATTGCCAAATTTGGCTATTCCTGTACATATTGTGGTAGCTTACCATTGGAATTTATAGCAGTAGCTGAAAGTTCCTAAGTTTGGAATTTTATGTATTTTCTTTATATAATTCCTGATATAAAGAATTGATTGTGGGTTTTAGTATCCAAATTTGGTAAAAATAGTATTGGTAGCACAATTCAATTTTTGGCCAGTAAAGAATATGCCAATTTTGGTAGTCTGATGACTTGCAATTTGCCAATTTTATTTTTAGTCATTCCACAACTCTGCCAATTTTCATAATTACAAAACTTACCAGTTTTGGTAATAACAAAAGTAGCCAATTTTGGCAATTATAAAATTTGCCAATTTTGACAATAATCGCTTGCCATCTCAATGAGCCTTATCCGAAATTACGTCACAGGCATAAAAATGGCCGCTGTAGTGTGGGGACGTTCGTAAAATTTGTATGGGTGACTATGGGAAGAAAATTTTTGAACGGGAATATCTCAGTCAAGACAGAAGATATCGACCTCTAACCAGCAGATATGGTTATAAATTAGATGAAAGAATAGAAATCTAGCGTTGTTTTGAAAATCAACCGAAAATCGCTTTTACGCTCTTACTGTATTGTCTTATAGCCATACCTGCTAGTTAGAGTTCGATATCTTCCTTCTTGGCTGAGATATCTCTGTTCAAAAATTTTCTTCCCATAGTTGCCCATACAAATTTTACAAACGTCCCCACACTACAGCAACCATTTTATGTCTGTGACGTAATATCGGATAAGGCTCATACTATGTAGCTCAATTAATACTCTTATTCATAGCAATATACAACAAGATGGCCGCATTATTTGGGGGACTAATGTACAGGCTGGTGCCTATGGAGACATTGTTTTGATCGGTCATATTTCACTCGTGAAGTAAGATACCAACCAGTATGGATATAAAATAACATATATACTGCACATAAGCGATAATTATCTCGAAAATTAGTTTATTGTATTGTTTTGTAACCGTACCTGTTGCTTAGAGCTCAATATCTTCTTCCCTGGCTGGAATTGATCAAAAGAATTTCTACATTGCCGCCTGTGCATTAGGCCCCCAAATAACGCAGCCATCTTGTGCTCGTGACATCATTGTGGATAAGGTCCATACTGTTTTTGCCAAATTTGGACACTAAAACACCCACAACTATTGTTCAGAATAACATAAAAAAACATGCCAATATAGAATTGCCAAAATTGATTACTTTGGGAATTGCTAAAATTGAGAAGCTCAAAATTACTAAAAATGGTATAATCCAGGCATGTGAAATACATTACCAAAATTGGCTAGTCTGAAAATTACCTAAATTGGTATAATGGGGAGTATGTGTGTATCTCTTCCCTGGTGGTTCATTTTGATCACATGACACAATCTCCAAACAACTCTGTATAGTCAAGCCATCTGGGTTGAATGCAAGAAAAGGTTTCAATTGGTATGTATTTTTAGTGATACCCTCCTGAACACTAAAATAAAATTAAAGGGCTTCAAATCCAACATACACAGACACAGTATTTAGTAATCCTAAAATGCTAACTATGTACTTAATATTATTTTCTCTGACAACTGGCAGAAATCATTGCTTGTATAATAATTGTTATTATGTTAGTGTGTGTGTACTGGCTGTTATAAAATCCCAAGTCCAAGCTCAAGTCCCAAGCTACCTTAGGCATCATGTCCTGATTATCAAGGTGTCCTTATTAGTGAGGTGTCCTGATTTCAGGGGTCTAAATGTGTGTACACTAATACAAATGGGACCATTGCCAAGTGTCCTGATTATCAAGGTGTCCTTATTAGTGAGGTGTCCTGATTTCAGGGGTCTAAATGTGTGTACACTAATACAAATGGGACCATTGCCAAGTGTCCTGATTATCAAGGTGTCCTTATTAGTGAGGTGTCCTGATTTCAGGGGTCTAAATGTGTGTACACTAATACAAATGGGACCATGGACAAGTGTCCTGATTATCAAGGTGTCCTTATTAGTGAGGTGTCCTGATTTCAGGGGTCTAAATGTGTGTACACTAATACAAATGGGACCATGGACAAGTGTCCTGATTATCAAGGTGTCCTTATTAGTGAGGTGTCCTGATTTCAGGGGTCTAAATGTGTGTACACTAATACAAATGGGACCATGGACAAGTGTCCTGATTATCAAGGTGTCCTTACTAGTGAGGTGTCCTGATTTCAGTGCATACACTAATAGGATCATTATGTAAAATGGACAGTCATTAAATGCTCCATTCATTCATTACTAAATGTAATGACAATTGCTTTAATGTTGGGTGCAAATTAGAAACAGTAACTTAACCCTTTGGCACAAATACCATCAACACTTTACCAAAGGAAGTTTGTGTGGTCTTGAAACCTCACTTTAGAAGCTAACCTCATTATGGTGACCATATAACAGGAGGACTTCTCATCCTATGGACAAGTGATCACACTACTAACATCACTGAAACATGTCATCTTGTGTTAGTGATGTTAGTGATGTATATCAGTTACATTCTTACATTCTTACTGGTAACAATGATACTCAGAATGGGCTCCATTGTCTTGTGTGAAGGCTGTCGAGTTGAAGGAAAAGCTTGGAATAGTCTACCAGAGTAATTTCATGTTACTAGCAAATGCAGAAATGATATACTGCTCTGAATGTACTACCATTCTGCCATATTGCCACTTAGTATAGTGCTGAGACCTGCTGTTAACAGCTACCTGTAAAGGAAGTACACCTCTTTAAACTAGTGTACCTTAATGTCCACTTGTATACCCTACCTGCGTTGTGAGGGTAAGAAAATAGTGACCAATAGTGGAGTATGCTCGATCTATTCTGTTCTTTTCAATACAGGGAGGGGCTGATCTAATTGAATCAATCATCTTGACTACATATTTGATAACAATTATTACCTTATATGTGGCTCACAGGGCTTCCCTTAGATGCTGTTGAATGAGTGGTTGCTGTCTTAGAACACATGTTTACAAGCTGATATAAGTGTATTGGGCTTCTGTGTTGTAGCTTATGTGTGTAGCTATTAATAACATGTTGCTTATAGTAACATGTTAGCTAATATGGTGTCTTAAGTGGAAATTGTGTTGTGGATGCTAGCAGATTTGTTCTTCCAATATAAAAAAATGGTTTTTAAGTTCACTACAATTTTGCTGTATTAGCAAACTTATGGTATGGTATGTGTTGTTGCCATATTGGTTTACGTTTTAGTGGTGCTGCCGTCACCAAGGCCACCAAATATGTGTGAAGTTTTTTATAGTCAGAACATATATTATGTTTCATTTGTTGTATATGTTTGATACACTGGGGCTTCTGTGTTTCTATAGAAGACCTGCAGAGAGGTACCGTCTCTAGGTCGTCCTTTTTGCAGGGTATGTTGTCTCATTGAGAGCAACGTGTTATACTGAGATTTGGTAGGGCTCTGGTACTCTTATGACATGGTAATATTTGGTATTGTTCTCTGAGGTGTTAGTTCAACATTTCTGTGACATGTGGCCTCTGCTGGGAGACCAGACTTGTTATCATGTGATACATTGGCCATGCACATGGTCTTGGCTATCAGAACACTCCACATGATGTTACTGTAGTGGCTAGCTGTTGTATCTACCATGCCAAAGATTGCCCTCTTAAGAATCGCAGATGAGCTTATGCTATGTTATGTTGAGAATGTACTGTATTTTTCCAAGATCTTGCGGTACATGAAGTGCCATGCACTAAAAATGCACGCGTATCTGGCAAAGTGAGTCATATTGCTGATTTGGTTCACACATCGTTATAATGCTGTCAGTATGATTAATGAACAGTAGACCAGCTACCACAAATTATTGACGGTACAGTATCTGTACTGTATGACCACGAGGTTTAATTCCAAATTTTGTAACTCACATGTGTGCGCATTAGTACATGGCACTTTGTACACCGCAAGATCTTGGAAAAATACAGTAGTCTTGTTAAGCACTTTTATGAGGAGTAACAATATGTTAGTGACATATTCATAATGAGTTATTTCCTCTGTGTGATTCCTCCATTATGTGTCAGGAATGTTTGGCTGCTGTGAGGCTGCCATGTAGTCTGGCTAGTCAGGTGTTATGAAGTTGTTGCTGAATGGTCTTTATAATATGCTGAAGATATTAACTAGGTACTGTGGAGCCTTACTTAGTATAACCACCCTGTTCCTTATTATAGAGACCTTGTGAAGTATAGAAGTGTTATAGTTGCATATAAGGTCTGTGCACTTCTTGGCTGCTCTTCTCCTTACATGTTGCTATCAGGTGTGGCTTCTCATTAGTGATCTAGTCGATGAGATTAAGAGGAAGTCTTAATAGAGTATATAACCATATCTCTCTATTTGCCTTGAAGTGATAGCTTCCTATACTTGTACTTCCAGCCTGTCAGTCACATCTACTAATAACATTACATGAAGTAACAGCGAAGGGCATCATTTAGATTGATGAAGTAGTTTTACCTTTCCTGCCTTTGTTAAAAGAAAAAAATAGAAGCCATTGGTACATAATTGGAGACCAGTGCATCGGAATGTGGTATAGAACTTGTGGGACTTGCACTGTGGTATGGAGATTGTGATATCAGGAGCTATAAGCTCCTGGTGATATACAGTACCCTATGTATAAAGTATGGAGATTGTGATATCGGAATGTGTTTGTTACAGATCAAAGGAGTTACAAGAACTAATTGGTCAGCTGGAGCACCAATCCCCTCACCTGTTAGACACAATGGAACAAGTCATATCTTACCTTCATGCTGACTGGCAACAACTTAAGAAAGATTGTGACAACTTGCAGCATAAGCTAAAGAGGTGAGAGTGTTAAGCTTTATGTGGTCTGTGTGGTTTAGAGCTGAGAAGTGCATGGTGTATATGAATTAAATAGATTCCTAGTGTTTATACAAGCAGCCACCAGTAAGGCACTGGGACCTTTGTTACTTAGTATGTAGCTGTAATGTCTGTATTGCTCTGGTGTTACAGTGCATCAATTGCAAGCCCATGTGGTTTGAAGTCTACTAATCATATATGCTATATACCATAATTTATTATGATGTTTTGTATATTCTATTATATTGGCACACCATGACAACAGGGAGTCACACCACACAGCAAAACAGGCTCAGGAATGTGATGAGGTCTTAAAAGAGCAGTTGGAGAAAGAACGAGAAGCCTTCGTAGCCAAGGTAACCAAAATAAGAATAACTTGTAACTATGATGACTGGTGTAGTAGTGTCACACATTTTCAATAGTACAATTGTTAACAACACATCATTAAATTACAATATCAATATTGTATATCAACACTATCTCACTAAATACAGTACCTCCTCTTTGATCATTTACATGCATTACCGTTAGAATGCCAGGTAGGCTTTTTGAAGGATGGGAGAATCTACTCTACATGAGCAAGCCATTTGAGGCTCCAGTCTTTTGTCCTATATGGAGAGATTTTCATTGTACTCTCAATCAAAAATCTTTAGAAGAGGCTGTACATGTCCCCTTCACATTGATATCATATTTGGTCATGTCTAACACCATTGATTGTATGGTCATATTGTAGTACATGACAGAAACCAGTTACATCAATCTGGGGTGTGTGATTGGCTGTAATTGTGTTACCAGGACACTTCTCTGGTGGTGTTTGTAAATTGTGTGTGTGTGTGTGCGTGCGTGTGTGTGTGTGTCTTATGGTGTAACCATGGTACTGCCACACCATGTTATTGTGCCAACTTTGTTACATAACTTCTATATATGGTGAGAATATATATATTGTATAGTTTCATGTAAGGCTACATGCCCATACACAGGGTAGTAACTGCCATACACTACAATACACACTTAGTAACACTTAGCAACCTCAATGTTGTTATGTGACAAAATTTAATTATGTTTGAATGAGAGCTGAAGGAGGACAAACCCTACTAGTCACCCAAACTATGTTAGTACCTACAACCAGCCTGTATGTTCCATATATGGAGTACTGGAGGCTATACCTGAGACAATCCCCTTACGTACATGACATCAAGTGTTATAATATTTGTATATATAATCAGTGTTGGGCAAGTTACTTTTTAAAAGTAACTAGTTACATATTACATATTACTTGCAACAGAACTATTTAGTTACAGTTACATATTACCCATAAATAAAGTAACTATAATAATATTACATATTATATTACTTTGTGTCCACAGCCTTAAGCTGTCATGTGTGAAACTGCCACCTTATCACGTACCATGATGGCATTGTTGGGCAATGTGCAAATCTTGGTTATAAGTAAGAAACTGGTGAATAAGCTTCATTCAGTGGGCTTCATTACTTCATTGTGGCTAGGTGTTACTCAGTGGATTACTAACGAGATTAGTAACTTTGTTATAATATTATGTAATATTAGACTGGTTACAGTAACTATATTACTTAGGTAACGCGTTACATTCGTTACATTTGTTAGTAGAGTAACTTGAGTTATATTACCTGTTTTTATAGCGTATTTTGTTATATTATTTAGTTACCACAAAAGTAATAATATTACGTAACACGTTACTCCCAACACTGTATATATATATATTATAAACTCTTGATGATGTTGGAGCAATTCCCTTTTTTTTCTAAGCACTTGACTTCAAGTTGTTTCTATGTCAACATCTTCCTGCTATACACAAGTAGAAGCCCATGTGGTTAAGTTGATCAAAGAAAAGAAAGTAGTAAAACAATGGAATAGATAAAAAGTGGTGAAGTGAGGAAGGTTGCCTATACCTGCAGATGTACTAGTGGACATTAAATCGCTGAACTTCAGATAGGAATTAAATGTCCAATAGCACAGTACATCTGCAGGTATAGGCAACCTTCCTCACTTCACCACTTTTTAGCTATTCCCTTGTGTTTCAATACCTTTTTCTGTGATCCCTAATCCAACTTATAATTCCTAATTTTTCTTCTTGTTTGTTTACTTTTTTATAACTTAATAATTATGACTAATGAACCAGTTGTATACCAGTTTAATGGTGCCATAAAAGTAATTTTGCATCAGAGCACGTATCCCAACAATCAATTACGTAATGGGTGGCCAATACGTTTTGTTTTCAGCTATGCTTTGCCTGTTACGCAGCATTAAAAGCACAGAACAGTGTGAGAAGCATCGCTGCAATCAATCCAGTCACTACAGAAAATACAGAACATAAGCATAGTAGCCACCACAGCCACAGGGATGCTGCATCGCATTATCGTGAATCGACATCTTACGTTATCAGCGAAAAGAACTGGAGCACAAAGGCAAGTCCATGATGTGTATGTACTGTGGTTGGTGAAAATGCACATCTTGGAACGTAGTGACGTCGAACAGTGCCTGTACCTTATCCATTGTCGAGTTACGCTTGGCTGGAGGCATCAGTTAGTCAGTCAGTCAGTCAGTCAATCAGGCACCACAAAATTCTGTTAAGGCCACATAAACTTAATTATTAGTTTCTCATCCTCCTGTATTCAAAATAGCAGTGCGGGAGGGCGGATTTTTATTTTATTTATTTTTACTAACTAGATAGCTGAATTAGCTAGCTAAAATGATTAAAAAATGTAATTTTCTTAGACTGCTCTAGCAAGGTACCAACTATAAAAGGTGCTAATTGGCATTCCTTAGCCACCAGTGGTACAAAAAATCCTTGTACCAGGTAAGAAAAATGGCAACGCAGGTGGGGATGAGAAACTAATAATTAAGTTTATGTGGCCTGAATAGAATTTTTTTTAAAATTCCATAGAAACTTTTTGGTAGGGTTTGGGGTTAGTCTGAAGACATTTTTGGGCTTGGCTGTGCCTAACCAATGTTTCCAAGCTGTCATGAACAAAAATTGATTCTGATTTTGGGGTGATATTTTTGAATGGAAAAGCACAGTTCTTCATGGTCCCTAATATATGACACAGGCTTAATTGGATAATGTTTGATATTTGTTGACCTGACATTGCCAGTGTAAAGGGGCCATCAGAGGTACCCCTCAGTTGTAAGAGGTACATCTATCCTCTATACTGTATGAGTAGGTATATAGTTACTAATACATCACTTATTACCCAGGAACGCCAGATGAAGTCAAAACTGAATAAACAATTGAGAGAGAAAGAAGATTACATCTTACAAGTGTTAGCTCAGAAGCGGAAGTTGGAGGAACAACTGAATGAGAAGGAGAAAGAACATGTCTCCCTCCAGCAGGTATAAAATGTAGTCACCTTTGGTTATCATTGTAGTATTGGTAGGTAAAATCACTTTTTCTAACACCACTTACCGCCACAACCGCCATATGGCAGAATCAATTATAAACTTCCATAAGGGCTCTGTAGCTTCTGTCGAATGTTTAAGTAGCCCATGTAGTGGTGCCAGGTCATGCCTTAAGTGAACTGGGACAGGAATAACCAGTTCCTTGCACACTTGCGAGTAAGGTGACAATCATCACACACTTTTTGATGGTCGATAATAAGCACTGTACATGATTCTTTGATGTGATAATCACACTAATAATGAAGAGAAACAGTATTGAGACAGATTATATAGGTTAGAATGGCGTGTTGCAACTTTTGTACGTCTCAAATCAGTCCCCGTGCATATATGTATGCACATGCACACTTGGTCAAATGCCTGAAAAACAGACTGAAGAGATGATGAATCACTTCAACTGTCAACCGGTTGTGTTAGTATTACTACACCGTTATATTATGTGTGGGCTGACTTTTGCACTTATAATGGCTCTGTTATGGTTTCCTCAACAAACAAAAAATTCAGGAAACTACACCTTTGGGTGTATATCTAGCATTTGTAGTAGCAGTGATGTTAGTGTAGTACTTAGGTGGAGCTGATTGCAGCATATTGTGTGTGAAAATAATAGAGTACTACTCTACTGCACAGCTAAACAAAGAACTGGAGAGTGAGATAAAGTACAAGGAAGATATTATCAGTTCATCACACTCCACTCCTACACTCAAACAACAACACACCGTCACAACACCAATCATATCTGTCAACTCTCTGGAGAAGAAGAAGGAAGAATTGTTGATGAGCTGGATGTCTCGTAGCAATTAGTGAGTAGTAGTAGTAGTAGTAGTAGTAGTAGTGTGTGTGTGTAGTGTGCGTGTGTAGTGTATGTGTGTGCGTGTAGTGTGTGCGTGTAGTGTGTGTGTGTGTGTACGTGCGTGTGTGTGTGACCTCATCAGTTATCACCAAATGCCAAAACTATTGTCCTGTTAGATTAGCTGGAAACCAAATTTTCATTCATTTTAGCCTTTAGCATCAACTGTGTATATGTGACTGGACCTGCAATAGGTTTTGTGGGCACATAGATTTTGTGCCATTATGCTATGGTAATACAAATTCACCTCTTTGTAATTGGCTTTATGATGCAAGTCACAGAATGCAAATATTCTGTTCCAGTACTGAGATATGACCTGTTATGTGACATGGTGTAGTTTGTGCCCACATGCCCTGTTTTTGCAGGGCCGGGAACATATAGAAATACTCTAATAGAACAGTCAGTAGATATATGTCCCATAGGTTATCACTGTTGTGGTTAATGAAATGTGTCGTATTGTACAGTAGTTCCTATAGTGAGGCAGAGTCTGAGGAGTCATGTGATGAGGGACCAGTGTCACCCACTCATCTACACCCAACCTCGTTCCTCTCTCCTCTACATGAATCTGAACTCAACAAAAGGTACTGTGTGGTGTGCAGTAATTAGAACATGTTAAAGTACTCTTCTTATTAGTAGCTGTGGTACACTAATAGTTTGTACAGTATACCAGTTACATGTGTACTATTTGTACAGTAGTTGGTTAGTGCTTAATGGTTAAAATAGAGGATATGCACAACTTTATGACTGAAAACATCTAATAAAAATGTGACATCACGACAGTAAATGAATGTATTTTAGGTATGCATAGAAAGTGTGAATCGCAAGACTTTTGAGAATTTCTCCAGAGTGATAGATTCCGTTACATGTATGTCGTATCTGCCCGGTAATAATTGCACGCTTAAGGATAATACTTTTATCTTAGACTACACAACAATAAATACATGGTACAAGACACTATATTTATACTATAAAAAGAAACCTTAAATAGCATGTTTACCAAGTACAAGGTGCAATACAAGTCCATAAATAGTGTGTTTACTCTATTACATACAATTAACATAACCATAAGAAAAGCTGCTAATACATGTGTTGATTACTTAGCTAAGTACAAAAACAAATCAAAGTACACAGTACAACTTAGCTAAGGATTCTGATTACTACATTCCTCCCTTCTTAATTCTGAAAACGCTCTGGGGGCCTACGATACCTTTGTGAGCGGCAAAGTTCAGTTGGTGCACTTCCACTGGTAGGTGGCTGCTGGGAAACTGGAATAGGAATGTCATCAGTATCATTGTCTTGATCAGGACTACAGTCACCTTGTCTGTTGCGAATGTGATCCGCATGTCTTCGGACAATTTTACCATCTGATAATTTGATCTTGTAAGAGTGCTCACCACTGGTACTAACAACAGTTCCTGGTAACCAATTGCCTTTTGGTCCCTTGTTAAAACCACGAACCATCACTAAGTCATTATGTTGAAAAGTACGTTGTTGGGTGGTTCTGTCATGTTTTGACTTTTGTCTATGTTGCTGTTGTGAAACTCTGTCTTTTAGGCTAGGTACAATCAGGTCCAGGTGTGAGCGAGGTCTCTGTTTCAAGATTAACTCTGCTGGAGCAACTCCTGTTGTTGCGTGAGTTGAAAGTCTGTAATGAAAAAGAAAGCGTGAGAGTTTAGTTTGTATTGTACCAGTCAACTACTTCTTCATTCCAATTTTGGAGGTCTGAACAGCTCTCTCAGCTAAACCATTAGAAGAAGGATGATAAGGTGCGGTCTTAAAATGGCGGATGTGATTTTGCCTTAGAAATTCAGTAAATTCACCGCTAGTGAAACAAGAGCCATTGTCTGTCACAATCACCTTAGGTATCCCAAATCTGGCAAACATTGTTCTTAAATGTTCAACTGTTGCTTGAGTAGTACCAGAACTGACAACCTCTATTTCCATCCATTTAGAATGGGCGTCGACAACAACCAAAAACATTTTTCCCAGAAAGGGTCCAGCATAGTCTAAATGAATTCTCTCCCATGGGTTTTCTGGCCATTCCCATGGATGCATTGGTACAGCTGGGAGAGAAGGCTGATTGACATGACACTGGTTACACTGTTTTACTTGTGCTTCCAAGTCTGAATCAATGTTAGGCCACCACACATAACTACGAACCAAACCTTTCATCTTAGAAATTCCTGGATGACCTTTATGAAGCAAAGCCAGCAACTTCTCTCTTCCCTGCTTAGGTACCACAACCCGATTCCCCCAGAGTAAGCAGTTGTTTTGAATGCTGAGCTCTAACTGTCTTGATTGATATGGTTTAAGTACTGAATCAACTGCTCGTGGCCAGCCATGTTGCACAAATCTGCGTACTTTGGACAACATAGGATCTCGATCAGTCCATGATCTGATTTGGTCCACTGTTACTGGAGAAATCTCCAAGCCTTCTAACAAGTACAATAACTCTTGAAGCATTGATACTTCTTTTGGCTGCACTGATAGTGGCAATCGGCTGAAACCGTCAACATTTGCATTATCCTTACCAGGCACATACTGCTCTGTGTAGTTATACGCACTCAGTGTTAAAGCCCATCGTTGTATTCTTCCTGATGCCATCACCGGAATACCTTTTCTCTCTTCTAAGAGGTGTTGTAGGGGTTTGTGATCTGATTTAATTGTAAAATGTCTTCCAAACAAGTACTGGTGAAAATGTCTGACTCCAAAAACAATAGCAAGTGCTTCCTTGTCTATTTGTGCATAATTTTTCTCCGCAGGTGCCAGAGAACGTGAAGCAAAAGCAACTGGCAGTTCATCATCTCCAACTTGGTGAGACAAAACTGCACCAATTCCATAAGGGGATGCATCACAAGCCAAAATCAGTGGTTTGGATGGGTCATAGTGTGTCAAGACACTTGAAGATGTCAACAAAGCCTTGGCCTTCTCAAAAGCTTTATGTTGCTTTTCTACCCATGACCAATGATGTTTCTTCTGTAGCAAGCTGTACAAAGGAGCAAGACATGTAGAAAGGTTAGGTAAGAACTTGCCATAATAGTTCAGCATGCCCAAAAATGACTTCAACTGTGACACATTTCTTGGGGCAGGTGCTTCCACAATAGCTCTAACCTTCTCTGGAATTGGTTCCAGTCCCTTAGCTGATATTTTGTGACCAAGGTATTCTACCTCCTGTAGCATGAAAAAGCATTTATCAGGCTTTAATTTCATACCTGCTGAAGCCAATTTCTGCAATACTGCTGACAAATTGGTCAGGTGCTCTTGGTCATTCTGTCCAGACACCAAGATGTCATCAAGAAACAAGCACACTCCTGGAAGACCCTGAAGAAGTGTTTCCATAGTCCTTTGGAATATGGATGGAGCAGCTGAAACACCAAAAGGAAGTCTGTTGTACTGGAACAATCCTTTGTGCGTGTTGATAGCCACAAGTTTCTTTGATGCATCATCTAAGGGTATCTGCTGATAAGCATGGGCAAGGTCTAGTTTTGAAAATCTCTTTCCACCAGCCAATGATGCGAACAAATCATCTATTCTAGGCAAGGGGTAGCTGTCCACTTGGGAAGCTTGGTTAATTGTAACCTTGTAGTCTCCACATATCCTAATTGAACCATCTTTCTTTAACACAGGAACAATTGGGGCAGCCCACTCAGAAAATTCAATAGGTTCGATCACACCTTGTTGAATTAAACGGTCCAGTTCTTTCTCAATTTTTGCCTTCAAGGCATAAAGTACTGCTCTGGGTTTGTGAAAACGGGGTTGGGCTGTAGGATCCACTCTAATTGTAGCATTAGTTCCTTTTAAAACTCCAAGTTCTGAACTAAAGACGGTTGTGTATGTATCAAGAATACCCTGCAAGGACAAAGAATAACATGCATGGTTAACACAAAATAAGTTAGTCCAGTCCAAACAGATCTTCATAAGCCAGTCTCTTCCCAATAAGCTTGGTCCACTCCCATTTGCGACCACTAATGGTAACTGCTCAGTCTGATCCTTATACTTGACTGTGACTATGGTGGAGCCTTTGACACCTATCTGTTCACCACTGTAAGTTCTCAGCTTGACACTGGACTCCTGGAGAGGGGGAGCATCTTCTGGTGACCACAGACGATTGTAAGTTTCTTCACTGATAATAGAAACTGAAGCTCCGGTGTCTACCTCCATTTCCAAACTAGCATTGTCAATACTCACTGACACTAGAAGTGGTTTCACAGATGTGGCTGTGACCTTGTACATGGAGTAATCATCTTCCTCCTCCTTTACTATGTGAGTAGGACGAGATGCGGTACCATCTTTCTGTTGTGGGTGGGGCTGTCCTTTTGGTAAGGGTTTACTTTTGCACACACGAGCAATGTGTCCTTTCTTCCCGCATTTGCGGCATTCCGCAGTCTTAAAACGACAATCAGCTGCCTTGTGTTTCTCTCCACATCGGTAGCATGGATTCTGTGTACCATGAGTCTTCAGCTTGTTAACAGGGACAGGGGACTGTAAATCTTTCACATTCTTTTCTGCAGATTCAGATGCCATAGCTATCTCGAAAGCCTTTTCAAAGGTGAGTTCCGGTTCTGCTAGAAGTCGGCGCTGGATTCTGGAATCCTCTACTCCGCAAACTAGACGATCTCGTAACATATCGTTGGGGGTAGTGGCATACCGACAGTGTTCTGCAAGCTGGCGTAGCTCTGCAACATAAGCTGCGACTGATTCTCCTGTACGACGATTACGGCCATTGAATCGGAATCTCTGCACAATCATTGACGGTTTAGGATCATGATGCTTCTGTACTATGGTGATGAGATCCTCGATCTTGAGCTCCATTGGCTTCTTAGGGGACACCAGATTGCGAATGAGCCGGTAGGTAGCTGGTCCACAGACACTGAGGAGTATTGCTCTCTGTTGGTCTGCATCCTCTATCTTGTTGGCTGCAAAGTACTGTTCGAGACGCTCGATGTACACTGTCCATGTTTCTTGTGAACTGGAAAACGCTGCAATGGTGCCATGAGTAGCCATAGTTATATCCTCGTCGCCACTGTCGTATCTGCCCGGTAATAATTGCACGCTTAAGGATAATACTTTTATCTTAGACTACACAACAATAAATACATGGTACAAGACACTATATTTATACTATAAAAAGAAACCTTAAATAGCATGTTTACCAAGTACAAGGTGCAATACAAGTCCATAAATAGTGTGTTTACTCTATTACATACAATTAACATAACCATAAGAAAAGCTGCTAATACATGTGTTGATTACTTAGCTAAGTACAAAAACAAATCAAAGTACACAGTACAACTTAGCTAAGGATTCTCATTACTACAATGTATAACAGAGTAACTGGAAGGAGGAGCCCCATCCGTAGTTCATGTGACGAGTTATAGTCCGAGCCACACTTGCTACCCACACTTTTGTATGGGATTGACGATAGTTGTTCACTGTTAAAATTTCTTGGTCATGCCACTAATCTCATTATATTGATCATTTTTTGTTCAAATAATAAATGCACATATCCTCTATTCAAACCTGAAAAAAATGCTCTGTATTGGAGTGGCTATCTCTGACTGCTCTAATAGAATATTTCTGATCTTCTGCAATAGATCGTATAGTCTCAAATTATAGCCCAAGCATTTATTTCTTTTTACCCCGACTACTGGCTACAGTATACAGGACAACATTTCATTAATCAACTTGATATTGTGCTCTCCATGATGTTTTTCTAAAAGGAACTTCATAAAACATTATTCACTTCATCTTATACCACTGCACAGCCTTTGTAGCTCTGTAGCAGTCTAATTAGCTTATTATTGTTGCTATAGTGACAGTTTATCAAACAAATATTATATACTACTGTATTTCAGTATCACTTATATTACTACAATATCTACAAGTACACTGAAAAATTTGGAATTTTCAACTAGAGTAGGAACCATAGCACATCGATAAAAAGTACTGAAACAAGCTGGAGTAGTGCACAATATTAATCACAGTAAAACAATAAGTAGTGTTATATATTCCTACTGTGCATTTCCATTATGGTATCTTGAGTACAGTAGGGACATAACACTTCTTAAACCCCAGTGCGTGGGAGTATCAAAGCGCCGCGCTGGGTTATAACTACCATACAGCTAGACAGAGCGGCGCTGCTACCGTACGATATATTAGTTATCACCCAGTGATAACTAACTTATCACCCTGTTGCGGAGCCACCCAGTCTCTTTCGTGACATCATAATAACCGCGAATGGCATTGTTTACCGATGGAACAAAGAGCCAAATAAGGAATTATTGATACAAAACACCAATACAGCACTTAAAACTACCTACAAGAAAAACTGTTAATCCTTTACACAATAACACTACAAGTTACCAATACGATAGTTTAACAAATGTCAAGAATAGTACGTGACGATTTTCGCTACAGCAATCACTCCCAACAGTCACTATGGTGAAGAACTAACTTCCTCTAGCTTCATCGTTCTATCTTGGACTATGGTAACCACTTGTTGGTCTTTACTTTTCTCTTGCACACCACGCGACACCACTATACCAATTTCTGACGAAGGCGAATCGTACCTGGAACCGCTGCTTCATAACACCGCCCTTCGCTACAGTTTGTAGGCAGTATGTAAGGTCTCTCTTGTGGCTACGAAGTAGAATCTCCACACAATTCGGACGAAATCTTGAGCGCAGTGATAGGAACTCAAACCGGAACTTAATTTACTATCCGTAAACTTCTGCGCACTCCCGCGCACTGGGATATAAAACAGTTATATCCCGTATACTCGGATGATATCATTGTTATTACACTCGTACCGGGATTTTAATATCATGCACTACTCCAGCTTGTTTCAGTACTTTTTATCGATGTGCTATGGTTCCTACTCCAGTTGAAAATTACAAATTTTTATTTATTAATGCTTTACAACACAAGTGCTGAAGGTCTGTAGGACACCTGGTCCTACAGCCTGCTCAAAGACTTTAGCTACATAAGGTGTGTTTGAAAAGTTGGAGTTTTTTCTGTGTACTTGTTTGTTAACTATTTTTGTAAATAATTATTATGACTGGTGAACCCACGCATACTGCATCTGAAATGATGCTGCGTGCCCCAGCTATATAAATTATTGTCTGAAAAGTGAAGTATCCATTACACTTCATTGTCAGCTATGTCTATGTTCAACCCATTACACAGCATTTCGGATCAAGAACTGTTCGAAAAGTGCCTCTGCAATCCATGCATATCAAAAGAAGAAATGGTGCCGCGTGCCTCAGTTATGTCAATTATCGTCTGAAAAGCATTACGCTTTTTGTTGTTGGCTATGTTCAACCCATTACACAGCAGTACGAATCAATAACTGTTCAAAAAGCACCTCTGCAATCAAAACAGCCACTATGAAAAGTACAGATGATTTCCGTTACAAGGGAAGCCATCACATGCTACTGCCAAATTGACACTTTTCACTGTCAGCAAAGATGAATGGGACACAAAGGAGGACACTGGTAAGTCCATGAAGAATGCATTACAAGTACGTACTGTGGTATGCCACAAGGCACCTCTTGGTCCGAAGCAATGTCGAACAGTGAAAAAATCATGCCCGTAGCCTTAGCCGTTATCGAGTTGCACTTGTCTGAAGGCATCAGTCAGTCAGTCACTCAGTTACTTAGTCAATCAGTAGAAAATTCCATTAAATATATATATATTTTTTTTAAATTCTGGAGCAACTTGTTAAAAGCGTTTCAGGTTGATCTGAAAGCTTGTTTGGGCTTAGTTTTACCTAACCAATACTGCCTCATCGTTGTCAGGGAAAATTGAGGCTATTTTTTGGGTGATTTTATTTTGTTGACCACGCCTACTCCTTTGTGGTCCCTACTATCGTAGTGTATGATTAAACCCTCAGCAACGCTTTTACTGCATTGAGATACTCTAATAGAACAATCAAGTATCTATTCTAATATAGCAATCAAAGCTACAGCAGTTCTTTTGCAGTTAATTTATTTCACAGTAAACTTGTTTGTGATTGATATCTAAAAGTAGCTAAAATTTGATCTCACTGGGGCCATGGCCTCAGACTCCCTGTTACTGTATAGCTGGTTATTTTCGAAGGGTTTTTATTTTCGGATATTTCGAAGAGGCCCTTTCCTTCGAAAATGAATTCTCAAGTCCTGTTGTTCTTCGAAAATAAATTCCCACAAGTAAAAGTAACGTGCTTTCACGTGATCAAACAACACATATTTGCTCATGTATTCTTCACAAGTTTAAGCTCAGTATTATTGAACAGCATCAATAGCAGTAAGCTATCCAGAATGACCACGTCGGCCGTCTGCTGCTGTATCCTGATCAAGTCGATTGTCTGACCAGTGGTTGCTAACTACTCCATTTATAACTCAGTCTTCTTTCCAGTGTGCAATAGTGGGGATTATTCCATCCTCGATTCCATCAGTAAGGCGAGCCAGCAAGCACATGTAGACTCTACGTATTTTTGTAATTTGTAACATGAATTTCTATTTGCTTGAAATCCACCTGTACTTCGAAATCTGCATTCTCTTCTAAATTGAAACCTTTGAAATTCAAATTTTGTTGTCTCTACGAAAATTTCTGGTTCGAAAATAACCAGCTATATGGTATTTTATTCCTTGTCTATTTTAACAGTATATAAGTATCCTAGAATATATCCTAGATACACCATTGGTTTTCCTACTATATTATACTGGTTAATGGTGATGTTGTACATGTTATAGTGCTGTGTCATTGGCTGAAGAGATTGAACAACTAGATGATGAGAAACAAGGGGATTCCCCTCCAGTTGTGCCCCATATACAGCCACAATCAAATGATGAGACATCACTGGACCAATCTCCTGTACATTCATCACATCAAGATGAAGGACAATTAGCAGTAACAGTCGGTGAACTATCAACTAGTTGGTCACCTCAAGTGAACCAGTCCCCATTACAGTCACCTTCAGGTAGTAACTCACGAGGGCCTTCCCCTACTCCTTATTTGGAGTCATCTGACAGCTCTAGAGAATCTCCCATCCCTACATCACATGATCATCAAAAAAAAGTATATAGATCATATCCTCACAAACAAAAACAATCTAGATCACATGATCAAGGAGGCTATGTATCCCATGATCAAAGATCACATTATAAAGTAAAAAGATCACAAAGTATTCAAATTACATCTAGTAAACCATTATATAGCACTACACGAAATTTTTCTTGTCCGGACATGTTTGGGTTACAGGCATATGGACATCAACCACATTACCATGGTAAGAGTGGTGGCAGTATTTCTGCTGTGTGGGATGATCATCACCATGACAACTGTGCCTCAGTGGACAGTATCCATATAAGGAGTTTATCAGATCAACAACATACACCATTAAGAAGACGATCATCAATAACTGGTACAACAATGTTACCGGTGGTAACAGAGGAGTCTAGACCACAATCTTATAGTCCACCTAGTCATGTGTATAAGGTGATGATTGTTTGGCTTCTCTCTGTTTATCATGTTGTTATGGCAACAGGTGGTGTACCTTGGTAACAGTGGTGTTGGTAAGAGTTCAGTCATCAGATGGTTTTCATCTGGTAGTTTTCAACCTGGAACAGAGTCCACCATTGGTGAGATCTTGTGTGTATAATGTGTTATGTGATTGTGTTCCTTACACCCTACAGGTATGGATTATATCACTCATACTGTCACTGTTGACAACAAACAAGTGTTACTTCAATTATGGGATACAGCTGGACAGGAAAGATTTGGACCAATCACAGCTGTTTATTGTCGTCGTGCCGATGCTTTCATCCTAGTCTATGACATCACTAATCGTGACTCATTTGTGGGGATCAGAGGGTGGACTGATGTTATTAAGGTATGATTGATATGGCTGCTGCTCCCACAACTGGTTGTGGCCTTAAAGGGATTTGCAATGATTTTATTTGTGTTCAGTCAGTGGTCATTGTGAGACTAGAATTTTACTGGCCATGTCTTCTGCTAATCTACCTTGTTATTAAATTATGTTGACCCCTCCTTTTTATTGCTGCATTGGTTATCATCATACAGTACAATAGTACTGTATATTAGGGATCATGGAGAATAGGTTTTTTTTTTGTCCAATTATATCACCCCAAAACCAGCCTCACTTTACCTCCATAACAGCTTGTCAGTATTGGTTAGATATAGCCAAGCCCAAAAATGTTCCAGACACACTCTAAACCCTTCCAGTAAGTTTCAATGAATTTTTTATTTAACAGAATTTTCTGCTAACTGACTGACTGACTGATGCCTTCAACCAAGTGTAACTCAACTTTGGTTAGAGCTATGGGCTTGATTTCTTCACTATTCAATGTTGCTTCTTCCCGAGATGTGCCTTTTTGCCAACTACAATGAGTGCATCATGGACTTACCTTTGTCCTCCTTTGTGTCCCATTTCTTTTCACTGACACCACAAGGTGTCAATTTGTGATAGCGCACAATGTCTTCTCAATTATTTGCATACAAAAATCATCCATTTCAAGTGGATTGCTTGTAGAGGCAGTTGTTGTACTGTTCTTCATTCGAAACGCTGCTCAGCATAGCTTGAAACAAAGCGTAACATCTACTTCACTTTTCATTAATTGATAGTTGGGGCGCACGTCAATTTTTTTCGTAGCAAGTGAATAACTTGTAGAGGCAGTTTTTGTACTGTCTTCTGTTCAAAACGCTGTGTAACATGCTGAACATAGCTTGACACGAAGCATAACAGCTACTTTACTTTTCGTTAATTGATAGTTGGGTGCACGTCTAGACATTATTACTAATGTCAGGTGCTATTCATTCTTTTGATGTGGTATGTGCAGGTGCACTAGTCATAATTATGTTTTTTTAAAAAGTTAACAAACAAGTGCAATGAAAAATTAGGAAGTTCAAGTTCGATTAGGGATCAGAAATAAAAAGTAAGAAAACAAGGGAGGTTACCTATACCTGCAGGTGTGGATATTTAATCCCTAATTTAGTCATGGGTATACAGAGTGAATTAGGGAGTAAATGTCCACTTGTATACCTGCAGGTATAGGCAACCTACCTTGTTTCCTTACTTTTTATTTCTGATCCCTGATCAAACTTGACATTCATTGCATTTGTTATTATTAAGCTGCCATGATAGGAAACCTGTGTCTGTGTGTGTGCATGCGTGCATGTGTGCCTGTAACAAGACAAGACACTTCTGTACTGGTGGTAGTGATGCCACCATTGTTGATCCCAACATGTCACTATCTATGTGTATTGTACCTGCTACAGGCCACATTAAGGGATGGTTCTAGTGTGTTATTACTGATTGGTAACAAGAGAGACGTCCCACATGGTGACCGACAAGTGAGCACAAGAGAAGGAGAGAAGTTAGCTGAGGTGACTATTATTAACAGCACCGAGGGGAGGTTGATCACATGACATAATCCTTTGATGTGTAATTACACTACCAAATATGGCACCAGGTGTTAAAGTAACATGTTGTATTACAAAGACCCTTGAGTCCAGTCCACTGAATAGTATTGCCCCGAGATATGTACAGTTTGACATGTCATGGTAGTGATCTGGCTGAGGTGTCAATGTTGAATTGGTTTCTTTGAGATGAGATGAATAGTGACGTGTGATCAACCTCCTTTGATTACCACATGTTGATGTTGTTACTATGTTGTGATGTCATCATTAGCAACTAGGTGCCTTGTTCATGGAGACCAGTGCTCGTTCAGGGGACAATGTAATGAGATCACATGAGCAGTTGACCAGGTGGGCATTAAATATATAGTACAACACAATAACTTAGTGGCCAAAGGTGTCAGCATTTACTGATTTGTGAGCCACCACATTTTAAAGTTATCCCACAGATAATCTTTTTATGTTAAGTAAAATACACAACATATATGACCCACTGAATGAAAACTTGACTAGTTTGCATAATTGTGATAATGCCATTGAGATTTTTAAAAAATGTGCTGCAAAAATAATTTTACGCCAAGTTTCAATTGCTTCTGTAAACAGTGAAAGAAGACTCAAATTGAAATATCTAATATACCATATGACAATTATTACAAAAGAAATCAGTACATTTGTCAAATGCCAATAAACTCCTCAAAAGTCAGTGTTTAGATCTGTGAGTTCTTGCTTTTCATCAAATTTTAATTCATCAAAGATGATTTATTGTGAATTTGTCGAATTTTCTTTTCATCAATATTTCCTGTCTACTAATTCACCTCTTCATGTAGAGTAAGAATATCTTTGTTATGTTCTTGTACCACAAAGGAAACACGAGTTATGTGTGTTTGTTTACATTGCGGCAAAACCTTTATCATCACCATTTCTAAGTTTGAACAGTTTTCTTGCTTGAATACATGAGTGGATAATAGGCCATAAACTGTACCTTGATGAATGCCCCAGTTCATGGTGAACAAAATGACAAACTTGGTAGCCTGTTGCACTCGTAACTTGATGTTCGATTAAATAAGCAATTGTAATATTATTACTGGGTAAGCTGGGGAGGTATGACACTCATTAAGCACTGTCAAGAAGAATTCATGTCAATTGCATATTCTAAACTGATGTTTTACTACGGGCTTATGGAGACCTTGAATGCAATTTCCAGTGTTATTCTCTTCCATTGTTGTTGTTTTCCCTCCATTTCATGTAGTGAGCTCTTCATCATGTGATGACGTCTCCAATCGTCCTGTATATTAATATCAAACTGGTCGAGTTCAGTGGGGTTCACTGTACCATTAAATTATGCATAAGAAAAGCTTTCGATTGGCATTTAGTTTTCAATGAAACACTCCTAAAGTTGATTTTTAATTGCTCTGTACAAATCCTATGAGCTCATGTGAGTGTGTCATACCTCCTCTGCCAGATAGAAACTTAACAGCTCATTGTTTTTTTCCTCTGCACAATAAGGAAATTATAGAATGGAGCTTGAGAAAATTGCAAACTAGTTAGGTTTTCGCTCAGCAAGTCAGTAATGAACCACTTATTAGTGGTGTGATCTTTATAGGAAATTATTGGAGAGAGAAGAAGAGATTATTAGTGAAACAAAGTTGTTACACTCACTCTACCTCAACCCTGTTGAAACTCTCAACAAGAGAAAGTGTTTTTGTTGATGTGTGTTGTCCTTTTGTACATGTCTATTTCTCTGTGTATTTCAAATATATGAGAATATATTTCTGTATTAATTTCATGAACTCAATTGACCAACAATGCATGTTACATCACTGGTTGGTGTGGGACTTGAATGTTGGCCAGTACTGTGGGAACTAGATGGGTACTCCCTTAGAGTTTCCTTAGCTACTACGTGGTTGGTAGAATGTTAAGTATGGGCAATGGGAAGCTGAGAACCAATTTAATATTTTGTTAAGCTACACAAAGTTGCATGGTTTTGAGAGTCACCTTTTCTGGGTGCTATGACATGTTGCTTGTCAAGAACTGACTTTAACAAGAAACAGTGAACTGTTCACTGGTACAAGGATATTGAGGTTGGCCAGACAATGTGTGGATATTTTTTGTAGCCAGTAAGAAACTAGGCCAGCATATGTATGACTGATTTGTCTCCAATACGACATTTCATATAGCTAAATAAATAAAAGTCTTAATGCTCAAACTGTGGCAGAGAAGTGAACTCTGCCTCCGTCCATTTTGAAGCCTAGCTAGATATGGATATCTTCACTCCTATTTAGGTGGAAAACCGAACAGGTAGCTACTAGGCCTAAAGTTTGGCATGTCAATCTAAGTAATTTCTTATTAAAATGTTATAGCTATTACCAATATTCTTATCTCACAGGCAGCATGACTCGGATAAAATCCGGTCCGCAGTCTGGCAGAAGAATACAGCTATATTGCAATCTAACTTGGTGTGTAAATTATCATAGATAGTGTATGAAATTATAGACGTAGCTACTCATGGTCAGATACAGGTGTACAATGTTGAATTTTAATCTTACTGGGCTACCTGAGGCATTACGAAGGGGTGTGGTTGCTGCAGAATGTATTAGACTTCAATAAAGAGATGGTTGTTGATGTCATCAGCTGCTAAGACAAGTCTCCAGTAAAATTAAGAATTTAGACTATTTTTTACTGTGATGTGGGTAAATCAAACAGTGCTATTTAATTGTCACAGTTTTATTTATTTTCAATATACATAAGTGTGATTGTTCTATTAGAGTAGTTGACTGGTCAAACATACCATCATAATGCTAGCATATTAGGTGGATATTTCAACTATGGAGTTTAATTCCATGAAAATAGATTAATACTCCCTAATAGAGCAATCAGTGGAAACTCTATCATGCTCTCTAATTTGTAGTGAAATACTCTAATAGAGCATTCAGTGATTACAGTGTTCCAAGATAATTTTGCTAACCTAGGAGCATATTACAAGCATAATGGGAACTCTGAAGAGTATAATATAGTGAAACTGAACCTTTTGGGACCAGGAGTGGTCCATCAGTATAAAATAACCTTAAATAGCATATAAAGAAACATTTTTTTTAAATATCAGTATTTCTAATGTATAGAGCAGTCATTTCACAAGTCAGTTATTAATTGAAAATCTTGCAGATAAGTGGGGTCTGGAAAACTGAGGCTCCACTGTAGGTTAAAATTTTGGGAAATTCCTAAAAGCATGTTGGACAGAATTTTGAACATTTTTGAATCAGGCCAATCCATCAGCGAATCTTGATCTATTATTAATGTAATGGATCACACCTCCCCATTTCCACTACCTTATATAGTAATCTAGTTCACGTGATCATGACAACATCATCATAAACATGATAATCATTATAGCAACTAATTGTAAATTATGTTCTATAAGAACTAGTGTCACATGATGTGATAATAATATCTTCCTACAGGTAATTAGAACATGTTGATAATATAGTAATTATTGTTAATAGTGTAGCTCACATGATCTGGATGGGTGTGGTCAATTTACATGATGGTGCACTACTTGTGATGATGTGCCCTATTACCATGACAACAGTAATTACCATGAAAACAGTGAAACACCCTGATCCACTATTCATTCTGACCTGTTGTGAACACAACCTCCTACTTGCAGTCTCTCATCTTGAGGTTGCAGGTCATCATCTTCACTAATAGTATTGTATTGTTGTGTGTTCTCTTGTTGTAACTCCTGTTACCATGACAACAATCATAATGTATATCACACAACACAACCACTTGTCTTACAAGTTGGTCATCATCTTCACTAATACTACCAGTACTACAACTAGTACCATCATATTCATCATCACTATCCTGTTACCATGAGTATTACAACTTGTAACACAACGTCACACAACCTCCTACCTCTTGTCTCTCTCTCTGTTCCATTATGATCATCATCATCTTCACTTCATCATCATCCTCGTAGTCACTATACACTCCTTGACAGACTCCATTGTCCACAGCTGACTGTAGTATCAGACGAGCTCCCTCCACAGTGATGGGATTATCTGACACATTTAATCTCCTAACACTGTTGTTGACTAGTAATCCTGCTGCAAGTGATCTTGCTCCAGTAAGAGTAATGGCACACTCCATAACATACAGTTCACTAATCTGACTGTTACTAAGTGTTCTTGCAATGGTAGTGATGCCATCATCACCAATTATATTCAATGACATGTTAAGGACTTGTAGTGAACACTTCCCCAACACTTCACTGATACAAATGGCACCTGTAGTGATCATAACAGTAATAATCAATTATGATAGGAAACCATATAAATTAACCACAGCACTACAAGTCTACACCTTTCACTGATAGTCCACACCATTGTACCCTCAGCTCAGTCAGGATGTTATTGTACTGGAGTTCACTTGATATTAATGACATCCCATCATCACTGATATCATTACCAGTAACATGTAACACTCTTAATGAGGCACCACCTGTAATTAATGATAACAGTAGACACCACAAACACATACAGCTCAGTGAGGTGTGGTCAATTCACTAACACACAATGGTCACTCAGTGTATCAACAGCTAATAGTGGGGCTTACTTGTCTTCACAATCTTCATTATGTGTACCAGCCCATCAATAGTGAGACCATTGGAACTGAGGTCTAACACTTCTAGTAGTTGACCAGTAGTATTCTTGTTGGGGTAATGCTTTACTAACAATTCAGCTCCTTTGTCTCCAATATCACACCCTAACATGTACAACTGATAAACTGGATAACATGACATCACATGGGAGATACACACAACATCATAAGGTAGTAAACTGCAGAATATCATCCTCAATCTGATGGGTGTAACTGGTTGAGGTGGACTAGTCTGTCGACTCTCATACAAACACTTCACTGCTGTTACACTATCACCATATTCTGATGATAACTTGGAGAACACAAACTGGAACATTTCACTGGACACTAATCCTGTTACTCCACACAAAAATATGAAAACATTAGGATAGTCCCTAAAGTGTTCACTCAGTAGACGTTGCTGTTCTTCTTGTGATAATGTTGAAATATAAACAGCACACAAAAACTCCTGGATGGTTAAGTGGGAAAAATTGTATGTGATAGTGTCTGTGGGTAACTGGTGAGTGTGTGTAGCTTTCAAAAGACCATACCCGTCCCACTCAGCTGTCACCTCTATACCACACTCCTTCAGGTCTGCCACAGTAAAGATGATCTTTGGATCCTTCCACTTCCTCCATCCTCCTTCTTCCCTATCAGAATACCAGTCAAAGAAGCCATGATAAGCTATCCTACACAATAACAATAACGTCCTCACTGCTTCTTTGGGAACACCTGTTAACACTTTACACAATTTCTCCTCAACACTATTAGCTGCTACTGCTACAGTTGAACACTCTTGCTTCCTCTCATTCTCCTTCCTAACTTGTCTCTCTAGTGTCATCACAATGAACAGTCGGTACAGTTGTGTAATGGTGGATGGAAGCTTCTTCTCACTACACTCAAATATATCAACTATCATCACTAAATTCATAGGCACATATGACAAACTCTCTAAATGAGGATACTCCTTCAACTGTTGTGAAAACTCCTCAACACATTTCAAATCATTAGACAATTTCTCCTCTACAAATGTTTGGATTTCCTTTTCACCAAATCCTATCACTTCTACTCTCCTGTCTGCGTCTATCTTCTCACAAGCATGTGGTCTTGATGTGATCATTATTGTGGCTTCCTCCAACAATGTACATGGCTTCTTCACTACACGTACTAAAAATTTATCACTGTCTTGATGTTCAGCTGCCATCTCATCCAATCCCTCCAGGATCACTAGACATCTGCTACCTGCTGACTTTTTCACTTGCTCGTATGTCTCCTCTCCAATGTGTTCCATCATCACTTCTTCAATTGACCTTTGCTGGACTGATCTTAATGGTATCAGGATCACAATATCATAGTCCTCAGCTAAAAACCCATCCCTCTTAGCCCACTTCACACAGATCTCATTGGCAAGGGTCGTCTTGCCTATACCTACACAACTCATATTACATCACTACTACTAATACTTTGTAATACTCACCTGGGCCTCCCATTATTAATATCAGTCGAGGACAAGGTTTGTTCTGGTAGTGGAAGATGTCCCTCAGCTCACCAAGTTGCTCCTTCTTCAACAATATTTCATCAACTTGTCCTTTTAATGTTAGTCTTGTTATCTCTTCCAAGTTCTTATCTGCTCTTGTCACCTTTTCTCCTTTCACCAGAGCCAGTCGAACATAATAGTGTGGCCAGTCACTGCGCAATAGTGCCTTGTAACTAGCCTGTAACCTGCTAATACTTGTTGTACTATACTTCATAGTAGGACACTTGTTAGTAGTTGTATGAATACCTAAAGGTCACAACTTCACACACACAACTACAAAACCATCACATCAACTAACCAGTCTCACTATTTGCTGATCGTTTCCTTAGTCTACATCTAATCATTCCTGCCAACTCCTTCACACCATCATACTCACTATCCTCCATCACTTTAATAAGATCATCAAAACTTCTACCAACACCAGTCATCACTGATGGCTTTATCATGTGATCCAAGAAATATGATGCTTTACTTGCTTGTGATGGCTTAGACTCCACCAGATCTTTAACATAATCAGGAAGAAGGTTGGCTGAGAACAATTCTGCAATAAATACAGCATCATCTATTGGTAGTGTTTTGACCAGTTTAGCATAGAAGTGTTGGAACACCTTACTAGTTGATATTTGTCCCTCTACTAGTTCACCTGTAATGATATTGGTGTGTAGTGTATAACAAGTGAGTGAGAGAGAACCATCATTAGTAATAAGATGATACATACAATACATTATTAGTCCTCGGTCTCGTGCGACCAGTCAGATCAAGCAAAATGAGATCTTGTGGGCACAGCAAGGAGTGTGTACATGTAAAAAACAAAAAGACTAACAGCAACAACAACGACAACAGCAACAACAATAATTACAAGACAATATTAAGTAAAGTGCTCGGTTGACCAGTCACTACAATTCCTGGTCAAGAAAATCTTTTGCGAACATGTCATACATTGACGAGCAGCATTGTTGAGGACAGCCACCTAGGATGTGAGCTGTGGTAGGACGAGTTGAGTAGATCACTCACAATGTGAGAAAATTGTCCCGCAGCTTCATCCGGAGCCAACACATTGCTGCCAAGTGCATGGTGCAACAAAGCTAAACCATCACGAAGAATCTCGTCCAAATGTGGCCAGCAGGGTGTTGTAGCATATTGCTCATCGGGAGGAGAAAAAGACGCCATGCTTCCGTCACGTTGACGATGCAAAAAAACACTCCACTAACTAGTCTGGCGCCGCCCGCCCCTTCGCATAAAGTAAGGGCGAGAGTTACAGGAAATTGCATTGTTTTTGCAACTACCGGCCATGCGCGGTTTGAGTATGCGCGTGTTTGAATAATAAAATTCGTGCAATACAGGGTTTTGGTATTTGCTAACTAGTGATGATCCTACCATTCCTGGTATACTAGCTGTAAAAGTGTGTATAGTTCCGGTTATGCAATGATTTAACTGACGCGGAATTGAACGGCTTCGATACCATACCCGGTATTGCGCGCGTTTTATTATTCAAAACACGCGCATGCTCAAACCGCGCATGGCCGGTTGTTGCAAAGACAATGCAATTTTCTGTACAGCGGTTTTCCAAGTTCTTGCAATGCAAAGCGTCATGCGCTATACGAGCATGTACGTGCGCAGTTGTTCAACAGTAGATTTTCAGTAACAACTACTGACTCACAGGACTTCAAGGATGCCTACGCATACAACTCGACAGCCACAGAATATAACAGGTGTATTTAAAGAACTGCGCATACTGACACATTATTAGCGCATGACGCTTTGAATTGCAAGAACCTGGAAAACCGCAGTAATAATAAGAGAGGAGAGTGTCTAACACTGTATAGTCCAGTAACAGATGATTGCGCAGAAGTTAAATGGCTTCTTTTCCGCGTAACGTACAGACTGGCTAGTATATTTTCGCATTTAACCACAAAGGCTATCCCAGACACAAGGGCGTGCGTTCAACTTGATGTTCACGTTCACCACGAAGAGCATCGCTCTGTTGCGTAAAGAAGTGTGGCTGTTAACCTCGAAGATAACTCTGGGGGAGAGCGTCTGAGAAACCAATAAACACTGAACCAAAGGCGGAGTATCGCTTCAAATTTTCACTGCATCGCCATGTTACCCTACCTTTGAGCATTCTTCAATTGAAGGAGCACTGTTCCCTGTACATACAGCTCAGTCTTTAGTTCAGTCTTCGAATATTCTCGAGGATTCATCATGGTGCGGCTCTAATATCTATGGCTAAACTAATTGTGGTAAGGAAACGAACAAATACTAGAAGCCTATACGTTACACGGAAAGGAAGCCGTTTAACTTCTGCTTTATCATCTATTACATACGGTGGCCGGTTCCGGGAGTTTCTCACTTATTTCTCAGTTATTTCCGAGAAATTTCTCACTTATTTCTCAGTTATTTCTCACTTCTCGGTTATTTTCTCACTTATTTCTCAAATGTTTCCCATTTCTCGCTTATTTTCCCGATTATTTCTCACTTCTCAGTTGTTTTCTCAGTTACATTTCTCAGTTACCTTCTCAGTTATTTCTCAATCGATCACGTGGTTTTGGCGCTTATTGGCGGGAGAAAGCAAATCCTCGTGTTATGATGGATGAAGTAAAATTTCTTTATGAGTGTGTGAAAGCAGGAAAACTTTCCAATGCAGAAGCCAAAGAGTTTTTTTATCTTCTGGTGGGTCGTCTGAGAGTCGAGAACGAGGTCAACAACTGAAAGTCGCAGCGGGGGCTGCAACGGTTCCAGCGGTTCGAAATGAAGCAGATACAGGTACGTATATAACTATTCTGAAGACAATTAGTGGCTAGTTGTTCCTTGTACAGCAGTAGGAGTATTAAGCAAGAAAGCTGAGTTGATGGCGAAATACAAAGCGATTCAAAAGGCAAACCTACAAGACAGTTTGAGTTCAGGTAAAAAGGTTGGCGGTAAGATGAAATCCACCGCTCGTAGCCCTGTCTTGATGAAGGTAAGTGTTGAATGTATCAAATGAGCTTAGATTCTGGTCTATATATATACACATAATGGTACTTTTGCACTTGTGAATTGTCCATTTACTAGTACTGCATGATTGGTTTAATTTCATGCTGCAATTTTCCCGGACAATGCCCAGCTCCCAAAATAGAATAAACTTTCAACACTTTTACCACCCAATTTGGTACCTCTGCCACTCATTGGCCTGCCCTTGAGCTGATTGTTTCAATTATTATTATTATTATTTTCCAAAAATGAGCAGCCTCAGTTTGAGGATTAACGCACATATGAAACATGCATACAAAATGTTTTACAATATGATTAATTATGGGATTACTGATTGGTAGGGGAAAGTAATAATAATTTCAGTTGGTACTTAAAAATTTGTAATGATTGTTGGATTAGGTCAGGTGGGAGTGAATTCCACAGTCTAATTGATCTAGGGAAGAATGAATTACTGTACTGATTGGTCCTTGCATAGATATGATGAAATCTTTGATCATGTCCTCTGGTGTTAGAAGTGACAGGGATTAAATCAACTGGGGATATATCAATGAGATTGTGAACAATTTTGTAGAGGAGGGTGATACTAGATACTTGTCTGGTGTTCTAAGCTGGGAATGTTAAGGTCAATGAGCATGTTAGTTACGCTGCTGAAACGCGAGAAGTCAGCCATAATGAATCTGGCAGATTGCCTCTGTACTCGTTCAAGCCTATCAATGTCTCTTCTTATGTGAGGGGACCAGACAGGATTGGCATATTCTAAGATTGGTCTTATCATGGCATTATAACATTTCAATTTGATTTGAGTTGGGCAGGACTTAAGATTTCTCTGTAGGAATGTTTTGACTGATAGAGCTTTGGATGTGATGTTAGTAATGTGTGTGGACGAAGACAAGTCATTGGTGATTGTAACTCCTAAATATTTAGTAGATGTAACTTCTTGGATAGAGATGTCATTAATGGTGTAGTTGTATGTGATCGGATTGTGTTTACGAGTGATTCTCATGAATACACTTTTATCAGGATTAAAAACATACCAGATCTAGTGCCCCATTGTGATAAGGAGTTGAGATCATTTTGAAGTGATAAACAGTCGGATGTAGAGTGAATAACAGTGTAAAGTATGGCATCGTCAGCATACAGACCAATGTTGGCATTGATTGATAATGGGAGGTCATTAATATAACATAAAAATAATAGAGGGGCTAAGATTGTTCCTTGGGGGACACCCGAGTTAACTGCATGTGACTCACTGGTTGAACCGTCAAGAGTTACTTGTTGATGCCTACCGATGAGGAAGTTTTGTAGCCATGTTAGTAGTTCCCCTCTAATACCATAGTAGGATAATTTGTTACATAATCAGTGATGGGGGACTTTATCAAATGCCTTAGATAGATCTAGAAAAATGATGTCAATTTGAAAGCCAGAGTCAAGAGATTTAGAAATGTTGTTTACGGTAGTAATAAGTTGTGATTCACATGATCTTCTAGGTCGGAAACCATGTTGTTGATCGCAGAGGATATTTATTGATTCTAGGTGAGAGAAGAGATGAGTGTAAATTAGGCGCTCCATGATCTTGCAGCTGATACTGGTTAGCGATATTGGTCTGTAATTGGATGCAAGTGTTTTGTCTCCTTTTTTGAATACAGGTACAATATTAGCACTTTTCCAGTCCATGGGAAGTTCTCCTTGATGAAGTGATGAATTGATGATCAGAGTTAGTACTGGAGCAATTTCTTGAGAGGCTAATTGTAATAAGTGTGATGGGATTTTGTCTGGTCCTAGTGCTTTATGAACATCCAAAGTTGTTAGGAGCTGGGAGACATCAGCATAAGCAATGGAAATAGGTTGTATATCAAGATAAGGGCTTTCATCTGGTGTGAGAGTACACTGGGTGTCTTCGGTGGTAAACACTGAGCTAAAATAATCGTTGAGGATATTAGCTTTGTGGGTGGAATCAGTGATGGTATGACCATTATGTGACAGTGGGGGTATTCCAACGTGATCCAATTTTTGCTTTTTGATATATGACCATAGTTTTTTTGAATTAGCTGTGGAACTGGAGTCAATGAGCTTCGAAAAGTAGTCATTATAGGCTTGACGGCATTCTTTTTGAGCTAAAATTTTTGAGAGTTTTATAATATTGCCGGGCGGCAGGTGAGCGTGTTCGGCGATACTGAGCATAAGTTCAAGACCCAGTCCTGAAATTCATTTCACTTTAATGATCATAATTATAACTGGGGCATAATGGGGTGTACATTCACTCACTGCATGGTGTATTTATTCTTTTAGATTTCCATGGGGGGTATGAAATTCAATGACCTCAAGCAATGTGGGACACGATGCAAGGAATTGGGTCCAATGGTTGCTATTTCACTACGCCCTGCAGCTACATATGAAGAGATAGTGGGAATGGCCAAGCAACAATTCTTTGCAGAGTCAAATGCCAGTACTGATGAGGAGAGATATGAGTACTTTTTGGCAGACCCACAAGGTAGTAAACTTATGAACTCGATTGCTGGAAAACCGTGGAGTTTAGCACAGTACATCCATATCCATGGATACTACCCATCAAAAACTAAAATTTACTGTGTTCAGGTATGTGCACATGGTAAACTACGTATGCACTTTAGTATGGTAGCATGCACACCTTTTAGTGTGACAAAGGTCAAAATGCTTTAGAAGAATATGTAATGAAAAAAGATTCCAACGCAGAAAAGTTTATACACATAGGTAGCAACAAAGACTCCATGAATCATTCATCAGCAGACATATGTGATAAGCGGCCATTAGTCATAGAAGTCAGTGAAGGTGCTCCAGGAAACTTAGAAGTGACAAAGAAAAACAAAGGTATATCCCTGCTAAACGTGTTTGTAATTTTGTGCATGTTAGTATATTGTAGCTATAGTTTGCTGTTTGACTGGATACTGTTAGGCCATCATTATTTCATTCTTTGTTTACTATCACCACCCACATCTGATTATAGATAGTCACACCAAATTTTATAATTATTATTAATGTTGATCATGTGGATGCACTATTATGTTAAAGAGTCAATTGCTTAAGGGAGATACGTTATGTATGACTCAATTGTCAAGGTAAATGCACTAGCTATATGTACATAAACATGTACTAGTTGAGTGGTTGGAGTTTCTCCACTCTTGTTAAACAGGCTGCATACCTTGAAGTCTAGTAATGCAGTCACACACTAAAATAGCTAGAACAATCTAGTGTGCAACTAATTATTGCCCATTAACATCAGTTTGTGCTGCACTAGGTGACGGGAACAAGCAATGTATTAATAATGGCCTAATCACATCTCTGCATACGTGATATCACACTCAGCAATTGAGTATCATAATCCTGGGGTCATCACACAATGGGGGACATGTGAAATGGCGTTTTAAAATTAACTGGCATTGACAACCAGCATGGGTTAAAACACTGTACTTGTGTATTTAAGTACGAGTTGGTAGGTATGCAGTTGCTCTCACAGTAGGATGTTATCAGGCTTGTTATAATAGACTATCTGTTTTGCAATACTAAACTTACAGGTATGAGGGGAACATGGAAGCCTCTTGTGAAAACTGACCGGTACAACTGTTGCATGTAATCATGATGCACATGCTAATATCACTGTGACAGTCAATCATGTTCTTGCACACAGATCCGTTCTTGTTGTCTGGCACTCAAATCTCACTTGGGAGAAAATTAGGAGAGGGTAGGTTTGGGATGCATGGTGTATTTATCACATCTAAATGGAACTGAAGTTGCTGTCAAGCAACTTAAACTAGACAAAAGGGCAGATGGAGACCATATGGACGAAGTAAAAGCATTAAGGTAATATTAACTTGAGCTTTATGTGATCAAGATGTTATGATATGTCAAATAGTGCTCTTCGCCATCCAAACATCGTAGTCTTCATGGGTTACACGTGTGATGACAACAGCATTCAAATTGTGACCAACTATGTTCGTGGGAGTGACTTGTACAAGCTACTGCTCACTGAAGTATGCTAGCTAGTTAACACAATGACTTGTGTATGATTCTGCATGCAGAAAAAGCAGCTAACTGTGAGTAACAGGAACTTCATAGCTGAGCAGATTACCCAAGCCTTGACATATATGCATACTTTGAGCCCTCCAATGATTCACCGGGATATAAAACCATCAAATATACTGGTTAGAATTGCACAATGTCATTTATGTACTAGCTGTTATCATATGTTACAGGTAGAAGAAAGTACACTTCATGTGTACTTAACTGATATGGGTATGGCAAAGGTTAAGTTTAGTTGTTCAACACTCACAGAAGCTCGTTGTGTTGGAACCCCATACTATGCAGCTCCTGAAACCTTCGACGGAGTAGTTGGAAAAGCTTCAGATATATGGTCGTTAGGCATCGTACTGATAGAATTGTATGGCCAGCAACATGCTTGGAGAAATGTCAAGACCAACAACCAGCTAATGATGCAATTATTAACAAAGAAGTTACCAACATACAGCCATTTAGATCAACATGTACAACAAGTATGTGAATCCTGCTTAAAATATGAGCCTAAGCAATGTTCATCTGGGGCTGAAATCTTGCAGTTAATCAGGACATCAAACTAACTTGCCTACTGTTATTACTGTATTTGTGATTATTCAAAGAGATCAACTTTCAATTCAAAGTATTGCTGACTTTAAATGTCTATATAATGCCAGTCCCTCGTCAGCATTAGTGGGACTATTAATTCCAGCTTCAGCCATGAGTAGCTCAGCTAATTCCTTAAACTCAGGTGAAGTAGGCTCTGGTTTCAAGCAGCTGTATTCTTCAGCAGCTTCAATGTCATCATTGTCAGTAGGGTGCTTGTATGACCGACATGAAAGAAAAACGTAAACAGTCCCTATTAAAAGTAGATTTTAAATAAATTCTATCAGTTTAACGAACATTTGAATATCACAAGAGTCATCCAATTCTCCATTAGTCCTTAATTCCTATTAAATTTTATAGATTAATTATTTAATTAGTTGTGTACGTGTACCTTGAAAAAATCCATCCACCAACCAGCACCATTTTATCGTAGCTGCCCCCACCATGCTTCAATTCACTAAAATGACAGAAAAATGAAATAACCCATGTTCATTACAAATGGTCACTCAAGTATGTTTACCTCCGTAACTTCCTTTTGGGGATCATTAGCTATACACGTACGTGTTCAATGCAAAAATGATAGCTGGTACGTAGCCAAAATGTGCGTAAAAGAATACTATTTTTCAGGGAAGACAGAATCAGCCTAGTCAGGCTGCTTTTCAGATGTGCCCTGATTACATACTAGGGCTGAGCGATACTACCGTTTTAGCAATATATCACGATATTTTGAAAGTATCGATATCGCGATATTTTGTTATTAACTATCGTGATACCATGCCTGTACATTAAAAAGCCATTTGTTATGAAGTACTAGGCTCAAGAATCCTTGTAAGTCATAACCTGGTTACCCCTGCAGAGAGGTGTGAACACCATAACATAACTTCAAAGCATGTGTTACAATAACTGTTACTGTAAACATAGTTGACAGTGGCTAGTTTGATGCTACTTTTGAAGACTTCCTGCAGGAATACTGAGGAATACACTATGTAGCACCAGCTATGATTGACACATTTGTAAGTATCGTGAAGTATTCAGTATCGTGAATAGTGGCTTTAGTATCGATCGTGATACTAAAATGGCAGTATCGCTCAGCCCTATTACATACAATTTTAACAGTTGGGTGGATGAATCATCAACATCATCACCTGGGATGAATCATTAATTCAAAGGGGAAAATTTTTGAAGAATATTAGTTTGCCCAACACCACCAGCAATCCCCTTGTTTATACCCTAATTAATTCAGGTTCTATTGTACAACTAACCTGGTTTGACGTAGACTTTCCATACATGAAACTCTTTTCACCTCTAAATTGATCATCACAGGACTCCCGTAGAAAAGGCTGAAGAAATGCAACATTGCAATTTTCTGTCCCTCTATCTGATCTGACAATAGTCGGACAGCCTATACTCATGTTAAATACTTACAAGTAGCTAATGACTCATACCTTTTAATGTTTGGACACACTCCAAATAATACCCTGCAATAATATAGGGATCATTATTAGATGGGCTAACATGAAGCCATAAGATTCGATGAGAGTAGCTGCATAAGAATTGTTTTAACGTAATTTTATATACTTCACAATCACATGTACAACTTACCCGTCAATACACCCATGAATGGCAAATCCAAACGGTTTTAGCTTATCATACCCATCCATGTGCCATATAAAATCTGGTCCCTTAAATATTGTGCATATTACATTGCATAATTATTTAAATTCACTTACCTTGCTGTGTGGTACTCTCTTCTTTTCAATTTATGCTTTTTTCTTTCTAAAGCCCCATCTGGATCATTAACTGCTGATAGCATCATGACAGTGTCTCTAAAACATGTAATAGTAAAATTTATGGAGTACTATATGGGACAAAGAATCTGTCGAGGAGTCATCTAATATTTTTTAACAAAGCCTTATGGTTTTGAAAACAGTGAAAACAATTATTGGGTGTGGAGTCCAAATATATCAATATTTTTGGACTGGGGGAACTAAAATAGGGACCTAATTTTTTCATGACAGGCCCATGTAAATACCTATGTGAGAATTGAAATTTTTGTCACTGACAATTCAATTCAAAGCTCAACACACTATCAGATTTCAATGTCAGACTTAGTCAGGGATACTAGTCTACTTCTACTTGCTGCTTTTTCCTGTCCCACTGATCTGTACAACCTCAATGGCACTCTGACTACAATGCAGCCTTGTGGTGTTGGACTACATTGATGGGTTAAAACAATGAAACAATTGCAGTGGAAGCTGTCTATAGCGGTCACCACAATTTCTAGGGAGGTGGCTGTTTTATACAGGTGGATAAGTGCATTAACTACTCATTTGGGGAATTGTAGGGTGGGCTTTGTAGAGAGGTGGCCGTTAAGGCAGGTTCCACTGCATTCGAATTCATCCTCACATGCATGCATGTAACAAGAGGGCGACGCTCCAATATACACCATTCTCCAATCTCATCCTCAGACAAAGCGGTCAAATCAGCTTTCTTGTCTAAATTCTTGTGAATATACATTCACATTAAAGTATACACTGAAAAAATAGTCTTTTGTCCTTGAAGACATTTCTCACTTTGATCGAGGACAATTATCAGAGTAGTTGGAGTGCCACCTCCTTGGTATAAACATAGATATAGGCACTTGGAGTTAGTATATCTGTGATGTAAGACTTTGCCCAAGTAATACGAACCTTCCCACCCTTAGTTTATGTTTCTGAAGTAAACGCTGATGCAACATTCTATAGCCAAGGTCCCTTCCTGATTCATTTTGTTCCTCCTGTATATAACATTAGTTGTAACATTACATGTCACAGTAGCTAGCTAACCTCGCATATCAAAACTTGTGTAAGATATTCTGGATTTCCGAATGGGTTACGCCCGTTTCGTATAAAATAACACCGTCCTCTAAACAAGGCGCCATAACTTCCACGTACTTTGGTTGACAGGGTATCACTCTTTTCACCCTATTTCATAACCCTACAGAACTTAGACAAAAAACGGTGAACCAAAAAGGCAAAAAAAAGTTCAGTACTGAAGGGAAATCGAACCCAGGATCCCAGTGTGATGGTCCAGTGTGCTACCGATTATGCTACAGCTGCTAGCTCCCTTGATTCCCTTCTTTTGTATCTTATAAATGTGACTAACGAAATAAGCTGTATATAGTAAGAACCTAACCCTAAAGGTGAAGAAGAAACCAAAGCTGAACCCTAACCCTAACGCTAACACTACTAGACGCTTCCCCTAAAGTCTACTACTCGTGGCAACTACTGGACGCTTCCCCTAAAGTCTACTACTCGCGGCAACTGGACGCATCCCCTAAAGTCGACCACTCGCGGCAACTACTAGATGCGTGCCCTAAAGTCGAAGAGAGAGAGCAACAACTACAGTAGGAAGTCTGGATGCTTTTGAGCTTAATATTACGTAAGGGTTATGAAAGGTGGTGAAAAGAGTAAAACCCTTGGTGGGTTGACAGATACGAAGTTTGGTTTATCAGATTCCTTGATGAAAGGCGATTCGATTCATGTATACGTTCTTTGTGTAGTAACGAAGGGGAAGCTAGAAAGGAGCCTTGTACCGCGAAATTTACGTGTTCAGAATTCCCGTAAAAACACGTGTTTTTAAACATATTTCTATAAACTAACCTGTTTAACAATTTGTACGGTCGGAGTCTTATTAAGCATCCTTCGCTGCGTAGGATGATACCAAATTTAGCGAATTTGGTTGAGGATAACAACTTGTAAATTGGGATTTTCCCGGCGAGATAATTAAATTTTCCAATAGAGGACTTGCACGCGTGAAGCAACGGTTGCTAGGCGGACATGTTTCGGGACAACTTTCTATTTGTATTTGTATTTGTATTTTAAGGATAAAGTCTTATGCCTGTACATCCATAAACAAAATTAATAATTATTATGTACTTAGCTATTCTAATTACTATACAAAATCAAATAAGCAATTACTATAGTGTCTGTCCAGCAGTGTTTTAAAATCATTGACAGAGGGAGAATCAACAATAGATTGGGGTAATGAATTCCAGTCATTGATTACTCTGTTACTATAAAAATTAGATCTTGTATACGAATTAGTGTGATGTTTGAATAATTTCCTTGTGTGACCTCTTGTTACAGTAGAAGTGGATGGGGTAAATAAATGATTTTCTATATCATAACTGCCTTTGAGAATTTGGTACAAATATATCAAATCACCCCTTCGTCTACGGTGTTGTAAAGATGGTATATTTAGATGTCTTAATCTGTCGTAGTATGATAAATGGTTGATAGATGGAATCATTCTGGTTGCTTTACGCTGCATTCTTTCAAGTTTTTGATTGTCAAGTGTGTAAGAAGGTCCCCATATGACATTGTTATATTCAACAATTGGGCGGACAAGTGTTTTATATAGTTTTACCATGACATCAGAGTCCAAGAGTTCATAATATATATACTAAGGAGAGTATCCTACTCTCATATACCCCTGTAGAAAGGCGTATCGTGAAGTTATGACGTAACACTTCTGAGTTCGCCCGTTTTTCTTTGTATAATTAATGATGTCATTAGTTGAACATGGTATCGATTGAACGCGTGCCTACCAACGTCGCTAGCAACCAAATTAACTCCAGCTCTAAGCGTTTCTCACCCAACTACAATCGTTCCTTCATGGGTTAAGACCGCTTCGTAGGCGTTTCTTACTAGGCCATTCGCGAATACGGCTATCCTGAGCGTCGCAAGTGTGAAACGGTGCTAACGATTCTTGCACTTTTACGGCATCCTGTACGTCACAAACCACAACATCTTGTCGTTACGTCATAACTTCACGATACGCCTTTCTACAGGGGTATATGAGAGTAGGATACTCTCCTTAGTATATATATATATTATGAACTCTTGCTATGGCGCATAGTGGGTCAAAATGAAGGTAACGAGATTTATTCACTAAGCGCTGAATATAGTGGTACTGGGAAGCGGGGCTGGTTTCGAAATAAAAGATCTTATCATTGGCTTCGTGAAATAGGTGGCTAATTAAATTTCGATACATTACTCACCAATTCTAACTTCATAGCCTTTTTTAACGAGCTGGGTGGTATTTACAACACAACTCAACACTGATTCGCTTCATTACAGCCTGTACCAAATCCTGAGAAAGCGCCTTTCAGCCACAACACTGTCCCGAAACATGGCCGACAGCTACGGTTGCTTAGCAATTACGATGATTTACGTCACGCTGCAAGTCCTCTATAGGTTAATGTATGGAGCGAGTATTATGTCATCATCAGCAGTAAATAACTGTCGATATGGCGACAATTTCCCATTTGTACGGTCGGAATTGGATAGAGAAATTCAAGGGCTTTCTTTTATTGTATGGTGTGATGTAGAAATTGTGTGAGTTAAAGGTTGTAAATTAATGTTTTTGCGTGTAGCGTAAAATACATGTATTTTGTATTGGACAAGAAATGACAAGGAATGATGAGATTTTATGATCAGCCTGTTTTACCAAGTTGAGGTTTCAAAAAGGATATTAAACAGATATTAGATTTATTTAATGCATAATTCTTAAATTTTAAAGGTTTAACCCAGTGTTTGAAAACTTTTAATGTTGACCACCTGAAAATGCTCGATTTGACAAATCCCATACATATGTTTTGATATGGACTGCTGCTTGTACTTCTTCTAAGGAAGACTGAACTTCCTCTCCCCGCCGCTTCAAAGCAAGCTTCTTGAGTCTCCATCTTAACTGGTCATCTGTTAACTCAATCCCATGCTTGGTTGCTAGAAAGCTTCTTATATTTTGGTATGTATATCCTTTCTTAAAATAAAACTGTATCAATTCATCTTCATTCAAGGCGGAACCGCGATGAAGAGCTGCACAGTCCGCAACAGCCATGCAGGCGGAGGTTGCCAGCGTATAGTCGCATCTGGTACTGTAGCTGGTAGCTGCTAAACACCACTGAAAAGCCAACTGAGAAATGAGGAATAACTGAGAAGGTAACTGAGAAATGTAACTGAGAAATAACTGGGAAAACAACTGAGAAGTGAGAAATAATCGGGAAAATAAGCGAGAAATGGGAAACATTTGAGAAATAAGTGAGAAAATAACCGAGAGGTGAGAAATAACTGAGTAATAAGTGAGAAATTAGTTTCTCGGAAATAACTGAGAAACTCCCGGGACATGAAACAAATACAGAAGCCTCCAGTAGTCCACTATCAATCCCATGGATAGGGTCCCAAGCCCCCCAGAAAGGATGTACAGCCTCGCAACTCACGTCAACCTACTGCTTGCCACAGATGCCTAGGGGAACATGCTCCTCAAACTTGCCCATTTAAGCAAGCAGAATGCCACAAATGCAAGAAAGTAGGACACATTGCAAAAGCATGTAAAACAAAAGCACGACAAGAGAAATTACCCAAACAGCCAAAGGCCACAAATTATGTTGATGACGTGCAGGAGATCACTGGGCAAACCACACCACTGGATAACTCTTATGACCTGTTCACTCTGTCAAGCAGTGGTCAAGAACCTATCCTGGTATCAGTGACACTAAACCAGACACCAGTCCAGATGGAGCTAGACACAGGAGCCTCCTTGTCCCTGCTGAATAAGCAAACATTTGATGTCATTGCCAACAAGAGCTATACAACATTGAAAACAACAGATGTCCAGTTGAAGACATACACAGGAGAAACTGTTGAAGTCCTGGGAGCTGTTGAACTCATAGTCACTTATGGTGAGCAAACAAAACAATTAGTGGTATATGTTGTTGCTGGGAATGGTCCCAACCTTATGGGTAGAGACTGGTTGTGTAGTCTAAAAGTCTCTATTGGGGAAGTCCACAAGGTGCAGGTGCCAAGTGGATTACCAGAACTTTTGGAAAAACACAAACAAGTGTTCTCAGATGGGCTTGGAACCTTTAAAGGGGGAAAAGTTACCCTCCAGATTGAACCACAGTCAAAACCAAAGTTTTTCAAAGCTTGCACCCTACCATTTTCACTTAAAGAAAAAGTGGAGAATGAACTAGAAAGACTTGAGGCTTTAGGAATCATCACACCAGTTACACATTCAAATTGGGCAGCACCCATTGTTCCAGTTGTGAAGCATGATGGCTCAATCAGGCTTTGTGGTGACTACAGAGTCACAGTCAATCAAGCTGCAAAAGTTGACACCTACCCATTGCCAAGGGTAGAGGATTTGTTTGCTGCCATGTCAGGTGGAAAAATTTTTACCAAATTAGATATGTCACAAGCTTATTTACAGCTACAGTTAAATGACAAGTCCAAAGAATTAGTCACAATAAACACCCACAAGGGTTTGTTTCAATACAACAGGCTACCATTTGGTGTTGCTTCTGCACCAGCAGTGTTTCAACGGTGCATGGAAAGCCTATTTCAAGGGTGTGAAGGTGTTTCTATTTATTTGGATGATCTGTTAGTGACGGGCTCAACCACTGAGAACCATTTGACAAATCTAGACAAAGTTTTAAGCATCATGTCCGTCAATGGTTTGAAGTTGAATAAGTCAAAGTGTGCTTTCCTGTTACCCAAAGTTGAATATCTGGGCCATGTCATTGATGAGCAAGGGTTACATCCAACCCAAGAGAAAGTGAAAGCAATTCAGGAAGCCCCAAAACCTCACAATGTGGCTGAGCTTAGATCATTTTTGGGCATAATCAATTATTATGGAAAGTTTCTTCCTAACCTGTCAACAAGATTAGCACCACTTTACCAATTACTGAAAAAGGGAGCTAAATGGCAGTGGAACAGACAGCATGATAAGGCATATGCAGCAGCCAAGGGTGCACTACAGGGTGATACCTTACTCGTGCACTATGACAGTACACAACAATTAGTTTTAGCCAGTGATGCCTCACAGTATGGGTTGGGTGCTGTGTTGTCACACATCATGGATGATGGTCAAGAACGTCCTGTAGCTTAGGCCTCCCACACCTTAACACCTGCTGAGAAGAACTACAGCCAGCTCGAGAAAGAAGCCCTAGGTGTGGTGTTTGCTGTCAAGAAGTTCCACAACTACTTGTGTGGGAGACACTTCATAATTGAGTCAGATCATCACCCTTTGTCCTACTTGTTCAATAGTTCAAAGACAATTTCTCCTACAGCTTCCTCAAGAATTACAAGATGGACATTGACCTTGAGTGCTTACACATTTACCATTCGATACATGCCAGGCAAAGACCTTGGAAATGCTGATGCACTAAGTCGATTACCACAACCTCAGACTACAGATGCGGATTGCCAGCCAGCAGAACTAATTCACTTGTTACAACATCTTTCATCCACAACAATCAATGCTGCTAGCATCAGAAGATGGATAGATACACATCCATTATTGTCAAAAATCCGTCAGTTCATCCTACAAGGGTGGCCAAACAACCAGCTTGATGAGGAATTTCAACCCTACAGCAAACGAAAGACTGAGCTGTCTGTGCTTGATGGTTGCATTTTATGGGGAACCAGAGTTGTTGTTCCACCACAGGGCAGACAATCTGTTTTACAAGAGCTTCATGACACTCACCTTGGTGCCAGCAAAATGAAATCACTTGCAAGAGCTTATATCTGGTGGCCTAAGATGGACACAGAAATTGAGAACCTTGCAAAGTCATGCCCCACCTGTCAGAAGACCAGTTCATCACCAGCCGAAGCTCCACTACATCCTTGGGAATGGCCAGCACTTCCTTGGAGTAGACCACATTTAGATTTTGCTGGACCCTTCCTTGGTCATATGTTCCTAGTACTAGTGGACGCCCACTCAAAATGGCTTGATGTTCAGCTAATGCAATCAATCACATCTGAAAATACCATCTTGAAGCTTAAAGATATTTTTACAATTCATGGATTACCTCAGAAAATTGTCACTGACAATGGACCATCCTTTACTAGCTCAACCTTCAAGGCCTTCATGGAGAGAAATGGTATCAAACACATTTGTTCTGCTCCTTACCATCCTTCAACTAATGGCTTAGCGGAGAGGGCAGTCCAGACATTCAAACAGAGTTTACGACAGATCCAGGGCACATCAATTAAAGAGAAACTGAACAAGTTTTTGTTTAAATATCGTATAACACCACACACTGTCACAGGAGTGGCCCCAGCAGAATTACTCATGGGAAGACGTCTCCGATCCCACTTAGATTTATTGAAGCCAAACTTAACTGAGACAGTTCAAAGCAAGCAATTAAAACAAAAATTGTCACGTGATAATGAGAAGTCTTTTAGAAAATTCAGTGAAGGTGACCCAGTTTACATTGAAGATTTCAGTCATGCCAAGTCAAAATGGGTTTCAGGAACTATTCAAAAGCCAACAGGCCCAGTGTCATACAGTGTCATTTTGTCTGATGGGAAAATAGTAAGGAGACATGTTGATAACATCAAGGCCAGATACAATGCTACAACCAATGGAACTAATGGATCAGAGTTTGACTTAGCTTTTCAATCAGAGCCAGAACCAACTGAAAACACACAGCATTCTAGTATTCCTGATCAGTTAACCACATCGGATGACACTACTGAAACAACTACAATGTCAACATCAAGACCATCACGAATTAGAAAACCTCCTGCTAGATATGATGACTTTGTTGCTACTGATGAAGCCTCAGAACTTGAAGAGGAGGAAATGTAGTAACGTGACAATGAACAGACTTTATTACTTAATGAGTGTTGATGTAATTGTATGGTTGTATGACGTCATTAAGTAGCTACACTATTTATACTTGTAAGATTGTGTTGTAAGTCAGTTGCTATATGTGTTGAGTTATTAAAAGTATATAGCTATTAAGCGTGCGTGTCTAGAACTAGCTTTAGGCTCCGTCTAGAAGATACAATAAACACTCGTGTCTAGGGATTTCAAAGAATCCTGTAACGTCTTACATGTTTTCTTCAGCATGACCTTTGTCTGACGCTGCTTCTTGGGCTTGGGTGCTTCTTCACACCGTGTTCTTTTAGAAGCCATTGCGGCCAGCTCACAAGATACAGCACTGTAAAATCGTATCGATATCGCAGTCCAAACGCTCGCCTCTTTTTGCTCCTCCTTTGAAGTTGTTAACACGTCTGGCCAGGAGGCCATCCAAAGTACGCGCTCATATTACACAGGCCTATTGAGCGTTGGATACTATCCCTCCCTCCCTCTATTATTAACTCTTGATAAGATGATGCTGACTTATCCAGTGGATGAAGTGTGAATGTAACGGAATGTTTGTGTAGGCAAATCATAGCAGTGGGAACATGTACTTACGCACACTTGGCACACGTGAAAGAACAGTATCTGTTCTGTTTCTTTAGTAACACAACGTGATAAGTTAGTATCGTGTGAAACCATACCACAGTGATACGTTCAGACAACTATGCACCTGGCAATGGAATCTGTGCGATACGCACTCGCAGACACTCAAGCGGGGGTTCTTCATTCCATCACTATTCACTAGAAGAATAAGTACTAGAATCAGTTTCATATAAAACACTATCTTCCTCTGTTTAAATGGCTAGTTTCACCATGAAATAAGTTTTCCCCATAAACTTTATTACAAGGAATGTTTCACCGTTTCATGCAATTTACGGAGTCGTTTCCAATCCATGTGCAACATATATATTATCCGTGGGAAAACACACGTAACAGTACAAGATAACATAGAAACAACACACTTAGTAACTGGTGCACCTGTGAGCGCATGCATAGTTTTTGCTCAATAATAGCGATATTTTCCTGAACCAAAAATCAGGACTGTCAAATAAGTTGTTAACATTTTGTATAAACAAACTACTAGTTTGGCTTCTTGTCTAGGTCCTGACAGAGCCATTTGTTAGAAATAATGTTTCTAGTGCTTGTGATATGAATTTGAAAATTAATTTTGTGACCACAGTGTCTTGTTTCAGACCACTTTGTTGCCATATTTCAGCAACTATACACATTATTCACAAATCCTCTTGTCAGTTCCTCACAAGTGATGTTCTTCAAACCTTAGAATCGTTAGTAAGTTCTCATGGCTCTTCATTGGTCTGATTTTTGGTTCATATTTGGCAAGGGGACATAACAACATTTGAATTCCATGTCAATTAATGAGAAGTTAAGAATGCATAAATATTTGGTAACATTGGATTAAGGAAAATCAAATCCTAAATCATGAAAAAAATGATATAAAGTGTACACGTGGGTTTACGGTATCCCATAACCTTAACAGATGATTACAGTGTGTCATTACTGAACTATTTTAATGATGTCCTAAAGGAGCTTCAGTTACCAGATCCTTGTGGTCCTTTAAGTGCATGTGTACCGTCTTCAGTGATTGAACCAGCTAATAACAGGTAGCTGAAGTTTTGACAGCACCAGCCAGTAGAGGACAGTGTTTTAAGCTAACTCCAGCACAGAGATTTGAAGTTGGGAAAAGAGCTGCGGAGCATGGAGTTGCAGTTAGGGTACTTCAAAAAGAATTATTCTGATTTTTGCTGACTGATATGACTATTAGAAGGCTGAAAAAGCTCTATCAAGCTGAATTTAAAAATGAACACAGATCTGGTAGTACTTCTGATGACAATGGAGAAAGCAAGCCAGCGAGGGAGGTAGATGGTTCACAAGTGGAGTTCTCCATGACCTAAAATAGCTAATTACTTGTGTGGGCTAAGTTTAATTGCAACTAATGGGCATTGTACGGTTTCACATAATTACTTCAGCACCACCTTAATGAAATTCCACATTTCAAATGACACGGCGGTAAGCTCTACTAAACTGAGGACTAGGAAACATGATTTGTGTTTATTTTATAGTTATAACACGCTTACGAGGGATATGAGAAAAATATATGTATGGTGCCCGTGTGTATATTTTTGTCATATCCCGAGTAATCGTGTTATAACTGTTATATTCTACACCCCAGTAGATGAAATGATTATAGATAGCAAGGTATAGTGAAACAGCACCTGTTGAGTTGACATCCTTGATGGATCAGATGTTTTGGATTCTTTAGCAGTGCCACACCCATCTTCTCACGATTGGTGAAGTAGACAAGAGTTAGTGAAGGAGACAAGAGTTCATCGAAAATCCTCCTTGCTCAGGTGAATGATTCTAGGCTCTTGTCAGTATTAGAGACTTGAAATCCTTGATGAATCAGGTGTTTTAGAATCTATAGTGGTGCCACACCCATCTACTCGCGATTATTGAAGGAGACAGGAGTTAGTGAAGAGGACAAGAGTTAGTGAAGTCATCAAAAATTGCTCAGGTGAATAATTGTTGGTTGATTTAGGTGCTTGTTATTAGAAACTTGTTTACCATTTAGATAAGGATTTCGCTGAATGCGTGAAGTTACACCATATATGGTAAGCATAGCCACAAAGCGTGGTATATATCAACTATATACCACTTTGACACCTCAGATCAAAGGAAATCACAGGGTTATATATCACATATTTCCCTGACCACAGGGCAATATCTAGATATTGCCCTGTGGTTAGGGCAATACCATGATATAGCCCTGACCACAACTGCCTTTGATGCTGAGGCAGCTACAAAGCATCAGTTCCCTTTGATTATTTATATAGAGATGCTTAAAGTTTTGCATTGTGGGTTTGAATTAGAGCTGCTTAAAGTTTTGCATTTTGGGTTTGAATTAAACATGTTGATTTAGTCAGGGGCATTGTTGTGAAGTAAAAAGAAATGATTGAGTCAGCATTGCATAGTTCAGTTACTAAGCAACACTAAATAATCATTTTTGCAATGTGGGGATTGTTTTTCTACAGAGTACATTTCAACTGCACGAAAAGATGCCTCAAAAATTCACAACCTATATGTCTAAGTGTTTATTTTAGCACCTTAGGTTACTTTATTTATCCACAAAGTGGTAATTTGGTTTAAAATGGTATCACTACAACCAGTGAAACCCACAATCATTTCTTTTTTGTGACCACAATTTAAACCCACAATCGATTTTTGCAAACCTCTGTATAAAAGTAATGTGGTGAATGCAGGTTTGTCTTCCTTCACCTATTAGGTGATCATGCCAGAGTGGTATATATTACTTATACCATGGCCACTCTGGATTTGCCTGATATATATGCCCGCGCCCTTGGGCCTGCGGCCCTCGGGCCTGGGCATAAATATCAGGCAAATCCCTTGTGGCCATGGTATAACTATTAAATATACCACAGTTTGCCGTGGTATCAGTTATATACCATGGCGCGGCACTTTTGATCTCAACCACAGGTGTGGTATATATTGGACTTATATAATCAAGGACTCAACCATTACAAACAAAGTCACTCACACAGATGCTTTTCAAAATGAACTCCCATATATTTCATCTAAACACTAAAAAGGCGGCTACTAAACCAACCACTCTTGGTCCAATTCCTTTGAAATGTCAAACAATGATTCATATATACGGTATTCCAGACTGTTTATTCTAATTAAATTAATCGGTTTAGGGTGAATTCCCATGGTCTTGGCAACGGTGAATCCTACAATACATTCCTCATACATTATGCATTGGGTGGAACGATGAACAAGTGGCAAAATTTATGAAAAGGTGGTGATGTGCGCTGCAGCTAGAGCCATGAGAACAAGGTGGAGTATTCCGTAAAGGTATATGAGTAATACATAGGCTGTTTTCTTTTGTGGGTACCACCACATAATGCTGCTGGCGTTTCGAAAGTAGACAAAAATCACTGTGTTTTTTTACACCATTATACATGATTTTGGGAGCATGGCCAGTTCACACAGCATAATTCATACACAAATACTGACTGTATTTATTCCGTCTATGTTTAGGTGTTGGAACTAAAAGTCCAAATACTGATTCAACTTTGTCTCAAACAAAATCAGACCACAGCTCCCAGTAGTGAATAAAATTAGAGTCATTTATAGATTTGAGGTTCGTTTTGTCTCGTTATAAGGAGTTATTAAAATTAGTTGTTCCAATACTGAATAAAGACGGGGTTAGAATATGTAGTATTGGAACACTATTTTTGCTGTGTCAATAGTAATGTATTAATAATGTTCAACATGATCAGAACAAACAAAGGAGAGACCAATTACTCTACAGAACAACATCATCTTATACAGTGAAAAACAGTGTACAATGCCAATCTCCAACAAGATGCTCAAGGTTGTAGTGACGCTCAAAGTAGTCAATGGTACTCAAAATATATCATGACATCACTGCCACCAACACTGCACACAGTTTAATCATCCAAGTGTCATTGCTAAGGTGACAGAATTCATGCTTATTATTATTATGGATTCATAGCAATTAGCTATTAAACGTGAAGTGTGTCAGAAATAGCTTGCCCTTTACTAGCAAATTATCTTTTTTTACAATCTTGCTCCTTCTCCACCTACAAAATACCAACACAACATAGTATACCAAGTTTTCAACCATGCACAAATACAATTCTACTCACTCAGGCTCACCCCACGATGTTGTTAACACCTGTCTAGTATACATGACTTGGGGGACTAATGGACTCCTCTGTCACTACTGGTAATGTAGTGGTTATTGTTGATCATCTTGTTAGTGGTGTGTGTTGTTGACCTGATAAAGTCCATCAAGGCACAGTTGTCATGGCGATGATCATCCCATGTATATAGCAGATGTGCCACCTTGTATTGGAAATGACCCAATTTGACACTCTCCCATAGCTTTTATGAAGTTTTGCTATAATTCTAGATGGTGTTACTCTTAAAGCATGTCTGGAGAAGTTTGCAAGTTGGACATATATCTAAACTTATAACTTTGTGCTGATCTTCCTGGCCAGCTTGCCAGCCCTATACCAATTTTTAATCCCTTAGTGATTTGATTTAGTCTTGTTTTCTGATGATTCCATCTGAACTTACCACTAATAACCGTTACCTAGCAACATCTATTGGCTGCAAGAGTTCAGAAGATGGATAATGACTTTTTATTACATGACCTTTATCATTCTGGATTAATTGTTGAACTTGTTCCAATTGATCGAGAATTATATGTGTAGGCTGCTTCATGTCAGACATAATTGCTCAAGTGGCTAACACGTGTCTCAAATCAAAGAGAACTGTAAGATCACTGTTTGAGCAAGCTGCTCATGTTGTCTTCTGCATGTCATTTCAGTTAATTCCAAAGCTTGCAGACTTGCATCTCTTTCTATTTTTGTACCATAACTTTAGTGTATGTCTTGACAGGGCTCCTATGCTGACCACATTGTGGTTATCAATACCATGGGGGTATACCCCTAGTCTAGGCTCCTGTAGCTGCACATGTATTTTATTAATTGTTATATATAATGAGTACAGGTCATTGTATATGAGTACAGGTCATTGTATATGAAGGATTAAATGTGAACAAGTCCCACAGTTGTCTATAAGCAGTATTAATTGATGTATTCCCTAAAAGTAGTCAATTCAGTGGTGAAGTAATAGCTCATTTGTTCTGCGAAAGCATTGAATACTTCTACAAGGGAAATTAAAAATAAATGAGCTTGTACATTCAGTGTGCACAGGTTACTCTTATGATCTTCGCTTTGCTTTTCCGATTCTTTGTTTATCAAGTCTGAATCTTGTTCTTTTCTATGAGAAGGCAAATTCTTCTCCCTGTTGCATACATTTAACGTTAAGTTCTTTGATTTGCTGTTGCAAAGATTTTGTTGCGGTGAGACTTGCTGCTTCTGTTAACTTCTTAAGGCCAGTAAACTTGTGGTCAGCTTCAACCATGTTATTTTCAATTATGTAGAATGCTTCTATACCTATTTCATTAAGTTTCTTCCACATCTGGGGTTGGGGTTGGTGAATGATCCTCCTGCTACATAGGGGCTTATGCTACTTGATTCTCGCCACTACTCCCTGCAACTGATAAAGCCATTACTAGCTATATTTTAGTTTAAATGCTCGCGTTGTAAGGACAGCTGTACTAACCTACAAACTTGTCATGACTAACAACGCATGTTATGTACATCACTGTTTGGCAGTATTGGGAGTAACGCGTTACTTATGTAACGTGTTACATAATATTATTACTTTTGTGGTAACTAAGTAATATAACGAAATACGCTATAAAAACAGGTAATATAACTCAAGTTACTTTACTTACGCATTACCTACTGTAAGTAATATAGTGACTGTAACCAGTCTAATATTATGTAATATCATTACTACAAGTAACGAAGTTACTAATCTCATTAGTAATCCACTGAGTAACGCCTAGCCACAACGAAGTAATGAAGCCTACTGAATGAAGCTTATTCACCAGCTTCTTACTTATAACCAAGATTTTCACATTGTCCAATTTTCACATTGTCCAACAATGCAATCATGTCACGTGATAAGGTGGTAGTTTCACACATGACAGCTTAAGGCTGTGGACACAAAGTAATATAATATGTAATATTATTACAGTTACTTTATTTTATGGGTAATATGTAACTGAAACTAAATAGTTCAGTTGCAAGTAATATGTAATATGTAACTAGGTACTTTTAAAAAGTAACTTACCCAACACTGCTGGTTGGTAATGTAGAGTGGGCCAACCAGAATTTCATTTACTGGTATAGACGTTGGAACACATAGACAATGGAGAGACACAAATTAGTGAGAGGTGATCGATAGTTTGAGTGCCTTGACAAGCTTTCCTTGACAAGAACCAGTGAACTGTGGTACAAGGCTACTGAGGAGGCCTCATGCTTCTATTTGCAGAATTACCAATATTAGCCCACAGCATGCATATGACTTGCAATCCAGAACACACAGAGGAGTTTACAGAATTAATTGTTGATAATCAAAATGGCGTAATTATTATATCGTTGGTCAGATATATTCCAGTATGAAAACAGCTGGTTATAATAATTTCATGTAGTACCTATGGGTGGTATGTTATGTGAACAATTTCGTCCTTCAATCGAGCGATTGCCATGTAGTAGCTGCTTCAGTGTGAATTTTTTGCAATGAATTTATCAAAGACTCCTATAAGTAAAAAGCGATTTATACAATTATGTTCAAATTATGGTGCACAGCTTACTTCGATGTTCTCCTTTTTCTTCCAGCTCTTTCACTTATTTCCAGCTGCTTTTGACTACGTTTTAGTTCTTCGCATGTTTGTTCTAGTTCTTCTTTCTATGAACCAACTGTACATTTGAGGTCATCTATTTGTTGTTGGAATTTATCGACAGCCTCTGATTTTCTTTTCAGCTCTTTAAAACTCTCCTCCACTTAAATTACAATGTCTTTATAGATGAAGATAATTTTTTCACTCCTTCATATATTTCAGCTGTAGTACACTGTGAGCTACCCTGGCTGCTATGAGTCTCCATGTTGTACTTTATCAGCAACTGTAAGTATTGGACATACTTTGTCTTGTGTTATACTTGTTGACGCTGTAAATTGTTTGTTATTTCATGGCTTATTTGTAATATAAAATTTAACTCAATTAATGTAAGGAGAGATACATGCATATGTTTAGTTACATTGAGAGTACAGAGAAAATGTGATGATCCTGTGATTGGTTAATTATAAGGTTAGGGCAAACCTTATACTGTTAATAGAATGTGGAGATGAGATGCTTCTTACCACTTGTATTTTCTATTAACTGCTGGTGGCTTACATGACACTGGCACTGGCACTAGCTACATAATGTGCTGCTTTATCTCATACAGAATGAAGCCATGGCTGAATGAGTGTGATGTAGTTGTGTAGTTGTTCGGTATTGTGAAGTGATAGTCACTGCTGACCTGTTATGCTGGTGTTCACTGAAGAAAGATAAAAGTTCTCAATCCTGAACATGATTACCATGCCGACTGTCAGGAGTTTTATAAATCATTCCATCCATTACTGGCTTTGGTGGGAAAACAATAGGTACAAGGAATGGTGCATTGTTTGAGCTCTTTTCTGACAGTAGCTATCTGCACACATGTACAGTGTATTGTGAGGTAACTGCTCTTGTTGACCAGCTTGCATGATCTGCTCTGTTGGCTCTACCTTCTCCCAAGTTCAGATACAGAGAGTTGATTACTGGCCTTGCTACATTTCAGGAGTGGTTTGAACAGTTTGTAATTGGTCCCCTCGTGGTTATGCTTTTTTGGTCCTGCATAATTGGTTGTTGAATTGCATACCAGGTTCAGTCTAGTTATAGGTAACCAATGGACTTTATCCCGAAATTACGTCACAGACTTAAAAATGACCGCTGTAGTGTGGGGGGAGCTTGTAAAATTTGTATGGGCAACTATGGGAAAAAAAAGACTTTTGAATGGCAATATCTCAGCCAAGAAGGAAGATATCAAGCTCTAACCAGCAGGTATGTTTATAAATTAGCTGAAAGAATTTGAATCTAGTGTTGTTTTGAAAATCAACCGAAAATTGTTTTTACATACTTATTGTAACATCTTATAGCCATACCTGCTAGTTAGAGTTCGATATCTTCCATTTAAAAATTTTCTTCTCATTCGCCCATACAAATTTTATGAATCTCCCACTACAGTGGCCATTTTTATGTCTGTGACGTAATATCGGATAAGGCTCATAGACAAGAGGCAAAGAATGACAGGAAGTTGGGTCATTATCACATTTAATCAGGCAATGCCCTCACTGCACTAAGTGAAAGTATGGTCTACTGGAATAATTTACAAATGCTAACACTACAAAGAATACAATAAAGGAAACTAATGTTGTAAGTGTCTAATGTACCACATGTATGGTAAACGTTGTTGACAATGTTTACATACCATACCATTATAATTAGTCTGGTATAGCCAACCTGCAAGCATAGCGCGAGGGTCTGGTGACAGCTGCACTTGTGCCACTCTTACCAAAAACTGGTGCGCCCAATCAAATCACTCATAACGGCATTCTATGATGTGATTTCCTCTATAGCCAGTCTCGAATTAATTCACAGATGCTATGCAGCTGAAACATTGACAGGCAACAGTACACAACATCCTCTCTAGTAAGTTTGTTATATATCAATTCTACATCTAGCATAAATGTAGGAGTTTGTCTCCATTCAAGTGTCACCATCATATGGTAACCGAAAAGTGTTGATGTGTTTACATGCTCATTTTTGAAATTCATTGCATTCCATTTGCACAGGTGTTTAATGCGGCTGTCACCAGACCCTTGTGTGTCACTCATATGCCAGACTAGGCAATAACAACCCAGCTAGGTAAGGTGCAACAGGCAATCACCCCTCACAGTTGAGGGTAACAAAGTGACTGTTCTAAATATATTATAGCATGTAAAGCAGTCTTGGGGTCAAAGGGTCAAATACACTTTCCAAACTGTTTAAATACAACTTTAAATACTTTGTTAATATTAAGTTTTCCAAGTGACTTGACTACTTAATTGTATATCTACACTATACACATGCTATCTTCTTAGCCTGACCACTTTTTTGGGCCTTGCTACGACTCTGCCAAGGCTGTAGCAAGCGTCCAGCTGGTCCAGTTTTGGTCAGCAGCCACTTGGAATTTTGTTAAATATTGAGATAGTCTAATAGAGCAGTCAATACAGTATCTCTAATAGAGCAGTCAGATATACAGCCTGTAGGTTTCAGTTACCAATCTCACAATTGCATTGATTGTTCCAGTCAGAGTTGCTTCTAAATTCAGTCTTAGAGCGCTAAATTTTTCCTGTGGGGACATTCCTTCAGTTCCCCTAGTTTGGCATGCTACATTGCTGAATTAAGGAATTAAATGTTAGGTTTCTGCCGATGACCGGATAAAGATTTTTTTTAAATCGCCAAAACTCAAAATTTAGTCTACCTCACTGCCTGACCACATTCACAAACCTAGAGGCCAAACGAAGCAGCACATGGCCACCATTTTACACCACAATAGCAAACTCTCCAGTGGGATATTGGGGTTCCGATGAGTGTAGGCCCTCTGCACCTTGTGTTTTCTTTTATCTTCAATAAGGCTGCTTGTCTTCTTTTTTCCTACAAAACCATATCAAGGCATTAGTTTTCCATATCATCACATTCTTACAGCAGCATATTTAGATGCCAAAGAATTATTTTAAAGCTGGATTTCAGAAGCGCTTCAATCCTGGCACTACTGTAAGAGGTATACTAGCTAGATATCTGCAACTTTGCAATTGGGATCCCATTCGTGATAGGTTCGCGACCACACCCATCAAAGAAAGATCTTAATGGTCTAGCTAGCTGTACACCCCTTGGCTGACTTACTGATTGATACTCTAATACAACAGTCACTCTAATACAACAGTCATGTGTGATATTCTAATAGAACAGTCACAAGTTACATTGTAGCTAGCTGTGCTACAACAAAAACTAAACAAACTAGTTTTTTAAACAGTTGGTAATTTAAAAATAAAGTAGGGATCTGTGCAATAAAAAGTAGTGAAACAAGATATGAATGATGGTATTACAGCATAGCTCGGTGAGAAAGTCCCTGCTTTGGCACATTTTTACTTCATTTATAAATTAACAATTTTTAAAATACTAGTAACAATGCTTATGAGCATGCTTACTCCATATTAGTGATTCTTGCAATAGTGTCTGCTACCATTGTGCTGTCCTTTGTTCTGCTGCAGTAAATACTTTTTTGTCATTACAGGTACTCCAAGTACTAACATGTTACTAACCTACAATGACCACCTCCAGTGGACATGCTACAGCAACGTTGGCCTGCCAGTAAGGGTTCACTGTCAAGCCATTCATCTTCAATGATGTGTGAGGTGTGAATACTTTATTACAGTTGGAGCAATGGATGGTAAGTGTTGATGTTAGTCCATCATGATGTGTATCATGTATTGTTACAGTGACCTGGTTAACTGGAGAATTGCTGCTGAAGAAGTGATATGGCTTACGACAACTTGCACATGATCATGGAGATGTACCATTCAATGGTGGTTTTAGTTTACCTAGTATCAATATCATAAGTTTTTTAGGGAGTTTCCTTTTCTGGAATTCTTCAAACTTTCTTTTTATAACATGATGTGTTTGAGTTTTTTTATCAGTATACAGTTATAATTCACCTTAGAAGCCAGCAGAACTCAGTGGAATACTTTTGCATCTAACAAGCACTTGTAAATGAATGACATGAGCAGCTGATGTGGGTATCTGTTGCACAATATGCATGCGTAAATATGGCAGTTCCACAATGTAAGCTGTCTTGCCAAAAATACTGATTATCAACCACTTTATCTGTTTGTTAGAGCCATTGGTCTGCAAATGCTCAAGGATAGACTAGCCTATTTTTGAGTATAATCTGCTTCTCGCTCTTAGGCATCATAACATGTCACAACAAACACAGTGGTGTCTTAATATGAAACTGGCCAAGGAATGAATATAGTATTGTTACAGTTAAAATTTCTTGTCAGTTCCTCAACAGTTGCTCTCTTTGAAGGCAGTGCATATGAGATGCTAAGGGGAATGCGTAGCTTTGCCAATTTGGAACACTCTGAAATAACATAGCAGAAATAAACCTCTGATAGCTCTACTAAATGGAAAAGAGTAAGCATGTTTGATGTACACCTTGATCAGAAACAAACTATAGCTAATTAGCAAACCACTGAATGTGTGACATAGCCCATAGTTCCCAATTGTATGTGATGAATGTTGCTTACTGGTTTATGGTAACTCTGAGCTATGTGAGTAACACAATAGCTCAGGAAAGACTACTGCATGCTATTGAGAATTACAGCACACATAATAAAGCACAGTAAGTATAAAATACACACTGAGTTGGCCAGTAAGATACTAGACACTATACCAAATAGGTTGTAGCTATTTGACAATCATTGTTCATAATGAGGATGATATATGAACAAGACCTATAGTCAAGTGTTTCCTTTGTAAGTTCTAATAGAGCCAGTAAAACTGGTGTTCCTGTGACCATAAATTGATTGACTGCACCGCAATATACATTAGACTTGCAGTGATCTACTTCATGGAACTTTGTTGTAGCTTAATAAAATGGTAACAACACTATTGAATTCTTAATGATTACAGCTAGTGTTTGACTTGGTGTTAACAATACTAATTGTATATGTAACAATATAACAATGTATAGTGGAACTAGAAAAGAGCCAGAACTGGTACCGATAGTACCTGTTGAAGAGTGCAATGGTGAGGAAGGTGGTGATAAATGTAGTCGGTGACTATCGGTAACTAATTGTAGATTGTACATAGGAAGCAGCAACAACCAGGAAAACCCACAGCAGTCTGTTAGGAACTCATCAATTATAATTATGTAGATGGCAACAGTAAATGGGTCCAAAAGTCATATAATTGTATGGCACATGTATGTCTCACCTGCAGAGCACTGTTTGCTACTAGGCACGCCGCATGCAGATTCATGGTCTGTTCACATAGCCATAGGCAAATACTCTAATAGAACAGTCAGTTGACTGCAGTGGTCCCATGTGTTGCCTGTAACTTATTAAACAGACAAAGAAAATGCAATAACTATAGAAATTTGTTGAATTCTTATGCTTATCATGATCATCTCACCATTAACACCATAGTAGGTTTTGCCCTGGTTTATGTCACAAAGAAGAAGTTATTTTATAGAGAGTTCAGCTACAAAGAAACCATCATGTAGAGAGTTCAGCTGCAAACAAATCACCTGTAGAGAGTTCAGCTACAAACAAATCTCCCTGTAGAGAGATCAGTTAGAAGAAGTTTCCTTGTAGAGAGTTCAGCTACAAACAAATCACCCTGTAGAAAGATCAGCTAGAAGTAGTCACCTTGTAGAGAGTTCAGTTACAAAGAAACCATCATGTAGAGAGTTCAGCTACAAACTAGTGACCTTGTAGAGACATCAGCTAAAATAAACTACCTTGTACAGAGTTCAGCTACAAAGAAACCATCATGTAGAGCCTCGCTCCAGGTATGTTCACAAGCCATCTTTGGCAGGTTTTAGTAAACCTATACTTTTTGAAACCTACCAACAATGGTTCAGGAACATACCTCTGTAGACAGTTCAGCTGCAAACAAATCGCCTGTAGAGAGTTCAGCTACAAACAAATCTCCCTGTAGAGAGATTAGTTAGAAGAAGTTTCCTTGTAGAGAGTTCAGCTACAAACAAATCACCCTGTAGAAAGATCTGCTAGAAGAAGTCACCTTGTAGAGAGTTCAGTTACAAAGAAACCACCATATAGAGAGTTCAGCTACAAACTAGTGACCTTGTAGAGACATCAGTTACCTTGTAGAGAGTTCTGCTACAAAGAAACCATCATGTAGAGAGTTCAGCTGCAAACAAATCACCTGTAGAGAGTTCAGCCACAAACAAATCTCCCTGTAGAGAGATCAGCTAGAAGAAGTTTCTTTGTAGAGGGTTCAGCTACAAACAAATCACCTTGTAGAAAGATCAGCTAGAAGGAGTCACCTTGTAGAGAGTTCAGTTACAAAGAAATCATAATGTAGAGAGTTCAGCTACAAACAAATCACCTGTAGAGAGTTCAGCTACAAACAAATCTCCCTGTAGAAAGATCAGCTAGAAGAAGTTACCTTGTAGAGAGTTCAGCTTCAAAGAAATCATCCTGTAGGAAATTCAGCCACAAACAAATTGCCCTGTGGAAAGATTAGTTAGAAGAAGTTACCTTGTAGAGAGTTCAGCTACAAAGAAAACAAATCACCTGCACAGAATTCAGCTACAAACAAATCACCCTGTAGAGAGATCAGCTAGAAGAAGTTACCTTGTAGATAGTTCAGCTACAAACAAATCACCCTGTAGAGAGATCAGCTAGAAGAAGTTACCTTGTAGCTAGATTATTCAGCTACTAACAATTCACCCTGTAGAGAGGGCATCAAGAAGAAGTCACCTTGTAGAGTGTTCAGTTACAAAGAAACCACCATGGAGAGTTCTGTAATAAATATATGTATTATATATATAATTTGTACATTTACTGATAAAATCAGAAATATTTAAAGTACATCTGCTTCATCTTTTCTTCTTCCTGTGGTAAAGAAGAAAAAGACAGGTTAAAAAAGTCCCAAAGCCGGCCGGTGGTATACAAATACAAAAAGAAATGAAATCTAATCTAAAACAGCCAAGCTGTAAAAAAACAGTGCGGCCCTCAAAAAGGCTATGGTGAAAAAAGATGTGAAATCCAAGGTGGCGGCCAAGAAATGGCTGTGATGGTAGGTTAATGGTAAAAATTTTAATAACAGCAATTTAGGTGAATCTTTTGCCAAGACCAAGCGGCACAAAAATTCACCTGAATTGGCAAAATTCGAGGCAAAATCAGAATCACTACGAACAAAACTAAATAAAAAGTAATCACAAATAAATTTTAAAAATGCTTACCATCACTGCATGGCCACTGAGCTGGCGAGGCTCTGGGTTAGCTATCGCACTATTGCTCGCTGCTCGCTAGGCTACTGGTATCTCAAATTAGACACAGCTAGCTACACGTCGCCTCGCACGTCTCGGACCACGTTCTATCGCCCACGCGCAAGAAGTGGTTGACAGTGAAAAAACAGTGTATAAGTATCATACAACTGTTTAAATATATACGTTCTTTGATATTGTATATGCATTAGTTTGCCAGTGATAGTTATAAACGGCGAAAAGAATGTAATGAATTGCCCGCCCACGCCCAATTTGCGCCTTCGTTAAAATGGCCTTGCTCAAAGACGATTAAATGTCTATGACATAGTTTTCTGTATAAATACTTTGGTTTGTTTATCATGCTGTAATATTGTGCTGCTGTGTTATGCTATAATAATATTAATGCTTATATTATTTAATGATGTTTGTTTCTATTACTTTAGTGCACGGTGGGAGGTGGAAGCGTCCATGATGATGATTGGGTAATGTGCAAAACTGCAAATAAGGTGAGTGTATGCTTTGTAAAAGAAGCCCACGTAGCTGTGCAGGGCTCATCTTCTGTACAGATCAGCTTCTGTATAGTCTTTCATTATTTTATTTTTCCCGGTAGCCAACGCCCACGCAAAACACAGAAATGGTGTACCAGAGGGGTTGCCAACGCCCACGCAAAGCACCCAACTGGCGTATACGAGACTCCCAATCGTAATGTATTTTTAAAAGCATTTAGTGATATTGCTAACTAGTAACTACCTGTACAGTTGTTGATCTACATCTTGTTCTAGTTATTCATGATCGATCATTGTCTACTTTGTTAAACTCACTTTCTCCATTATTTTTACATGATTTAGGATTTGGTTTCTAATATATTTGTGTATTTCTGATTGGATTTCTCACATAGCATACAAGAGTCCCAAGGCATTGGCTACCCCTCGCTTTTTACCAATAGCCAGTTCATCTTTAGTTGACAAAGATAGTGTGACCATCTAATTATGATATTACAAACTAAATTAAATTCTTGATCACAGATACACATTTCCCTTGTTGCTATATGTGGCACACCACAAAATTAACCAATGTAAACAACCATTACCATACCTTGTAGTGTTTTATTTTTATGTGAATATGTAGTGAAGTGTGTGTGTAGTGTGTTTGTGTGTGTGTGTGTGTGTGTGTGTGTAGTGTGTGTGTGTAGTGTGTGTGTGTGTGTGTAGTGTGTGCGTGATAAAGATTTTTTTAAATTCACCAATTTAAATGTGACTGTTTTTTCCACTGGTTTATACGTTGGAGAACTGCAAACAAATAACTTGAAATTTTTATAATGACCATTTTTCAAAATATTTATTTGATTACATGTACAAAATACAAAGATGTATCACGTGATCAAAAAAAGTTATTAGCATGACGTACAAGGACTATTGACCATTGAAATGTTGATGAATTAAACATTCAAGAACGTAATACTTCTCCATTGCAACTCGCCCACGCAATATAACGCGCGCGTCATTAATAATCAGTGCTCAGCCAGGGTATGCGACTATTGGATTGAGATGGTGATTTTTATAAAATTATTTGTACCGTGTAAAACGTTCGTCACGAACGGTATAGCTAACTGAAGTATTCAAGAAAGGATAGATCTAGCCTGGTATAACCTGGAATCGTTAAAAAGTTCGCGCCTGGATTGTTGGGGTGAGCCAATATTTTCATTGCCAATGGTTCTATGTGTAATGTTAAACCCCCTACTTTGTACCATGAAGAAGGTCGTATTAAACTGTTACATTTTACGTGAAAGTAGATGTCATGCTGGCCATTCCTGCTAGAACCTGGAAAAGGTTTAAAAGTTATCTGACGCTCCATAACAGAGCCTTGAAAACCTGCTTCCAGTGTAGACGCGTGTATCTTGCCAATAAAATTTTTTTTATTAAAAGTCGCTTAATTGTTGGATATGTTATCTAGTATGCCTGTTCCCTCCTTTGTGTCTGAAGATGGTATTTGTGATATTGACATAACAGAGTCAACAGTTCTTCAGAAGCTACTTGAGCTCAAGGTTAACAAAGCTCCTGGCCCAGATGGTATACATTCTTATGTCTTAAAAGCTTGTGCTAACACACTTTATGTACCTTTAACCATTCTGTATTCTCAATCCTTATCTAGTGGTGTCCTCCCTGATGAGTGGAAACAGGAACACGTTGTTCCTGTTTTTAAAAAGGGTCAAAGAAACTAAGCTTCCAACTACAGGCCAATTAGTTTGACATCTTTAGTTGTTAAGATCCTGGAATCTATTATACATTCTGAAATGTTAACCTTTCTTGATGGGCAAGGCATACTTAATGGTGAGCAACACGGTTTTGTTAACAGGAAGTCCTGTTTTACTAACTTGTTATCAACTTTTGAAGAGTGGACTTCTGCTTTGGATCGAGGATTTGGCATTGATGTCATATTTCTAGACTACAGTAAGGCATTTGATTCTGTACCTCATCATAGATTGATCTCCAAGTTGGAAGCATTTGGTGTTCGTGGTAATTTGTCTTTGTGGCTATCAAACTTTCTTTCCAACCGCTTCCAGAGAGTTGTGTTGAATGGTCACTTGTCGTCTTGGGCTCAGGTGGTGAGTGGAGTCCCCCAGGGGTCTATTTTAGGGCCCTTGTTGTTTATATTATATGTTAATGACATCCCAGACCTTATTGAAAATAATGTAAGAATGTTTGCTGATGATACAAAAATTTATTCTGTTATTCATAGCTTTGACGATCACCTTAGGCTGCAAAGTGATGTTGACCGATTGTTGCAGTGGTCTCACACATGGTTGCTTCGGTTCAATATAGCTAAATGTAAGCTGATGCGGATTGGTAACTCTGCTCCGTTCACCTACTCTATGCTGGACAGTTCCACCAACTTACCCTTTGAAATCACAGAAGTGCAAGAAGAAAAAGATCTTGGTATTTGGTGCACTGAAGACTTGAAACCATCTCTACAGTGTCGTAAGGCTGCAGCAAAAGCTATGCAAGTTCTTGGTTTGCTAAGAAGGTCCTTCAAACTTTTTTCTGTTGACTTGTTGACTTTTTGTACAAAATGTATGTCAGACCTCACTTGGAGTATTGCATCCAGGTCTGGAGCCCTTACTTGGCGAAAGATATTGATCTCCTAGAGAAAATACAGAGACGTGCCACCAAGTTATTACCTAGTTTATTTGATTTACCATACGAAACTCGTCTAGAGAGACTTGGTTTATATTCACTGTATTGTAGACGTCAAAGGGGAGATCTAATTGAGACCTACAAGATATTGAATGGTTACTATGACATCAACCCTACCTCATTTTTCACTTTGAGTAATACGGATACCACCAGAGGTCACCACCGTAAACTCTTTAAATTTCGATCTCGGCTGCTAGTGAGGCATAATTTTTTCACCAACAGAGTAGTTAATTTGTGGAATTCTCTTCCAGCAGATGTTATTTCTGCACCAACCGTGGCATTGTTTAAGAAGAATCTTGATGATTATGGAGAACAACAAGATATGGGCACTCTCAAAGGCCTGCGGCCTAGCTTGACAGACTTGTACTGCCAAGCAATTTTTGTCCATTAATAATAATAATAATAATTATTATTATAAAAAAGTCACTACACGTGTCAACTGCATAAAAATATTACTGTTTCAGTTGAACGCACAGGAATTACGTTGTTCGCAACCACTTTGGTGCTTCTTAGTAAGTTTCTTTTATTGTTACTGCTTCGTTATTGTGACTACAGTATCGGCAGTGGGAAGATAACTTGGCAGAGCATCTCGCAGAGCATAGATTTATTTCATGTAGAAAGGTGTCAACGGAGGTGCGGATAGAGGATAAACATCAGTTTCCAATCCCTGGTGGGTGTAGTATCTATGGACAAGCTAACTTTGTTTGATCTGGGGTGTCCTTTTCCACAACGCAGTGGCTATTCGTCCGGCAGCCGGACACCACCTTTCTGCGCTATTCGTCCGGCACTTCCTGTTTGCACACGTGAGGGCTCACGTTGCGTTCAGGTTGAGGCGCACTATTAAAACAGAAGAGTCTTGGTTGGTTCTTGGACGAACTATGGCCGTATCCTTCGAAGTTGGTGACACCTTCTCGTCCTATAAAGATTTGAAGAATCGTGTTGGACAGTTTGAAAAAATTTATTTCGTTCAGCTTGCCCACAGGGATTCCAGGACATTGGCAGCTGCAGCTAAGAGGGTGCCTAAGGTAGTGGAGAAAGCAAATGAAGAGCTTGTGTATTACAGCATTGTGTTAACTTGTGTGCTTGGGGTAAAGAAGCACAAATGTGAAGGATCCGGTGTTAGACCAACACAAAAGTGAGTCCATGATCAGTGTCTGTAGTGTCAGTTATACAGAGCTCTCAACTGGTGGAAATCATTTTGAGTGAGAACATAAGTGAAAATGAGTGAGATTGGTATTAAAATGAGTGAGATTATGTAGAGGGCAGGAGACTCACCTGCATTGTGTGAATCACACTCCTAAATGCAAAGGATTTTGCCTCTAGAGGGTCTGCATGGGGTATGTGAAAAGTTTGCAACTCAAGACATTCTTAGGTGCAATTTTGATCGATAGTTCATGATTTTTGGACAAAAGATCAAACAGATTTTAATCACATACAGTAAGGGATTATATTGCATAATGTATATATACAGTAGCTATTATATAATTCACTGTTTGCTGCTGTGTGCCCTGTTATATTCTGATGTTACTTTCTTCGAGGATTTAAGCCACACCACTTATGCAGGACTGCATTTATGACAAGGCTTTGTTTTGATTATAACAGATAATGACCTGAATGCAAACAGTAACAATACAGCATGGAAATGACTTAGTCTATAATAATTGCATGTTTAAAAATAATGTGAAGTCAGTTAATTAGCTAGCTATAAGGTGTGTGCAATGAGTTCAATAATGGCTTCTGTTTACATGGCTTCTGTTGATCGTTGATGGCTGAACAACCCTAACATATGTGAATATAACCATAACAACCCTATGATATACCTGTCCTTACGAGTGATCATGTGATGCTAAGAAACGGCTGCTTTAGTTCGAGATTCATGCTTTGAGTCAGAGAAATTAATTCGTGAGTTTAGGTGTTGTGGGTGAGAGTGAGATTTTGCTTCAATTCGTGAGAGTTGAGAGCTCTGGTTATACTCTGACTGAGTTTTTGTGTCTTGTGCATTGGCCAGAGGGTACATGACCAAATTTAATTGTGAAAATAGCCAATGGCTGATGGGTTGCTGTATTTGGTGGATCAACGGATCTCGTGATGAACATATTATTCTACTACTCATTGGATTATTGTGTAATACTAATTATTTTACTAATAATGACAAATGCTGCACCTTCATCGCTAAAACGTCCACGCACCGTTTCAGATTTGTGACTGTCTCTGGGAAAACCGGTCTTATCACCCATTTAAAAGTATCGAGAAACGTCGGTTTTAAACATTCAGTGTGTTGTAGCTGGCCAATGGTGGTAGGTACGCATACCACATTTTCACACGTTTCACAGCAATTTCTTACCTTCCTGATCATCCACTGAAGAAGTAATCAGCAGCTAAGTTTCCCGCCATTTTAGATAGTTTTTAAACCGAGGTTGTCTGTATCAGGCGAGCTCCAGAAGGGTGGGAGGTGGGGGCCCTGGAAGGCGGGCAAGATGGTGTTCAAAAATTGAAAAGAAACGTGCTGGGATGAACTGGGCCAAGTTATAGGCCATTCAGGGCTCAGAACTGGCTAAAATGAAAGGAAATTTACAGCGCAGGTCATTGTCCAATACCACGGAGCTGTACAGCCACACACAGCCATCACCTGGTTGGCCAGGGCTCCATCAAGACCCCAGACCACTCGTACGGCTCGCCACTGTGCTCTGAAAAAACAGCCAGCAAAAGCAGACCACTTCAGTCTGGTTGACTGTGGCAGTGAAACTTGATAGTGCATTCATTAAGCTTTGTGTTTGTGTGAAAAAATCAAACTTCCTGTCTTGGGCAATAAGAACGGTTTTCGTAGATCCAGTCACATTTATGGATTTAGCTAGCTACGGAAACACAGATTAGATCCACTACCTAGCTTTAAACACAAGTGTTTTAAAAAATATATTTTTAGTCTAGAGGATGAGACTAGGTACAGCCAGCCCATATCACAGCTGTAATCCTACAATCATTCTATAATTTACCTTCTTTAGGCTTTATTCTCATGGGAGGAGAGTGTGCCGTGGCCCAGACCGCTGAAGTGAGTCAATTCACCAGCTTTCCTGTTAAGAATATTTGCTTCTATAAAGATTGTCAACAGTGTTAGCTTGCCAAGTTAACTTACTCAGGATGTATCAGGAGTCAGTAAAATCCAGTCTCCTCAAACACATGCCTATCCATGGAAAACAATGTAGCTACTTGTGCAGCACCAGATAGTGGACTATATAGACTATGTACTGTATACATAAGTTTAATATGACCGCCATAGCTAGCTAAATCCGTAAATCTGAAACGGTGAGTACAGTTGAGAAGTTAAAATGAAGTGAGCAGTGTTTTGTCATTATACTAGTAAACTAATTATTATATCAAGAGTATTACAACACTGACAATGCTTACACATCTCCAATGAGCAGTGGAATATGTTCATCATCTGAACTGTCTACCCGTGATCTGTCAACCAATGATTCGCCCAATACAGCAACCCATAGCCGACTGCAATTTCTAATAGTTTATATACCATGTATATACTATTTTATGTTTCTGCTTTGCTGTATTTTGCAGGACAATCAAGCAAGGCTGTCCTGCTTCAGTGAAACTTTGCTTGACAGAAGATTGCCAGCAGCTCACAGTGTCTCGATGTCAATACATGAATGATGTCAATAAGGTTGTAACTGATGTTGATTGTGTTGGTTGTGTATGACAGCACTAATGCATAAACTACTGTATAGAGAGAAACTTTGACAGGGGTAAACTTTAGTTAAATTGCATTTGGCAAAATAAAAACTTTGACTAATTCAAGCTCATGCAATGTTTAGCTATAAAGAAGCTAATCTGAGACGCTATGAGTAAATGGCGGATTTGGCTAAATCGCCAAATTTGTCAAAATTTCCCTCTATACAGTATTATTGGAGTTGTTGATACTATATACTTTTGTAACCTTTGGTTTGCCTGCACATTATTTATTTGTATAGTAAATTGAATTACAAACATATTGTTAAAACTGGCCTTGAAAGCCTATGAAATAGTGTGCTGTGTATTCTAAACCACTTTGCATGGTAAATACGAGTTTGCTGTGGATAATTACAGCTATTAAATTAAACAATTACAATGAAATTCCATTTTTTGCTAATAGGAGATGTACAGCCATTTACCAAGGTAAAGAAAGTTAAACAGTGCAGAAAAGGATGAAGTGAAATTGCTTTTGGAGATGAACGTGAATGAGGGACTAATACAACAGTACTTAAGCTTATAGGAGAAAAGATACAAAGCACTTAATTTAAGCACTTCTCAGCAGGATTGTTATATGAAAAATTGTAGTTTTGTTGTGTAATACACTTGTATGGATTAATTGCTAAAAAATGTAAAACAACTAATAATGTGCATGCACAGACTAAAAGAGTCAATGTGTTGGAGTATGCAGTACTGCTATGTGGTCAACTAACACTAAGTAGGAATGTTGCTATAACATGAACGACAAAACCACACTGCACACTTTGGCTTCTGCTTTAAATTCATGCACTTGAAATGATACCATACTAGGCAACTATCACATTGTATGGAGTCGTCTTCATCATCAATTAATAGGGCGAGTACAGCTGCCACAGTAATAAGCAGGATTCTTCTTTATTGCTTCCACCACATTATGTACAGCCATCCATCCATCCTGAGTGAAGTATTTCTTGCATGGATCCAAATGGACTTGGTCATCTAAACAAGATGCTGTAATGCATTCCGGTAGAATTTCAACACCATCTTCCTGAATTAAGCCCTTTCGTACAAGGACAATCTCTGCATCACTAGGTTCCACAAACCACTGTAGAATTACTAGAATCCAGTACAACAATAATGTATAATATAATAATTTATGTGACCTGATTTTGGCCGGAAAACCTACATTTTGTACACCATGTTAAAACATATATAGACAAACAGTATTTTATAAGGCCTCTATAAGTCCAAGAACCATTACCATAAGTCCAAGAACCAACCAAGACTCTTCTGTTTTAATAGTGCGCCTCAACCTGAACGCAACGTGAGCCCTCTCGTGTGCAAACAGGAAGTGCCGGACGAATAGCGCAGAAAGGTGGTGTCCGGCTGCCGGACGAATAGCCACTGTTAATGTAAAGGAGGAAGCTGTTCGAGCATTTGTTAAAGGCAAAGATGTGTTTGGTATTTTGCCAACTGGGTATGGCAAATCAGTAATTTATGCTATTCTACCATTACTGTTTGATTTCATGTTTGGTAAGTTTCTTGAAATTTTTGTGCAATGTGTCTAAATAATAATTATGTTGTTTAATGTTAACGAAGGTTGTGCTGGTAGCATTGTTGTTGTCATTACACTATTAATTGCTTTGATGGTGGACCAAAGAACTTTGCACCTACTGGAGTCTCAGTAGAATTTGTTGGGAAAGCACAAGATGATAACACTGCTGTAAAGAGAGTACTTAAAGGGGAAGTACAATTAGTGTATATAAGCCCAGAGAATATCTTAAACAATCGAAGGTTTCGTGATATGTTGCAGAAAAGCAACTACCAGCAGAGACTAGTGGCAGTTGTAGTGGATGAAGCTCATTGTGTTCAGATGTGGTAAGAACAAGGTGTGATTGACTCTTAATATCAATTTTTTATGTGCAGGGGTGAAAATTTTGGAAAGCTTTCTTCAAAATAGGATCTCTAAGAAGCTTGGTGCCTAAATCTGTCAATGTAATGGCACTTACTGCTACAGCCACTGAGCAGACTGTTGCCACAGTGAAGAGGCAGCTGGCCATGGATGATCCCATTATGGTTGGCTTGAATTTGGATAGATCAAACATTAAATACATTGTAAAGCCATCTATAACTCTAAAAGAGTTCACAACTACCATTTCCAATGAACTTATCTCTAGTCGTGTAAACACACCAAAGACTGTGATTTTTTGCCAATCGCTCAGAATGTGCTGAAGTATTTTCCATGGTAAAAGTCAAACTTGGCCATGAGATATCTGAACCTCCAGGATTTGAACATATTGTTGAACTGAGACTTTTGACATCGTTTACAGCAGTATCAAGTAATGAACATAGGGAATCGATTATCGATGAATTCAGTAAGATGGATTCCATTCTCAGGGTGGTAATTGCCAGCAGTGTGTTTGGGATTGGAGTTAACATTCCAGACATTTCCCGAGTAATTAATTGGGGACTACCACCAACAATGGAGGATCTGGTGCAACAAACAGGGAGAGCCGGAAGAAATGGAATTCCAGCTGATGTTATACTTTACAGCAAAAGTTCATGTAATTCCACTAAACCAATTAAGAATTATGCAGCAAACACTGGTTATTGTCGTAGGTATTTATTATTTTGTTTAGCAAAGACAAGCAGTGTATAACTGGCTGTTGATGTTGTGACCTTTGTAGTTCTTTATGTGGATGTCAACAGTGTAATAATTTGTGAAACATAATAACTTACATGGCATTAAATCACAAAATTTCAAGTTTCAATATTTTACTTTTAATTAACCCACTCACTCCCACTTTAGGGATGTGAGAAATGGTTGTTTAATATACATCTTTATTCTATGTCCCACTTGTTTGCTGAACACCTTTTCATCAATGAGAACAGCAGTCATCTTTTCCAAATCTTTTGTAAAGGAAGGGTAAGATGAGAAGGGTTTTGCAACCGCTATACCATTTTCGGCTTCAAATGTTTTACAAATTTGTGATACCACCCCTAATGACTTGGCTGCCCTGTCTACAGAAGAATCTTTTGTATTGGATCCCATATTACGTAACATGGACTTCAGAGTCCCATTCAAGTGTTCCATATGGAGGTCACATGGAATATTACACCCAGTCCTTCCACTGGTGTTTACAGTGCGATTCCACTTTGGCCTTACGTTCAGACAGGTACAAAGTCTGTGCCAAAAGCAAGAATGCTTCTTTTGCATAGTTATAGTGACCTTGTTGTTGAAACACAGGTGTAGCAGCAGTTTCCAGTACAGGACAATCCTGTCACCATCCCCCTCTCTCACTGCATTGTGAAAGCCATGCCATACAAGGCACATTGTAAGCAAATCAGTAGCATAGTTAAACCTGCTCCATCAGATGGCATGATATTGACAAAATAGCTTACAATCTGCCCAACAACTGCATTGCAGTCTTCAATTGTATTTCCAGCTGTCTCTAGCTGCTTGGCTGCTGCTGCTACATGGGTGCACATGACAACAGTAAGAAAATCTTCAGTAGGTTTCATGTTGTTCTTCGGATTAGCCCCAACAGCAGTTCGGTTAACCAAGTGCTTGAGCTGGTTTAGTGTACCTCGCTCATGTGATTTATTACTAAAAAACCTCCCCCAAATCACCTAAATGGTAAAAGTATAAAGAATTATTTTGACTGGTAGTACAGACATACCTGCACCAGGCACATCCTAGCATGCCAATTGGCTATGGTAGGTACAAATCCTGCGAGTCTTTCTAATCGCTTCTTCTCTGGCTCTCTTAGCACTGCCGCTCCCCGAGCTCTAGCAACTGTAAGCTGGTCACCAAAAAATAGCAATTGGTACAACCGAGAGCTGTCATAGGTATGTTCACGTCCATTCACATTAATCGTAGTAACAGATTCCTCCACTGGTACGTACTTGTTAAAACTTTTCATAATTTGAGACATGTCAACAATGTATGCTTCATTCTTGAACTCCACACCTAACGGAACCTATAAATACATGCTCATTATTAGCAATAACATTAATAGCAATACTTACCACTATAGACTTTGCAGCCATTTCTTTCTGATGTTTTGAAGGAATATGCCAAGTAACTTTCTTAACCTGATTACTAAATCTCTTCACATTCTGCACTAAAACCCTGCAAAAATCATAGCAAGAATACATCAAAATATAAGTATATATTTACCTTGATATTAACACTTTAAACTCCTCTAAAATTTTTGAAATATCACTTCTGGTCAACAAAAACAGCTCAGGTGAAATCACTGCTGAAGCTGGTTTATCAGATAGGGAGGATACGTCCACACAATTTTTCACAGCATATGAATGAAAAATGTGAAGAAATTTGGTCTGTCTATCTTCCCTTTGATGGCTTGGACGAAAGTTTTTGTCAAGATTATCCCCAACTAGGACAAATCCTCGACAATTCAATGCTGCTGACTCTTGACTTTCTGTGTTGTACTGATGGTTCGATTTGCATCTATGCACAGCAAGGAAAAATCCCAAAGCTATAAATTTGTAAGAAACATCAAACCTGCTGTTACAGAACCTGCTGTTACAGTGGCTGTTGTAGTATCAGCTCTCACTAAACCTTGAACAATAACATTGGTTCCTGAAGCTTCAGGTGCCACAGAAAGTTCACTGTTGATGAGTGGTTCAGAAGTGCTCACTGTACAAAACAAACTACCATGAGTATAGTCAATGAAAATTGGTATACCTTCAGATGTTATGACATCACTTTCATCAGTTTCCATGGGCTCCCAATTGGGTGAGTCCAGTGATGTATCACTGTAGCAACTCTCCACATCTGAATAATCATCGTCTTCATGATTGTCTTCACCTGCAACATCATCATCATCATCATTCTCCAGAGGGAGGGTAGGCATTAAACCAATGTCAAATCTTAGCTATCAAATAAAATTCATTTATATGTATCCTTATAACACTTTAAATGAACCTCAAAATGCTCCTTCAAATTATCTGCCCAAAGAAATACATCTGCATTGTAATTCTTAACCACACCATCAATTATTGACTGCAGCATTGATGCTGACATGTACAGCATAAATGGCTGTAAGTAGTTGTAGATCTAATAGAATAAATTTAACAAGCACTGAAATAATTCAATTCATGATTTACCTGCTTCTTAGCAGATTGTCCATATAAGAGTGTGGACATCACAGTCTGCACTAGGAACATGAATTTGCAGCGTTTCTTCAGTAACATGCATATAACCAATGCAAGAAACCTCTGGTCAGCCTTTGGAAGAAAGCCACTAAGCAGCTTAAAAAGTGTTGGTACAGCTGCTTGCAATTCAGTACAAATGTCACTCCAGTTGATTACGCAAGATAGAGTTGTATCCTTCAGAGCATATATATTCCATTTCATGTCGGACTTGAAGTGTAACAGAATCAAGTATATGCTCAGATAAGCATTCTGCTTGGGTAAACCCATTGGCAGCTGCTGTGTAGTTTCGTCTTCCCAATGACATCATGGGCCTCTTCCTGTTTGGTGTCAGTTCAAACGTTTTTTCCTCTCCACATGGATAATCCACTACCAACTGTAACAAAACACATTAGGACAACACATGTATGAGGAAAGGGCCACTGTGATAATATTAATAAAGGATAAACATAGTTACTAAGAACATGCCTATTACTTTATAATTGGCACAACAAATCATATAACAGATAAGTAAAACTACTTTCACATGTGTGCATGCACACATGTATTCTTGAGATTTCCCCATACCTTAGCAGACGGTGTACCAAGTTTACCATTTGCATCCTTATCTGCAGCTACCAAAGAACCATCTGTTGCTGCTTCCACTGTTCCTTCTGAAGATGGTAGTGGAACATTGTTGAAACTATTGGACGGCTGAGATGCAACATGAAGTTGAGTCAAATTAACAGTTGGCTGAGCACCATCAATTGGTTGTGATTGATTGATGCCAAATGCTAAAACAGTTCATCCAGTCATATTAAATATCAATTATAGACATCTGTGCAACTCACATGCTAGGCAGACCTTTTGAAGAGTGGATTCTGCTTTAAACATAACAGTAGTCAATTCTTGCTGAAGCCTGTCTATTTACTTCAAAAGCCTTTGGCAAAATATGCAAAGGCACGCATCACTTTTGAAAATAGAAGATGGAATTCCTGTGTGTCATTACTCTGATAATGACCCGAACAGCCTGAAGAAACGTGTCTTACCTCCGCTCAAAAGCAACCAGTTTAACACCCTCTGTTCTTTCTCAGAGTTGCCCCCAAATAACTTTTTAAACTTGTCCGCGTTCGAGGGGCAATTTGGAGGCTGCAAGCAGAATGCACACCATAGGTTAATAATAATAATAATATTTGTTTACTGTACAGAAACTTCCATATGGAGTATATAGTACAACAGAAGAATAAATTGTAGTGATTGTACTATCCCCAGTGAAAAAACGACGTAAAGGCGCTTACAGATTACGTGGCCATTCAACACCTCCGCCACCCTGGAGCTAACCAGGCAAGACCCTTTTTCGAGCAGGCGCTTATAATTTCTAATCGATAAGCGCCGTGGGAGAAAAAGCGGTCTGGCCACGCGAGACTAGTATAGGCTATAATAATGAGAACTAGCTACTATGCATGGAGACAAAAAGTGTACACCTTAATTGGCCTATGCTGCTATGTATGCTGGGATGAACAGCTTCAGTTCCTGAGTTCTAACTGAAAATTTATTCTACTACAGCCTTATCACGTATTTCAAATTATTTTGAAATAGCTAGCTATGAAATCCATAAATACTGATAAGGGAAAATACTTATGTCGGTCAGACGTGTAAAGTGTGTTGTGGTGGGAGATGGGGCGTCCGGCAAGAACTGTTTTCTTGAGGTGGTCTGTAACGGAACTTTCCCGCCATACGTTCCTATGATATCTGAAGTCTACTCCCATAGTGTTGAGCTGAGCGATGGACAACTAGTTGAAATAGGATTCTGGTACACTGGTAAGTAACTAGATACCATGGGTGGCTCCAGGAATTGTTTCTAATACAGACCTTTGTGATGCCAGGGTACGAAGGTAAGTTTTTGGTGAGTTCGATTCGAGCTCGGATTCGAGGATAGTCTCGTGTAGCCAGACCACTACTTTTTTGTGTGGGGGCGGGAAAAGTAGCTCCCACATTGATTTGATTTGATTTAAAAGTGGTCTGGCTACGTGAGACTGTGGTCTTTCGTAGACCAGACCGAGGATTTTCAGTTCTATTGTGTGTGCCACCATAGATAATATACGTAAACATGGATTGGAAACGCGCATTAAAATATTTTGTCTATCCTCGTTACGGTGCGCTAGTTGTCAAAATTAAGTGAGGACGCCAAACTTGCGTACAGTAGAGTAACTGTGATCTTACCAATGATACATACAGTCTAACCAATGTAGAAGGTGAATGAGTGGGCGAAAAAGTACGGCGAATTAGTCCAAGCATTTTGTATGCTCGAGCAGTGATGTCTTTGTAATGTTTATCCCAACTTAGGTCTTCAGATAATGTTAATCCAAGATCTTTATGAGAATCGACATGAGGTATAATTGAATTGGACATAGAATAAGAGGTGTCGAGTTTACATTTGAATGATAAATGAATAAATTTCTTTAAACTAAAATCCAGATCAACATCCCTTGACCAAGTTAAAAAAGCAGTGATATCATCTTGAAGAGCCTTATGATCAAAGAGTGTACTAATATGGATAAAGCACTTGGCATCGTCAGCAAATTTGAGTAGTTGGCTTTCATGAATGTATGAAGACATGTCATGGATGTAAACTAAAAACAGCAAGGGGCCAAGAATACTTCCCTGTGGAACACCAGAAACTACTGGAAGTGAATCAGAATAGCAATTGTTGATAGAAACCCTTTGATAGCGATTAGTCAAATAGTTCTTGAACCAACACCATAGAGTACCAGTTATGCCCATTGACCACAGCTTGATCAGTAAGATACTATGTGACACTGAATCAAAAGCCTTGCTGATGTCAAGGTAAATAGCATCTGTTTGTGAGGGATTGTTGATGATTTGATCAGTGAAAATTAGCATCTGTTGTAGTGTAGAACAATTTTTCGAGAAACCAAACTGGGATGGACTGATAGACTTGCTAATATGAGAGATAATCTTGTTAAAGATTAATCTTTCAAGAACTTTTGATACAATAGATAATAACGAAATAGGACGATAATTCTTAACACAATTAGAATCACCTACCTTAAATATGGGCACGATTTTGTGTATTTTCCAACAGGTTGGTAAAGAAGAGTGGTGGAGTGATTGAATAAATAGATGATAAAGTGGCTCACTAAGAGCTACAGCACAACTTTGTAGTACTCTAGGGGAGATGTTGTCAATTCCAGCAGATTTGTTGACATCTAATGAGATTAGAGCTTGATAAACATCTGCAACAATAATGGTAATTGATTGTAAGGAGTTGTGTATAGCTGGGAGGTCATCAATCTTCGGGATAGAAGATGGATCATGGAAAACTGAATGAAAATATTGATTAAATAGGTTGGCTTTACTGTGTTCAGTATTAGCATTCAAAGACTCAAAATTCATGACTGATGGAATATTTCTGGACTTGGTGATAGATCTAAGGTATTTAAACATTTTGTTATTATTAGATGAGGTGTAACAATTAACAAGATGTGATTCAAAATCCTGCTTAGCTACTTTAATTTTGTCCTGAAGTGTATTTTCAATGGAGTCGATGACGCTGGAGATATGATTTGTAGGATGACATTTGTATCTACGACGGAGTGTTCTAAGTCGATTGATGCAATGCCTTATCTCAGAATTATACCAGATGGGATCTTGGTTTGAATGGACCTTGTACAACGGAATAAACAATTGCATACCTTCCACCAGTAACTGTTCAATGACGTGCCATATAAACTCTATATCGTGACTTAAAAGGCATGGTGTGAAATCAGAATGAATCGTGATTACAGAGACCTTGATAATCTCCTTTAGAAAAGTTGAAAGTAAAGTAAGCGGCAGATTTTGAGGATGTCGTCACACTGATGTATATAGAGAATGTCATGATATAATGATCAGATTGTAAGAGTGGATCAGGATAAATCTGTAAGTGATTGATGTAATCATCAAGGTTGGTAAGGAGCAAGTCCAGGATATTGCCATGATTGTGGGTTGGAACATTAATGAGTTGACTCAAACCAGTCCGAAACATTAAATCACAAAATTGATTCGAAACAGGAGAATGACCTGATAATGTGTCCCAATCAATGTCTGGGAAATTGAAATCACCCAGTACAATTAATTTACCAGAATCATTCAGTAAGTTATACAGGAAACTAAAAAGGTTGTCACAATAAGTAGTGGTTGAATTTGGAGGTACGTAAGTTACACAAACAGTAATTTGGTCCTTTAAATTTGATTTGATACATATGATTTCCAGATCTTTGGGTGAATTAAGTCTCTGACAAGAAATGTTATTGTTAACTGCAATCAATACACCTCCACCACGAGAGGGACGATCTTTACGAAATAGGGTATAATTACAGGGTAAGATTTCATTGTCAAATATACAATCAGAAAGCCAAGTTTCAGTCAAGCCGATAATGTCAAAAGATTTAGAGTATACTAGTGATTGGAAATTTAGGAGTTTGTTGACAATACTTCTAGGATTGGTATAAAGACAATTAATCGTGGGACACTTCAGGGAATTAGCCTTATGATTACATGATGCTGTTTGACCAGGTAGTCATTGAGAGGAAGACTGGTGCTCCATAGAATCAGGAGCAGTACTATTAGTAGAAGTGCTTGTAGGTAGGTTGCTAGAGGATTGAATGTATTTAAAATCAATAACTTTACCATGTAGGTGCTTGTTGACAAAGATTTGACTGTTGCGAATTTTTATGACCTTGCGATCTACTCCCTGTTGGATAAGATTCCAGCGTTCATGCAGCAATAATGCTTCAGTCTTCCTTTCTTCTGGAGTCATATCACTTTTAATTACAATGGGGTGTTTAACTTTGTCTCTGCTAGATAGAACAGTGTTTGCATCAAGTACACGTAAAAATTTAACTAGTAATGGTCTTGGACGGTTATTAGAGCTAGAAAATTTGCCCAGTCGGTGAATATCATTGATTGAAGAGTCACGTATGCTGGAGTCAATAGTTGTAAGAACAGGAAGGACTTTTTCTAGTTCAAGTTTGGATCTATTAGCTCTTGGTGTTCTAGGAGGACACTCATCAATGCCGTAAATGACAACGTTAAGGTTTCGATCAGTGGGTCTGGCTTTCATATTGGTTAAATTTGCATGTTGGACTCTGGCTTCTGGTGGATTGTTTGTTGTGTTAGTTATAGGCTACTCTGAGGCAGTCTGTTGCATTGTAGATGTTGTATTAGCAAAAGATTGTAATGAGGTGATAGTTTCCGTCAGTGAAATAATGCTGGCATTTAGATCCTTGATAATATTGGCTAATTTACATATTTCTCTATTTTGACTTGCCAACATACATTGAGAGCATAAATACTGCACATCAAACTCACCCAACTTGTCGAAAGCTGGGCGGGTGACGCCTGCACATTTCCTGTGAATCCACCCTTGGCAATCACCCTCACAGAACACAGCTTCGTCTCCCTCACAGTTCTCACTAGGATCTAGAATTGGTTCATCACAAACAATACAGTCAGCTTCACTGTTTTTGATGTTTTTCGTTTTCCTTTTGGGTGGGGAGGTTCCCGGTAGTTTTCTTTTAGGCTGTCGGCCTGAAGCCATGTGGTTAAATGGGTCACACTAGATAGACAAAGACACAAGAACAAATACTGATACGAAATTGAACTAGCCTGATGGGGTACCGTCATAAGCCACGGTACCACGGTTGTAGCGTTCGGCCAGTCTCGAAGCACCGGCCTGGTGCGTCGTCCAAGGCGAGACTGGCCTAGGAAACGTAATGATAGTAAGATCTGGTGGTTGCAGCAGTCCAAAACGGGGTGAGAATGCTGGTTTAGAGAAGCACAACTTTACAAAACAATCCCACAATCGAATTTATTGGTACCGGTACCTCGATCCGTACAGTAGCCTCTGTCATAGATTATATCAGTAATGCACCTATCAATGTTTTGCCCCAGTACTATGAACATGGGCAAAGGTGGGGGATAGGTGGGGGTTTGAACATCTAAAAGTTCTAATCCCCACTACCTGGGATCATTTTCTTTGCCAAATCCCCACTTATCCCCCACCATTCTCCCAGTGAAGGACCACGGGATAGTAGGGGATTTGCTATGCACATGTCACCAAAACTTTTTCTACATAATTTGCACATTATGTTTACTATCAATAATCAATACTATAAATAATCAATACTATCAATAATCAACACTATAAATAATCAATGCTATAAATAATCAATACTATAAATAGCTACAAAACAAAAGCTAAACTTGTTTACACTCATCATGGCTGGTCCATCTACATATGATCTTTTTCATAAAAACATGCCTTTAGCATTACCTTCCCTTTCAACTGTTTGGCGAGAAATCTTTTGATGGAATTGCACAGATACAATTATCAGGCACTTCAACAATTCCAACACAAGTAAAATGATACCACCTATCACACAAATCACATCCTATCCACTCTTCGACATCTTCAGTATATTCCTGATGACACACTCCACAGTAAGTTTTGTCTCCATCATCATGTTCAGAGTTCACTAGTACATCAGATAAATTGCTCTTTTTCTTAGCTGCACCCCGCTTCCTGTTTTCCTTGATAGTGTGCAAATGATCTAACCACATTCGAACATCGTCAACAGAGAGTAGTACTTCTTTAGCAATTTCTAAACAAACTGATTCAGATGGTGGGTAACATTCTAAAGATTCAAACTTTTCTTTGATGACAGTAGATGGTGGTTTCCTCATGGCTGGAATAGGTGACAATAATGATGTTGGTGCGGTTAAAAATGGCCAGTGCAAGTTTCTTTGCACTGGTCACAGTTAGCATTGCCCCAAGGTCTTGCTGGGTCTGGTATAGGCAAAGGTAACAGTGAAACCAGTGGTCCTCCACTATACCACTGAGGTAATTGTTGATGTCCACTTCTACACAGTGGATGACAGCATGATGCATCCATACAACAAACAAGAATAAAAGCATACCGAGAAGGTAAATTCTTAACACTGTGGCATTCTTTCAGTTGCCAGACTGTATCAAAATAGCTGTACAAATCTGGCTTCTCTAATTTTAAAGATTCTTTTTGTTTTTTAGTGCCTTTGACATATTGCAAGAAATACTTACGTGTGTCTTGCTGTAAGTGAGAATCAGCTCCATGATAAAGGTGAATGACAGAGTCTCCACATGGACAGTTGTTGACTCTATTTATGTATACATTTGTAGCTAAGTTCATGTTTTCTACGTACCTTTTTTTATTGATTTTTCCAGTTGCGTTATCCATGCATGATCCCCTTAATGTTGATGATATAAATAGGTTTGCATGTCTTAAAGCTAGGCAGCCACTTTGTAGTTCAACTCTATTAAAAAGCTGGAACCATTGTTTCTGGTGGTCACAAGACAAGCTATTGTTGACTTCAAGTGTCTTTCAGTCCAAATAAATTGGACTTTGTCATGTATTGGCCCCACATCGGCAGCACCATCTACTCTGATACACTCTATAAGTTTTCTTTCATTATTTGCTGGATTTATGAACTTAGGTTTGATGGTGGGTTCTTCTTCCAACATATCTAAGTCGGCACTATGCTGTGAGGGATTTTTTTGGATAAACACCTGCAACTTTAACCACTCCAGCACACATCTCTCCTGTAGTTTCTGTGGCTGAAAAATGATTAGATGTTGTCTGTAAAATTGATGTATACGGATTGACATAATCTGTGTATGTAGTTAAGGTTTCATGGCCTTCCACAATGGGGCTTTTGTGAAGGCGATGTGTAGCCATTGTATCAAGTCTAAATCCTGCAGCATCATCACGATTAAGATTTACTATGTTGCATCCATCTTTGTATTGCAAAAAAATTGTTATAAAAAGCAGCACTCCAGTGTGCATCAGGATTAAATTTTGGCATAATCCTTTTCGGGCATGTCTAGATGTTACTTTAGCTAACCCTTTATACCTTGTAGCTGATCTTCTCCGTCTGTTTCTAGCTACACAAAGTTCTACGACAGTCCCATAAGCAGAATTTCTTTTAAATACTTTGATTAAATGTTGATGCACTCTGCCGTAAGTGGCCTTATGCTTTACTCGGAGATTGCCATCAAATGTCAAAACTCCCATGCGTCTCCATGCATCAGCTCCCACATTACAGCTTTTTACGTAGTCTTCAATTTCCTTTCCTATAGCAGGGATTTGCTTAATGGTTGTTTTGCTATGAGCGCTTCTCTTTCTTTGCAAAAAGTTACGGTTAGCAATTGTCTTGCTAATGAGATACTGTGCTCGGCGATGTATGGCTTTTCTCTTCTTTTTTTTTTTTCAATAAAAGTTTGTGCCTGGACACTTGACATATTGAGTGCAATATATTGGTCAGGATTGTCACTCTCTGAATCTGTGACTATTATGCCATTCAAAATGCTGGCAGTTCTGTTTGAATTACATTATTGAGTGTTGTTGTAATTTACAAAAGCTTGATACGATTGTTTCAATAGTGCTGCATCAGAAGCATCAAACATCTCCAGCACATTTGAAATTTTTTGACACAACTCATCAATTACTGCTTCTTCTTCATCATCACATACATTGCACTTACTACTGTGTCCACTACTTCAAACCAATTGAATTGTGATGCTCTAAGCAGAGAAATAAGCTCTTCATTAATGTAGCAAGAATTGGCAGCTAATCTATCACCACAGTCATTCGATGAGTCTGTATCTGCAGTTTCAGACCCAATTCCAAGTAGCCGTATTGCATTTGAGCTAGTAATAGCATTAGACTCAAAAACATCTGCTAGTTTTTCATAATAATCAACACCATGAATGAGTTCCATCACATATATATTTGCTTTGCCTTTCTTCATTTTTAAAAGTAATGTGACTAATGGCATTTGTAATATTCTACGTTTAGCATTTGCGACTTTGTATAATACTCCTGGAAAGTTGTTCTGGAACAGAGATTTAAGAGAGCACATTCCTTCACTAATAGCAGCTTGTACAATATTAACCATTCTTGCACATTCAACACAATTGTGGTGATTAGTGCTACACAGTATTGTCCTCTAGCTATACAGTAATCATTGAGGCTAAAGTGTTTATTTTTACTTAAACTACACGGGTTGAAAGTGTCTCATAATCAGAAAAGTTTACATTAACACAACATGACTTGTACTTATCAACCAATTATTTTTCAAGCCCCCCTGTACTATTAACACTAGCACAGGGAGGCTTTACTAAAAATGTGGTTCAGATGTGATTGATCAGAATCACCCAAAAAAAACAGTCTCAAAACTCTCATTAGAATATAGGGACGAGTCCGAGTCATCAGCCTGACTACTTGTAGATTTTCTTTTTGATCTTGATTGTTCATCTGAGCTATGACTAGAGCTGAGTGATTGTGGTTTGCGTAATTGATCTGGCTTGTGTATGTAATTTTCTACTGGCTTAGATCTGACTGAACTATCATCAAAGGAACTGTAGTGTTTCTTGGACATGTACACTTTGGATTTTTTGGTTTTCTTTTCTAACACAACAAGCTCATTCTCAATTTCTCTCCTCTTTTTGTGCAATTTTGTTATTCTGTAAGTTCATCACAATTTTTATAATTTTTTATGTTTTCAGCCATCTGATGTCTTTTTTCTTTGTACGAAATTTGGTTCTTTATTTCTCTTCTAATGCTTTCATTCGGTCTACTCGAGCATCAAAAGAAAGCTTTGGACGTTTGGATACAGGCTGGCTTGTACAGTACTTTTTACTACAACTCTTTCCCTTTTTGAAGGAATATGTTTGGTCCACCATGTCTCTTGCAACATTCAATAATTTTTGACGACTTCTCAGGTTTTTTAAGTAGATTTCCTGGGTTGCATTGTTAACACACTTTTGATAGTCAGTGAGGGGTTGAATAGACTCCTTTTTATATATCAAAGCTGATTCTTTAATCTTTTCCTCTGACATACCAGTATCATGTGCAAGTGCCAGTGCTGGAACATCTGATGTGTCCTGTAAGCACACACAATGTAACAGCAGTGAAGAATAATTAGCAAAATGTGTTATTAAAAGCCTGATAGAGCAGATTATTAAAACAATCACCTGTGCAATATTTTCCTATTCTGCAATAGTCTCCAAGCATCTTGCCAACTAAAAATAAGGTTCGACAGAATTTTAGCTAACTCAAATTTTTGCTGAATATTATATACTTATATATTGTGTATCAATAGCAGAGCAAGTGAATAATAACCTATCCCGTACCAACAAAAAAAGCTTAAAGCCTGTAAATTGTGGAAGTCATTATAATTCTTAAAAGTCTGGATCCACCTGTTATAGTTGTTTTATAATACTTGATGCTAACATTTCAGAGATGTATGCAAAATATCTAAAGGGTTCTTTGGTATGCATTTAGTACACAATATTGTACTTTGTGTGGGAGGATCAAAGCGATGTTGCATATTGTATTTTCCCTATAGTACTAATTAGCTGCATACTGTACTGTATGAGTATACAGAACAGTTATACAGTACAGTTATGTGAAGAATTTATTTAAGAATTTTTTTGATCACGTCCATGACATTTTAATTGCTAAAACTAGCTAAAGTACAGTTTATTTTACGGCTAGAAATAGATTGCGTAATCACTTACTGATCATCTGATCACTGGAAATAGGAATTTAAATCCACTCAGACGGCATGATTGATCATGTGCGCCATTGTAATTTGTTTGAACTAGACAAAATAGTCCTACTAGTTCGTTCTATGACTAGAAATAGATCTTGTAAACACTTACTGATATCCTCATCAACAAAAAATGCAGCAGTTTTGGTACTTGAGAAAATCGCTCTGAGCGAGACAACCAGGTAAGGCTTAAAGCATCGCCTATGCTTGTTTGTATGAAAAATACAGCACTTGGGGGGTGCCTCGAGGCAAATACAGCACTCGGCTTCTCCTCATGCTGTACTAGCCTCTCAACATGCCCCCTTGAAAATGTAGTATACATACCTTGTCTTGCTTTTGTAGAGAGACACAGCACCAGTTGTTGATACGGACAGACGTGTTTGAAGTGATGGTCTCATACTGGATTGGGATGAAGTAGAATGTTCACCAATGGACGAAGTAGAAAGCTGACTATCGAATGAAATAGAAGGTTGATCATGGAGATCTTCACTCTGTAGACAAGTTATCACCTGTATAGGTTGAATAATATGTTTAACAACAAGATACACACAACTTTTTCAACAATGTAATTGCATAGTTGTTTAACACTGAGGAGGTAAGGTTTCACTAGAAGAATGCAGCAACATTCTATGACCCTAGCAGGCAGCTGTTTTCTACATCAACAAATGACTTAACAGCCAATTAACTTGACCACTTTAAAAGAGAGACCTTAAATATACCAATGGATGTGATTACCTGTATGTTTGACTACTCTACCCAAGTATGTTTGTATTACACTAGTCTGGGAACTCTAGCATACTAGACTCGTGCAGCTACCAATCAGATTGCAGCATATTTACTAAGCCATAGTGGGCATACTTCAGGCTCTCACGATCTATAATGAGCATGCATCAGCATTCTTGGCAACCCTTGCTCATGGTGTGGCTAGCAGTATCATGAACCATGATAGTGGGTTCTAAAAACTATATAGCCATGCTTACTGAGTCCTTCCTCGTGTCCATGACCTATTTTTGATTTCATTTTTCGGATGGAGTTTCTTTTTGCCAAACCGCCATTACGCACGAGAAGCCATACAAGATCGCACTCAGAATTACGATTTTTGGTGTGTGCTGCTTGTGACTAATAGAATCTGCCTTTATTAAACTCAGTATAGGCCAGGAAGCTTAATCTGTCCTGAAGACTTTGTTGCAAGGTGGTTTTTTCGCTCCCTGATTATTGTACGTGGGCGGGTTATCCAGATTAAATACTGTAATAATGCAGTCAAGTGTATAACAACAATCCTTGCATTGAATTTGACAGCTATTAAAGGCACCAGTAATGTGAATTCTGCCTCATATTAGGAGACTATCATTCTGTATGCAGAGTACAATTTGATCAGTTTCATGTGTGTTCTGAAAGTGTTGACGGTGTTACTATGCAGATTGCAAAATTACACTATTCACAACAGTCTTCATTATCAACCATAATCCAGTAATGGATTAATAAAAAGTACACAAACTGGATAAATAAAAAATGGAAATTTTAAAATGGGAATAGGGATCGCTGAAAAAAGCCACAAAACAAGATGGGGTCGCTGGGGTGGTAATGTAAACCACAAATCCCTATTTTGACTCTCTGTCATAAACCTTTACTTACATGCTCTGTCATTTTGAATCGAGTCAAAATAGGGATTTGTGGTTTACATTACCACCCCAGCGATCCCTTCTTATTTTGTGGCTTTTTTCAGCAATCCCTATTCCCATTTTAAAATTTCCAATTTTTATTCATCTAGTATATATATACATTCAGCAAATACAGTGAAACTGCCCTAAAAGCTACAATAGAATAACCTCCACAAAACATTTGCTG